>NC_062279.1:167749493-168064285 GCF_902655055.1 Lutra lutra | reverse complement strand
ATTGCATTTAATAAATTGATTTCAGTAGTTCATGAATTTTAAAGCTTTTTATTTTCAAGGATATGAATATAAAAATGTATGTTCAACTTCCATAGAGATATTTTTCTCTGGGAGAATAAATCATTTTTCTACTTCTGGCCATATCCTAATTCATGTTTTTCTTATAAAATATGAAATAATACGTAAAATTCATTGATAAATGGTCTGTTGTTTTAGTTTGGAAATCATATTTTCTGTGGAACAACTTAAAGTGAAATGGGCACTCTCAAAATATATCTACTCTACAAAATAGGGGGATTGTCCAAAAATGGGAACATTTTTCCTTTCTAAATGAAGAAGAGAATTATGTTACTAATTTCAAAACCAATCATATAGTCTATATTATTTGCTTTTCCTGAAAGGGACAAATTTCTGATGTAGGGCTATGTGTGTGTGTGTATGTGTGTGTGTGTGTGTGTGTGTGTGTGTGTGTGTCTGCGTGGCAGAGAGAGAGAGAGAGAGGGAGAGAGAGATTCTGTATATCAACATAACACATCCGTTGCAATTATACAATGTTTTTTAATGTCAGTGATTTACAATCACACAATTTTGGATTTGAAAAATGAATTTAGAATCTAAATGCCTTTAAATAAAAACTGAGTTTGTGTGTGGTAAGTAAACAAAGCCAGACCATGTATCACAAGTAACAAGGTGGGATTTTGAAGGTTGGCACAGTCTTTATTCAAAAAGGACACAAGTTTCAAAGAATGAATTACTCAAGAGATTGAAATGGAGAATTCCTACTATTCTTGAAGAGAGAAGATAATTCTTCCTTCCATTTAGCCCCAAATGCTAATGGCCAATCCTCTTGTTCAAATTTTGGTTTGTTTTTTATTTTTATTTTTCTTTATAGTCTTAAAGATAAAAGGCATAGAGCCCTCCCCCCCCAAAAAAAAAAAATCTCTACAAAGTGAATTAAGATCCTGTAACCAGTTTTGTTGATTCGATGATCTGAACATTAAACCTTAAGGATATTTAATCAAAAATAAGAGATTGTAAATATTTGTAAAGAAGTCCAGCTTAGTATATTCAAACCCAGAATAAAATTGTGCTAAATGCTTCAACTTTAGTATGTTAGCTTCAATATTTGACCTATTAACTTTTCATTTCGAGTTTATGCTGTTAAGTTTACTTGAGAGAAGAATAATTCCTCGCTAGATTTTTTCTCCCCTTTGGGTAAATCAATAAGAACTTTTTGTAAGTGTTTGTGTTTTCATGACATCTTTAATCAGATTAATCCACAACAACCTGAAGTCATAAAATGGACAATTTGCAAACAACTTTTCTGGAAAGTGTTTTGACTTGAATCATTACACCTATCTATAACTTAGCTTCATGTAAACTCTGGATTTTTCAGGTCACTGACATCAGTGTGCAGTCTCATGGCATGTCTCTATTATTCCTAGAATCCTAAATATATATTTGTTAATGTGTTTTTCAAATTGTATGCTCCCCTTCTATGATTCTATCATGTTTAAATTTTGAAAATCATACTAACATAAGCACAAAATCTAATACTAATGAAATGTTAGTGATTTTTTCATATAATAGGCACTATGACAATGCTTTTATCACTAACATTATCTATTTAAAATTCCCAACAAAATCATGAAGTATTTACCATTTTATAGATGAGGAAATTCTGTCCTTGAGTAAGTAAGTAGTCCAATTTCAGATATATGCTATTAAATTAAGCTAAATTGCATCAATAGATCAACTCTGTTCATATCACTCATTGATATTAATCATTATTATAATTATATATGTGAAATGTGTATGTATGTACAATATATAGATCCTTTCTTACCCGGAACTTTGCAGCAAAGCAAATATAATCATGATTACATATAGCTATGCACTGATATGTTGATAAATCAAACTTGTTTTCATAAAAAAAGTTGCAGTACAGTGCTGAGTATACAGATTAGCAAACAGATATCTATCTCCTTATTCTATAATCTATATAAAATGTTATACTTTAATTTCCATCTAAAGATGCACTGTGAATCCCAATAAAGAACATATAACCTAGTGGGTGCCTTCACCTCCTTATCTGTTAGTGCAAATCATGTATTGAGAAGACATTATCTCTCTCACACATCCTGATGGTGTTTGGTTTATTTTAATGATATTTTGTAAAAACTCAGTTTTACTTGCAAGTTACATTCTGCTTTTGATATTTTCAGTTTTTTGAAATCACCATGAGAACTTTTCTACTTTGACTATCCTGTCCCTTTCTTATTGCAATGTCTATAACAAAATTCAGAATTTGTTGACAGATTGATTTACTAACTCTAGTCTCCTTTTGGTATAAGTCCATGTTCTTTTCCATTGCTTTCCCAAGCTGAAAAAGAAATGACTTGTCCTTTGATCCTCAAAGAATTTATATAAATAATTTCTTTGTGCATTCTTTTTTTAAAGGTTTTATTTATTTTTTTGATAGAGAGACACATGGTGAGAGAGAGAACACGAGCAAGGGGAGTTGGAAAGGGAGAAATAGGCTTCCCAGCGAGCAGGAATAAAGATACATACAGAACCCTTACTGGAACTTACTTTTTTTTTTTTTTTCTTAAAGTGGCAACAAACATGTTTAAAATATAGAATGTGAAAGAAATATTAAGGAATAATGAGTTGTTTGAGAGAGAATTTTGATTAGCAGTTTTGTTAGTAGTACTTTAGATAAGGCAATAAAAATGTTATTCTTAGGAAATGATATTTAAACAGAAATATAAAGATGAGGAGTGAGCCATTAGTGATGAAAGATGAGGAAAAAATCAACACAGAGGAAAGAATACACAATGTAAACTTTTGAGGTATAATAAGGCTATAATATTCTAGAAAATCTCGGAAGGTTAGTGTGTTCAGTATTTAACAGCAACTTACAGTGTTGCAAGAAATTATGCTTTGTTACACATTAGGAAGTAGATTCAAACTCATTAGCAATCAGAGAAATGTAAATTAAAAACAAAATGAGTTATTAATTTCCATTCAGCAACTTGGCTACATTTTAAGCATTATATATATATATATATATATATATATATATATATATATATATATATATCAGGTTTCCATGAGATGTTCAGTAATATTATGTAATGTTGGTTTGAACAGACATTTCTTACAAACTCTTTGGTAAACTACTGGTGATGTGTATACTCCAACATTGCAGTTCCATTAATGGGTATATGTCTTACAGAAACACATATCAGAGGAGACTTAAAATGTATCCAAGAATTTTCAACAATTATGTGCCCTGAACACATCTAAAAATGTTACATAGGAAAATGGTGTAAATAGCACAAATTCTCACATACAGAAAGATGGATAAATATATCTTGGTATTTTAAGACAATGGCATTTTATAAAGTTTAGTAAAAGATCATCAAAATTTTAAGCTAAAATGTGAACTTCAGAAAATATTAAAACCAGAGGGAGACAAGATGGCAGGGAAGTAGGAGGAGGCGCCTTTTCAACCTATACCCTAAAGTGAGTTGATTACCTTCCAAAGAACTCTGATCACCCACGAAATCAGCCTGAGATCAGAATTATACACGTCTGGCGCCAGTGGGCAGGTAAAGCGGAGTGGGAATGGGAACGTTGGACTGATATTGGAAGATAAACAAAAGGGGGAGGGAGCGACCAGAGGCGGCCCATTGGAAAGTAATGTACCAATACGAGAGTGCCCTGCGTCTGGGGACCAGCATTAACTTGGAGTCTGGTTGAAAGCACTCAAAAAGAGCAAAGGATCACGGGGCGGGGGGGGGGCGGTGTTGCGGAATTGTGGGAATCGGTGCAGCTAGGGACAGAGGCTTAAGTCCCCAGACCCAGGACAGCCCCCCCTGGTGCAGAGCCAGAGAGAGTGCGGCAGAGAAACCAGGTCTTGGTCCCTGAGCCACCAGTGCGCGTGAGAGCACCTGGAGTCCGGCTCCCATGAGGGGCTGGGAGCCTCGCCAGCTGGCAGAAGCACAGCCTTTTTGCAGTCCCCACTCAAAAGCCATGCCCTGCTATCAGAGTTCGAGTCTCCCCTGGCGCCCTCCCCTGAGAGAAGTGCGCACAGGTGCCAGACCGGTGCTCTCGAACCTGGAAAGACCAGGCACTCCCAGCCTGTGCCAGCGGGAAAATCTCAGTGTGCAATCGAGGCTTGGAACCTCTCTGGCAGTCTGGAGCTGCCCAGACAGCCGCCGCTGCCATGGTTTTGGGTACAAGCAAAATATCCTGCGTCCCCAGGGACGGCGACTCGGAACCTGCTCTGCCAGCGGCCAAGGGGGAATTTATTTGGGCTCTGAAGCCAGACTGAGGCTTCTCTCTGAGAAGGAGGTCAGGGTGCAGTTTGCTTTCCTCTAAACCTATAAAAACCATCAAAAGCGGTCAAGGCGAGAGAGAAAAAAAAAAAAAGTGAACAAACATAAAAACCTCCAGAGAACAAAACCCTGAAAAAACCAGTTTCCTCAGAGCCCACCCTCTTGAGGGGGCAGGAGGACTTAACTCAGAGAACATCATTGACTGAAAACCCACGTGGCAAGCCCCTCCCCCAGAAAACCAACCAGGAAAGAAAAAAAAAAGACGACAAGAGAACAACCACCACTACTTCATAGGACAACTTTTATTTTTAATTCGTTCCCACTATTCTGGCTCATTTTTTTTTATATGGATAATTTTTTAACCTATTTACCATCACAGTGAGATGTCCAGTACATCAAATTCCATAATAACCTTCTAACCTGAACTTTTTGATACCTACACCTGTGTTTTTCTTTTGCATTTCTATTTTTTAAATTTCTTTTTTTTAATTTTAGTTTAGTTTAGTCTAGTTTATTCCTTTTTTACTTTTATTTTCTAATATTCATATAGAGTTAAACTTCAAGGTAATCACCTTTCCCCAATCAATGCTACCCCTATAGGTAAACCAATTTTTAATCCCTCTTTATCTTAGGAAAGTTGAGTCCTTTAACAAAGATATCAAGATACATCCAGGAAGAATCAAAACAACCTTCCTCGCCCACACTGAGAATTTATAACCACTCTCCCATCTTTTTCTTCCACCAGTGTTTCTGTGTTTTTGTGTTTGTCCTGATAGTAAATAAATCTTACAATTGGGGTTCTTTTTGATGAGGTTCTTCCTTTATTTGCATATATATATATAATTTTTTTCTCTTGTCATATACATTTATCAGTCTTTTTGTTTGTCTGTTTTTGTTTGTATACTTCATAAATCTTACCTTGGGGCCCATTTGGGCTGAACCTTATCTTTTATCTTCCCTTTTTTTCCTGTCTTTCCCTCTCTCTTTTTTTCCTTTTTCTTTCTTTTTTCTCTCATTTGGGTGGGAATCCTGATTGCTCAGAAGTGTTCCAGGGTGCACCTTGACTGCACCACAGTCAATACATGCAGCTACATCCGTTCAGCCATCTCTCACCAAAATGACTAGGAGGAGGAATGCCCAACAGAAGAAAAATACAGAGGATGGGCCTTCTGCAACAGAGCTAAAGGCTATCAACGTAGACAATATGTTGGAAAGAGAATTCAGACTAACAATTATCCAGGCAATAGCTAGGTTGGAGAAAGCCATGGATGACCAAACGGAATTGATTAGGGCTGAACTGAAAGTGACCAGAGATGATGTTCACAATGTTAGGGCAGAGCTAAAAGCTACCAGGGATGAGGTTCACAATGCTCTCAGTGAATTCCACTCTAATCTAAATTCTCTCAAAGCTAGGGTAACTGAGACAGAAGATAGAATTAGTGATCTGGAGGACAAATAGATAGAGAGAAAGAATCAGGAGGAAGCCTGGAACAAAGAGCTTAGAAGCCACGAAAACAGAATCAGGGAAATAAATGATGCCATGAAACTTCGAACATCAGAATTATTGGAATCCCTGAAGAGGAGGAGAAAGAAAAAAGTTTAGAAGATATAGTGGAACAAGTTCTTCATGAAAATTTTCCCAATCTCACAAATGGAACCAGCGGTCATGTACTAGAGGCCAAACGGTCTCCACCCAAGATTATAGATTCCAGAAAAACATCAAGGCACCTAATAGTCAAATTGAGGAATCATAATTATATATATAATCTCTTGAAAGCTGCTAGGACAAAGAGGCTCCTTACTTACAGAGGAAAGCCCATCAGAATAACGTCAGACCTGTCCACAGAGACCTGGCAAGCCAGAAAGGGCTGGCAAGATATATTCAGGGCACTAAATGAGAAGAAGATGCAGCCAAGAATACTTTATCCAGCAAGACTGACATTCAAAATGGATAGAGAGATAAAGAGTTTCCAAGACCAGCAAGGCTTAAAAGACTATGCAACCACCAAGCCAACACTGCAGGAAATATTAAGGGGGATTCTATAAAAGAGGAAAAATCCTAAGAATAGCATTGAAAAGAAATATAGAGACAATCTACAGAAAGAAAGACTTCAAAGGTAACATGATGTCAATGAAAACATATCTATCAATAATCATTCTCAATGTGAATGGCCTAAATGTGCCCATAAAATGGCACAGGGTTGCAGATTGGATAAAACGACAGGACCCATCCATATGTTGTCTACAAGAGACCCATTTTGAACCTAAAGATACACCCAGACTGAAAGTGAAGGGATGGAGAAGCATCTTTCATGCCAATGGGCCTCAAAAGAAGGCCGGGGTAGTGATTCTCATATCAGACAAATTAGATTTTAAACTAAAGACTATAGTCAGAGATACAGAAGAACACTACATCATTCTGAAAAGGACTATCCACCAAGATGTCTAACAATTGTAAATATCTATGCCCCCAATATGGGAGCAGACAATTACATAAGAAAACTGTTAAACAAGATAAAGAGTCATATTGATATGAGTACATTAATAGTAGGAGATCTTAACATGCCTCTCTCAGAAATAGACAGATAATCGAAGCAGAAAATCAGTAAAGAAATAAGAACATTGAATGACACATTGGACCAGATGGACCTCATAGATATATACAGAATATTCCACCCTAAAACAACAGAATACTCATTATTCCCAAGTGCACATGGAACCTTCTCAAGAATAGACCACATACTGCATCACAAATCAGGACTCAACTGATACCAAAAGATTGAGATTATTCCCTGCACATTCTCAGAACACAATGCTTTGAAACTGGAGCTCAATCACAAAGAAAAATTCAGAAGGAACTCAAACATCTGGAAGCTAAAGGCCATCTTGCTTAAGAATGCTTGGATCAACCAGGACATCAAAGAAGAACTGAAACAATTCATGGAAACCAATGAGAATGAAGACACTTCAGTCCAAAACCTATGGGATACAGCAAAGGCGGTCCTAAGGGGGAAATACATAGCCATCCAAGCCTCCCTCAAAAAAATTGAAAAATCCAGAACACCCCAGCTATCTCTACACCTTAAAGAACTGGAGAATCAACAACAAATCAAACCAACTCCACACATAAGAAGGGAAAGCATCAAGATTAGAGCTGAGATCAATGAGGTAGAAACCAGAGATACAGTAGAACGTATCAATGAAACTAGAAGCTCGTTTTTTGAAAGAATCAATAAGATCGATAAACCATTGGCCACACTAATCCAAAAGAAAAGAGAGAAAGCCCAAATTCATAAAATTATGAATGAAAAGGGAGAGATCACAACTACCACCCAGGAAGTAGAAACAATCATCAGAAGTTATTATCAACAGTTATATGCCAATAAGCTAAGCAACCTAGATGAAATGGATGCATTCCTGGAAAACTATAAACTCCCAAAATTGAACCAGGAAGAAATGAAAACCTGAATAGACTGATATCTAGTAACAAGATTGAAGCAGTGATCAAAAAACTTCCCAAAAAACAAGAGCCCAGGACCTGATGGATTCCCTGGGGAATTCTACCGAACTTTCAAAGAAGAAATAGCACCTATTCTCCTGAAGCTGTTTCAAAAAGATGAAGCAGAAGGAAAACTTCCAGACTCTTTCTATGAAGCAAGCATTACCCTGATCCCCAAACCAGACAAAGACCCTACCAAATAGGAGAATTTCGGAACAATATCACTGATGAATATGGAAGCTAAGATTCTCAACAAGATCCTAGCAAACAGGATCCAATAGCACATTAAAAAGATTATCCACCATGACCAGGTGGGATTCATCCTGGGCTACAAGGATGGTTCAACATTTGCAAATCAATCAATGTGATAGAACAAATCAATAAGAGAAGAGAGAAGAACCACATGGTCCTCTCAATTGATGCAAAAAAAGCATTTGACAAAGTCCAGCATCCATTCCTGATTAAAACACTTTGAAGTATAGGGATAGAGGGAACATTCCTGAACTCCATAAAATCTATCTATGAAAGACCCATAACAAGTATCATCCTCAATGGAAAAAAGCTTGTGGCTTTCCCGTTGAGATCAGGAACACGACAAGGATGCCCCCTTTCACCACTCTTGTTCAACATACTATTAGAAGTCCTAGCAACAGCAATCAGACAACAAAGAGACATAAAAGGTATCCAAATTGGCAACAAAGAAGTCAAACTCTCTCTCTTCGCAGATGACATGATTCTTTATATGGAAAACCCAAAAGACTCCACCCCCAAACTACTAGAACTCATACAACAATTCAGCAACGTGGTAGGATACAAAGTCAATGTACAGAAATCAGTGACTTTCTTATACACTAACAATGAAAATACAGAAAAGGAAATTAGAGAATTGATTCCATTTACTATAGCACCAAGAACCATAAGATACCTGGGAATAAACCTTACCATAGAGGTAAAGGATCTGTACTCAAGGAACTACAGAACACTCATGAAAGAAATTGAAGAAGACACAGAAAGATAAAAGACCATTCCATGCTCTTGGATCAGAAGAATAAACACTATTAAAATGTCTATACTGCCTAGAGCAATCTATACTTTTAATGCCATTCCGATCAAAATTCCACCAGTATTTTTCAAAGAGCTGGAGCAAATAATCCTAAAATTTGTATGGAATCAGAAGAGACCCCAAATCACTAAGGAAATGGGGGCATCACGTTACCTGATTTCAAATAATCTCTATGGTCAAATAATCTTTGACGAAACAAGAAACATTATACAGTGGAAAAAAGACAGTCTCTTCAATAAATGGTGCTGGGAAAACTGGGCAGCTATATGTAGAAGAATGAAACTTGACCATTCTCTTACACCATACACAAAGATAAACTCAAAATGGATAAAAGACCTCAACATGAGACAGGAATCCATCAGAATCCTAGAGGAGAATATAGGCAGTAATCTCTTCGATATCAGCCACAGCAACTTCTTTCAAGATATGTCTCCAAAGGCAAAGGAAACAAAAGTGAAAATGAACTTTTGGGACTTCATCAAAATCAAAAGCTTCTGCACAGCAAAGGAAACAGTCAACAAAACAAAGAAGCAACCCACGGAATGGGAGAAGATATTTGCAAATGACAGTACAGACAAAAGGTTGATATCCAGGATCTATAAAGAACTCCTCAAACTCAACACATACAAAACAGACAGTCATATCAAAAAATGGGCAGAAGATATGAATAGACACTTCTCTAATGAAGACATACAAATGGCTATCAGACACATGAAAATGTTCATCATTACTAGCCATCAGGGAGATTCAAATTAAAATCACATTGAGATACCACCTTATACCACTTAGAATGGCCAAAATTAGGAAGACAGGAAACAACATGTGTTGGAGGGGATGTGGCGAAAGGGGAACCCTCTTACATTGTTGGTGGGAATGCAAGTTGGTGCAGCCACTTTGGAGAACAGTGTGAAGATTCCTCAAGAAATTAAAAATAGAGTTTCCCTATGACCCTGCAATTGCACTACTGGGTATTCACCCCAAAGATACTGAAAAGAAGGGCCATCTGTACCCCAATGTTTATAGCATCAATGGCCACAACCACCAAACTGTGGAAAGAACCAAGATGTCCTTCAATGGACGAATGGATAAGGAAGATGTGGTCCATATACACTATGGAGTATTATGCCTCCATCAGAAATGATGAATACCCAACTTTTGTAGCAACATAGACGGGATTGGAAGAGATTATGCTGAAATAAGTCAAGCAGAGAGAGTCAATTATCATATGGTTTCACTTGTTTGTAGAGCATAACAAATAGCATGGAAGACAAGGGGAGTTAGAGAGGAGAAGGGACTTGAGGGAATTTGGAAGGGGAGGTGAACCATGAGAGACTATGGACTCTGAAAAACAATCTGAGGGTTTTGAAGGGGCGGGGGGTGGGAGGTTGGGGGAACCAGGTGGTGGGTATTAGAGAGGGCATGGAGCACTGGTGTGGTGCAAAAACAATGAATACTGTTACACTGAAAATAAATTTAAAATATTTAAAAAAAAAAGAAAAGAAAATATTAAAACCAGAAATAAATCTATGGAGCATGTGCATTGCAAACAATAAAATACTGCTACAACAAATTAGATGACAAAAATATTGATATGTCTTCCATTTTCATGGATAGAAAGATCAAAAATTGTACAATGTCAGTTTTCTACAAATTGATTTATTGAATGAATTTCATCTCAAACTTTCACAGATACCAAAATTCAAAGGAAAATAAAACTAAAATTTTGCAGAATAACAATGTTGACAAAATTATCTTGCAGTTATAAAATTTATATAAATCTACACCAAATAATAAAAAGCACTATTGACACAAACATAAATAAACTAAAAGAACAGAGTAATGACCAGAAATAAACTTATCTATACCCAAATGGTCACTTGATTTAGATAATTTGTCCAGGATTCAGTGGAGAAAATATTTTTTGTAAATAATGAATCATACTGAGGTAACTAGATGCTATATCCATCAATGATATCTGTCACTTATAAAAACAAAATCAGAAGACATAATGGGAAAAGATGACATCATATATAGTAAAACATTTTAAAACCATATGCTTTAGTAAATGCAACTGGACATGTAGGGGACTATAGGAAGAACGTTTTTAAAAATTGGAAGGGAAAAAATAGAATTGAACAAATGGAAAGACATACTCCATTCCTGGATTTGATGACTCAGTGTCTTAGAGATTTCAATTCTTCTTATAACTTTAAAGAAATTTTGATTTTTTTTTAAATCTAAGATTTTTTTTTTTTAATGAAGTAAAGTGATTGTAAAACTAAAGAAACATAATGGTGAGAATAGATAGAAAAACTCAAAGAGAAGAGCAATAAGAAGATACTAATGCTATCCAAATTTTAAAAACATAAACTAATAAACAAAAACAAATTAAATAATTAAAGCAAATAATATTTAAACTAATGGGATACAGGTATAGGGAAAACAAAGAAAAATGGAAAGGAATGGAAAATTCAGAAATGGAAACAAATACATACAAGAAATTAGAGTTAAATAAGTGTGCCACTTTAAATCAGTGCGGGAGAAGATTATATATATATATATATATATATATATATATATATATATATATACACACACACATTGTGTAGAAACAACCAGATAGCTAGTTATAAAAGAGAAAAAGGAAGGATGGGAAGCAGGGAGGCAAGGAGGGAAGAGACTCTATTTTACTCTGTTATTATCTAGAATACATTATAAATGGTCTGAAAATGAAATTTGAAAAAATCATAAAAATATATAAGAACATAAGATAAAATGAATAATAATGAGTATTTTCTAATCATGAGAACATTCCATATATGAATCAAAATGCAGAAGATGAGACAAAAGAGATAGGCTAAACAACATAAAATCACAAGTTTCTGTAGAGTGAATGACAACTTAAATGCAAGAAAGAAAATATTTAAAGCTACAGTCTTCTTAAGTTACTCTGCAAATCAATTGGAAGAGTTACAAAAACAAAAACAAAAACATCTAATTCAGTTACTAATATATTAGTAGATAAAAATTAATAGATTAAAGAATATAAAAATCAATTAAAAAAACAAAAATCCAAAAGCAACAATTGCAAAGAATGTGAAGAGAAACTTCAAAGAAAACATCTACATTATTTTTTCAAATCTTCTCATGAAAAATGTAAGCTAGAAAAGGAATGTCAAATAAACACTAAGCCAGCAAAAGAAGGGAAATAATAAAGATTTGAGCAGAAATAAATGATATAGAAACAAACAAGCAAAAACAGTAGAACAGATCAATAAAACCAGGAACCAGTTCTCTGAAAGAATTAATAAAATTCTTTTCCTAGCCAGACTTATCAAAAATATACGAGAAAGGACCCAAATAAATATAATCATGAATGAAAGAGGAGAGATTGCAACCAAAATCACAGAAATACAAACAATTATGAGAATATTGTAAAAAAATTATATACCAACAAATCAGACCATGTAGAAGAAATGGGTAAATTCCTAGAAACATATAAACAACCAAAACTGAAACATAGATAGAAAATTTTAACAGACCCATAAAAGTAAAGAAATGGAATCAGTAATCAAAAATCTAACAAACAAAACTCCAGTCCCTGATGGCTTCCCAGGGGTATTTTACCAAATATTTAAAGAAGGATTAATGGCTATTCTTCTCAAACTGTTCCAAAAAAAATAGAAATGGAAGGAATAAACTGAAACTAATTCTATCAGATAAGCATGATCTTGATTCCAAGATCAGACATAGACCCCTCTAAAGAGAACTACAGGCCAATATCCCTGAAGAAAATAGATGCAAAAATTCTCAACAAGATACTAGCAAATTGAATCCAGCAGCACATTAAAAGAATTATTCACCATGATCAAATGGAATTTATTCTTGGGCTGCAAGGGTGATTCAATATTCTCAAATCAATTAAATTGATACACCACATTAATAAAAGGAAAGATAAAAACTATATGATCATCTCATTAAGTGCAGAAAAATTATTTGACAAAATATAGCATCCTTTTCTTGATAAAAACTCTCAACAAAGTAGTGAAACAGGCAACATACCTCAACATCATAAAGGCCATATACATCATAAAGGTCATATACAAAAGACCCACAGCTAGTATAATGCTCAATGGGGAAAAATGGAGAGCCTTTCCTCTAAGGTCAGGAAAAAGAGATGGATGTCCACTCTCACTACTGTTGTTCAGCATAATATTGCTGAGACATCAGCCAACAGACAAATAAAAAGAAATAAAAGGCATCCAAACTGGAAAGGAAGAAGTCAAACTTTCACTATTTACAGGCAAAGTGATACTTTATGTAGAAAACCTGACTCTACCAAAAATTTGCTAGAACTGATACATGAATTCAATTCACAGGATACAAAATCAATGTGCAGAAATTTGTTGCATTTCTATATACCAATAACAAAACAGAAGAAAGAGAAATCAAGGAATCAATCCCAGTTACAACTGTACCCAAAACCATAAGACACCTAGGAATAAACATAACCAAAGAGGTAAACAAGAAAAACAACAACAACAAAACTGTAATCTGAAAACTGTAGGACACTTGTGAAAATAAATTGAACATGACACAAAGAAATAGAAAAACATTTCATTTTCATGGATCAGAAAAACAAATATTATTAATATGCTTATGCTACCCAAAACATGCTACACATTTAAAGAAATTCCTGTTAAAATACCACCAGCATTTTTTTGCAGAGCTAGCATAAACAATCCTAAAATTTGTATGGATCCACAAAAGACTCCAAATAGCCAAAACAATCTTGAAAAAGAAAAGCTAAGATGGAAGCATCCCAATTCTGGACTTGAAGCTATATTACAAAGTTGTAATCATCAAGACAGCATGGTACTGCCATAAAAATGGACATAGATCAATGGAATGAATAGAAAACCCAAAAATGGGCCTACAACTATATGATCAACTAATCTGTGACAAAGCAAAAAATAATATTCAATGGATAAAAGTCTCTTCAACAAATGGTGTTAGAAAAACTGGACAGCAACATGCAGAAGAATTAAACAGGACCACTTTCTTACACCGTCCACAAAAATAAATTCAAAATGGAGTAAAGATCTAGATGTGAGACAGTAAACCATCAAAATTCTAGAAGAGAACACAAGCAGAAACCTCTTTGACATTGGCATTAGCAGCTTCTTACTATGTATATCTCCCAAGGCAAGGGAAACAAAAACAAAAATAAATTGTTGGGACTTCATCAAGACAAGTTTCTGTAGAGCAAACAAAATAGTCAACTAAACTAAAAGAAAACCCTCAGAATGGGAGGAGATATTTTCAAATGACATATCTCCTAAAGGGTTAGTATCCAAAATCTACAAAGAACTTATCAAACTCAACTCCCAGAAAATAAATAATCCAGTTGGGAAATGGACAGAAGACATGATCAGACATCTTTCCAAAGAAGACATCCAGATGGCTAACAGACACATGAAAAGATGTTCTACATCACTCATCATCAGGAAAATATAAACCAGAACCACAATGAGATACCACATCACACTCATCAGAATGGCTAAAATTAGGAACACAGGAAAGAACAGATGTTGGTGAGGATGTGGAGAAAGGGGAACCCTCTTACATTGTTCTTGGGAATACAAACTGGTGTGGTCATTCTGAAAAACAGTGTGGAGTTTCCTCAAAAAATTAAAAATAGAACTACCCTATGACCCAACAATTGCACTTAGGTATTTACCCAAAGGATAAAAATGTTTATAGTAACATTATCAACAATAGCTAAATTATGGAAAGAGACCAACAGTCCATCAACTGATGAATGGACCAGAAGAGATTGTGTGTGTGTGTGTGTGTGTGTGTGTGTACACAATGACATACCATTCAGTCATCAAAAATAATGAAAGCTTGCTATTTGCAACAACATGGATGGAGTACAACAACACGTACTACATAAGTGAAATAAGTCAGTCAGAAAAAGAAAAATACCATATGATCTCATTCACATGTGGAATTTAAGAAAGAAATGGATGGACATATGGGAAGGGGGGAAAAAGGAGAGAGGGAAATAAGACTTAGAATCTTTCTCTCTCTCTATATATATATATAGATAGATATAGATATAGATCTATAGATATAGATATCTCTATAGATAGATCTATACAGATAGATCTATCTCTATCTCTATCTATCTCTAAGATGGATATAGATCTATCTATAGATATAGATAGAAATCTATCTAGAGGGGCGCCTGGGTGGCTCAGTGGGTTAAGCCGCTGCCTTCGGCTCAGGTCATGATCCCAGGTCCTGGGTTCGAGCCCCACATCGGGCTTTCTGCTCAGCAGGGAGCCTGCTTCCTCCTCTCTCTCTGCCTGCCTCTCTGCTTACTTGTGATTTCTCTCTGTCAAATAAATAAATAAAAAATCTTTAAAAAAAAAAAAGAAATCTATCTAGACATAGATCTGTAGATATAGACATATGTCTTGTCTATATCTATATCTATATACATATATATGTATATATATATGATTATTACTTGGAATAAAAAAGAATTAAATCTTGTCATTTGCAACCATGTAGATGGAACTAGAGTGTATTATGCTAAGTGAAACAAGTCAGTCAGAGAAAGACAAATACCATATGATTTCACTTGCATATGGAATTTAAGAAACAAAGAAGATCAGCTTAGGAGAAGGAGGAAAAAGGGAGGTAGACAAACCATAACAGACTCTTAACTATAGAGAACAAATTGAGGGTTGATAGAGGGGAAGTGGGAGAGGGGACGGGTGATGATAATACATGGGTGATGATAATAAGGAGGTCACTTGTGATGAGCAGAGGGTGTTATGTTTAAGTGATGAATCACTAAATTGTACACCTGAAACCAATATTACATTATTTGTTAACTAGAATTTAAAGAAAAACTTGAAACAAACAAAAAACAGAAATCAATAACAAAAAGCTGAAAAATATATCATTATGGAAAATAAATTAAAAAATGATAATTTCAACTACAGTTAAAGAAATGGAGGTGATCTTATGGATGGCTTTCAGAAATGGTCATTTTATGAGAGTTGTCATGGAATTTGCTCTAATAAATCATTCTATCACATGGCAAAAATAAAAATTTTAAAAATTTAAAAATAGAATATTTTTTCATAAAATATCTATTGAAAAATCAGGAAATAAATTTAGTTAGTGGGATAAATAATTTTAAAGTATATCAAAGAAATAACATTAATCATAAAATATGAAGAATGTTCCAAATTAAAAGAAAAAAAGAAAGAAAATTTCAAAATAAACCATTAAACAAAAAATGGCATGACTAGTTTATTAAAAAGATATCAGGGGCGCCTGGGTGGCTCAGTGGGTTAAGCCTCTGCCTTCGGCTTGGGTCGTGATCTCAGGGTCCTGGGATCAACCCCACATCAGGATCTCTGCTCAGCAGGGAGCCTGCTTCCCCCTCTCTCTCTGCCTGCCTCTCTGTGCCTACCTGTGACCTCTCTCTCTCTCTGTCAAATAAATAAATAAAATCTTTAGGGTGCCTGGGTGGCTCAGTGGGTTAAGCCGCTGCCTTCGGCTCAGGTCATGATCTCAGGGTCCTGGGATCGAGGCCCGCATCGGGCTCTCTGCTCAGCAGGGAGCCTGCTTCCCTCTCTCTCTCTCTCTCTGCCTGCCTCTCTGTCTACTTGTGATCTCTCTCTGTCAAATAAATAAATAAAATCTTTAAAAATAAATAAATAAATAAATAAATAAATAAATAAATAAATAAATAAAATCTTTAAAAAAAAAAAAGATATCATCTAGGGGCGCCTGGGTGGCTCAGTGGGTTAAAGCCTCTGCCTTCAGCTCAGGTCATGATCTCAGGATCCTGGGATTGAGCCCCACATTGGGCTCTTTGCTTAACAGGGAGCCTGCTTCCCCCCCTCTCTCTCTCTCTGCCTGCCTCTCTGCCTACTTGTGATCTCTGTCTGTCAAGTAAATAAATAAAATCTAAAAAAAAAAAGATGTTAGCTAATAAGTGTTCAATAATGTTCATAGTAAAAGAACTCTAAAATTTACTATACTGAGATTAGATTTTTAAATCAATTAAAATGAAAAATTTGCCAATTTTAAAATTCTACATATTAAAATCAAATAAAAATAAATTAAAAATCACACTCAAAAATTGAAATTAAACTGAAATAGTTCAACCTAATTATGTATTAAAATTAAAACCAACCACACAAAAAACATTAATGAAAGCATTGTTTATTAATTTGACTTACTTTTACTAAGATTTTACTAATTAATTAATTATTTATTTGAGAGAAGGAGAGAGTGGGAGGGGGAAAGGAACAAGCAGAATCTATGCTGAACTCAGAACCTGATGCAGGCCTTAATCTAATGATCCTGAGATCATGATGTGAGCTGAAATTAAGAATTGGAGGCTTAACTGACTCTGGAGGTGCCTCTATTAACTTGACTTATTAAAAATAACCTGTGTACAGTGCCTGGGTGTCTCAGTTGGTTAAGTGCCTGCCTTCATCTCAGGTCATGATCCCATCCTGGGATGATGTCCTACATGGGGCTCCCTACTCAGCAGGGAGTCTGCTTCTCTCTCTTCCTCTACCCCTTCCTCCTGCTTGTGCTCTCTCTCTGTCCCTCATGCTCTCTCAAGCAAATAAATAAAATCTTAAGAAGAAAAAATAAATTAAAAAAAAACCTTGTGTAACAAATAAAACATCAATAACGTAAAACTTTAAAACAGCCTAAGAAACAATACTCAAGACATTAATGGCCAAAACTAACACTGTGTGAAAACAACCAGAAATGCTGTATGCAGAAGAGCAGCTCTGAATAATTTTGAGTTAGTCAAGAATAACAAATTTTAAAAACACATGGTTTATCAGTCATCATATGGGCAAAAACCTAAAGTTCTAAAACATAGAGTAACGACATCAAGAAAACTTTATAAAAACGTTGGGTATGTGAAATAGGGAAATTTTTTAGAGAGAAATTAGAAAGTATTTAGTAAGGTGCACACCACGGTAGCTTTTGGGTATTAAAGGATTAGGTCATACATTGTAAAATGATTTATTGAGTATAGATGCAGGGATGCCTTGGTCGCTAAGCATTTGCCTTCAGCTCAGGTCATGATCCCTAGGTCCTGGGATTGACTCCTGCATTGGGCTCCTTGCTCAGTGTGGAGCCTGATTCTCCTCCTGCCCGTCTCTGGGAAGACCTGCTTATGGTTGCTCTTTCTCTCTCTCTGACAAATAAAATATTTTTTCAAAAGAGTATAAAAGTAGCAAAGACCTAGTACTTATCTGTAAAGTTGTGGACATAAAATTTAGGGTATTAGAATATTAAGATATTATACAGGATGCATTAAAATAAACTAAACACTTCTATGTGTATTTACACAAATGTACCTTAAGATATGATACTGTATTTTAAAAGGAGATAAACAATACAGGGATAATAACATATTCATGTATATTTAAAAATGAAAAAAATTATTTATAGATATGGAACTATAAGAACTCTCTAATACCCTGGGTAGCAAAAATAAGTGCTAACTTTTAGCGATCAAAGTAGAGCAATTAGGTAATGGAGTCTGGTAGGAATATAATGAGGATAAAAGTCTATCTTTAATCTCTTTTTAAAAATTAAGGCAGTATGGCAACATATAAAATTTTTAGTATTTGATTGAACATGTAAGTTTGGTACATAACTATGCTATTTTAAAAATTGTAATAAAATTTTAAAAAAAATTTTAAAAGGCCCTCTGAAATTTCAAATGCACTTTTGGTAAGATTAGAGTTTTAAAGTACTTTACGGATTTGTCTTTATACTGTAGATCCCACAAAATCTAAAGGGTAAATCTGTGATTAATTATTAAAGAAAAAAACCTGACAAATGAAATGAATTTTAAATATTTTATGGTACCCTGCAATTTTGTTACTTTGTGGTTCAAAGCTCTTTGATAAGTTTTGAAAGCTGTTTCTTGTACTGATATCAAAGATTTAGTTATTTTTAAATGATGGTATTCCTGAACGGTATGTAAACCTTTCTTTTCCTCTTTAAGTATTTTTAGACCTAAAGCATCTTTGTGAAAAAAAATGCAAATTTTCATTTTGAGTTTTTACAAAGAATTTATTTGGCTTTTTGTCCATCCTTTTTAAATATGACGGAAATTCAATAATCTTCATTGTATTGTTTTTCAGTGGACATTTGTCAGGAGAGTGATTAAGACTTTAGGCATAATATATGTAATTCAAGCATATACATTTGAAACAAAATTTAATATTAACTACTCACATTCTATAGTTAAAGCATAATATTCTAATCTGTGATTCTAGGATTATTGATCTTTAAATTTAGGGATATAATATTTTCCTTTATTACTTCAATAATCAGTTTTACATAGAAGATTATTTATGTCATAAGAAATAGAAATAATATTCATTATGTAGAAAATTTTAGAAGAGCACTGTACAAAAATAGTATCAAGTTACTGTTTAAAAACAACTACTCAGATAACATAATATCGGGTAGCTATTTTGAGAGGTGTACAAAGTACACTTCTATTCATTGTCTGGTAATGAAGAACAACTATTTAAAGATAACTTCCTAACATTATAATTCATTGTTTATACAAAGTATTTTACTGTGTTCCCGTCAAGTTTTAAAAAATTGGTTAGGTGTTTAGGTTAACATATAACGTGTTACATTTTTTTTTTCTCAGTTAGGATTAAAAACCCTTCCAATTGCACATTGTTGTGTGGAACATCTGATATTCAAGATGGGATTTGAGATACCTGACATTTTAGGTTCATTTTTCAGGACACTCTATCATTTTCATTTCATCTGAATTTAATTCATGTGTTGATAACTGATTTTCTAGGCATTTTTTATTTGTTTATTTATTTATTTTATGTTGCATTAACCACTGTGTAGTGCATAATTAGTCCTTGATCTGGTGTTCAAGGATTCATTAGTTAAGTATAACACCCAGTGCTCATCACAGCATAGGCCCTCCTCAATATCCATCACCCTGTTACCCTCTCCTCCCACCCTCTTCCCCTCTAACACCCCCAGATTCTGGTTTCTCGGGGTCCATAGTCTCTCATGGCTCATCTCCCTCTCTGACTTCTCACCCTTTGGATTTGTCTCCCTTCCCCTATGGTCCTCTGTGCTATTGCTTATGTTCACATATGAGTGAAACCATATGATAATTGTCTTTCTCTGTTTGACTTGCTTCACTTAACACAATGCCCTCCAGGTCCATCCTTGTCAATGTAAATGATGGGTATGCATTGTTTCTAATGGCTGAATAATATTCCATCATGTATATGTATCATATCTTCTTTATCCACTCATCTGTTGAAGGGCATCTTGGCTCCTTCCACAGTTTGACTATTGCAGACATTGCTGCTATAAACACTGGGGTGTGTGTGCTCCTTCTTTTCACTACATCTGTATCTTTAGGGTAAATACCCAACAGTGCAATTGCTTGGTCATAGAGTAGCTCTATTCTTAACGTCTTGAGGAACCTCCATACTGTTTTCCAGAGTGGCTCTACCAACTTGTATTCCCACCAACAGTGTAAGAGGGTTCTCCTTTCTCCACATCCTCACCATTTGTTGTTTCCTGTTTTGTTAACTTTTGCCATTCAAACTGGTCTAAAGTGATTATCTCACTGTGGTTTTGATTTGTATTTCCTTGATGGCTAGTGATGTTGAGCATTTTTCATGTTTCTTTTAGACATTTATGTGCCTTTTTGGAGAAGTGTCTATTCATGTCTTCTTCCCATTTTTTGACTGGGTTATTAGTTTGTTGAGTGTTGAGTTTGAGAAGTTCCTTATAGATCATGGATATCAACACTTTATCTGTAATGTCATTTGAAAATATCTTCTCCCATTCCATTGGCTGCCTCTTAGTTTTGTTGACTGTTTCCTTTGCTGTGCAGAAGACTTTTATTTTGATGAAGTCCCAAAAGTTCATTTTTACCTTTGTTTCACTTGCCTTTGGAGACAAGTTTTGGAGGAAATTACTGTGGCTGATGTCAAAGAGGTAACTGCTTGTGTTCTCCTCTAGGATTTTGATGGATTCCTGTCTCCATACACTTTACACCTGTATGGTGTAAGGGAATGGTCCAGTTTCATTCTCCTATATGCAGCTGTCCAATTTTCCCAGTACCCACTTATTGAAGAGACTGCGTTTTTTCCATTGGATATTTTTTCCTGATTTGTCAAAGATTAGTTGACCATAGAGTTGAAGGTCTATTTCTGGAGTCTCTATGCTGTTCTATTGGTCTATGAATCTGTTTTTGTGCCAATACCATGCTGTCTTGGTGATCACAGCTTAGTAATTTACCTTAAAGTCAGACAACGTGATGCCCTCAGCTTTGTTTATCTTTTTCACAATTTCCTTGGTGATTTGGGCCTTTTTGGGTTCCATAAAAAATTTAGGATTTTTTTCCAACTTTTTGAAAAAATGCCAATAGTATTTTAATAGGGATGGCATTGAAAGTTTAAATAGGTCTGGGCAGGATAGATATTTTAGCAATGTTTATTCTTCCAGTTCATGAGTGTGGAATATTTTCCCATCTTTTTGTGTCTGCCTTAATTTCTTTCATAAGTGTTCTGTAGTTTCTAGAGTATAGATTCTTTACCTCTTTAATTAGGTTTTTTCCTACATATCTTATGGTCTTTGTTGTTTTTGTGAATAGAATTGATTCATTAATTTCTCTTCCTACAGTTACATAGTTAGTGTATAGAAAAGCAACTGATTTCTGTGTATTGATTTTTTTTTTATCCTGACACATTGCTGAATTGCTGTATGAGTTCTAGTAATTTGGGATGGAGTCTTGGGTTCTCCACATAAAGCATCATGTAATCTGTGAAGAGGGAGATTTTGACTTCTTCTTTGCCAATTTGGTTGCCTTTTATATCTTTTTGTTGTCTGATTGCTGAGGCTAGAACTTCTAGTATTTTGCTAAACAGTAGTGGTGAGAGTGTATATCTCTGTCATGTTCCTGATCTTAAAGGAAAAGAGCTCAGCTTTTCCCCATTGATAATGATAGTCACTGTGGGCTTTTCATAGATAGTTTTTATGATATTGAATGTTCCCTCTATCCCTATACTCTGAAGAGTTTTAATCAGGAACGGATATTGTATTTTGTCAAATGCATTTTCTGAATCAATTGAGAGAATCATATATATTTTTTTTTTATTTATGTGCTCTACCACGTTGATTAATTTAAGAATGTTGAACTGTCCTTGCATCCCAGGCATAAAACCCATGTGGTCCTGGTGAATAATCTTTTTAATGTTCTGTTGTATGCTATTAGCTAGGATCTTGTTAAGTAATTTGGCATCCATGTTCATCAATGATATAGATCTGTAATTCTCCTTTTTGATGGGGTCTTTGCCTGGTTTTGAGATTAGGGTAATGCTGACCTCATAGAAAGAGTTTGTAAGTTTTCCTTCTGTTTCTATTTTTTGGAACAACTTCAGTAAAATAGGTAATATTTCTTCCTTAAATGTTTGGTAGAATTCCCCTAGGAAGCCATCTGGCCCTGGACTTTAGGGTTTTGGAAGGTTTTTTATTACAGCTTCAATTTTGTTACTGGTTATTGCTCTATTCAGATTGTCTATTTCTTCCTGTTTCAGTTTTGGAAGTTTCTAAGTTTCCAGGAAGACATCCATTTCTTCCATGTTGCTTAATTTTTTGTCATGCTGTTGCTGGTAATAATTACCAATAATTCTTTCTACTTCCTTGGTGTTAGTCATGGTCTCTCCCCTTTCATTCATGACTTTATTCATTTGGGTACTTTCTCTTTTTTTTTTTTTTTTTTATAAGTTTGGACAGTGGTTTATTGATCTTATTAATTCTTTAAAGAACCAGCTTCTAGAGCTATTGATCTGTTCTACTGTGTTTCTAGTTTTTATTTTATTTTTCTCTGTTCTAATCCTTATTATTTCTCTTCTGCTTGATTTAGGTTTTATTTGCTGTTCTGTCCCCAGCTTCTTTAGGTATAGAGTTAGCGTGTGCATTTGGAATTTTTCAAATTTTTTTGAGAAAGGCTTGGTTGGCTATGTACTTCCTCCTTAGGAATGCCTTTGCAGTATCCCACATGTTTTGGACTGATGTGTTTTCATTCTCATTGGTTTCCATGAGTTGCTTAAGTTCTTTAATTTCCTGGTTGACCCATTCATTCTTTAGCAGGATGCTTTTTAATTTCCAAGTGTCTGAATTCCTTCCAATTTTTTTACTTGTGATTGAGTTACAGTTTCAAGACACTGTGCTCTGATATCATGCAGGGAATAATCTCAGTCTTTTGGTATGGGCTGAGATGTGAATTGTGACCCTATGAAGTCTATTCTGACCCTATGTGGTCTATTCTGGAGAAAGTTTCATGTGCATTATAGAAGAATGAGTATTCTGTTGTTTAGGGTGGAATGTTCTGTATATATCTATAAAATCCATCCGGTCCAATGTGTTGTTCAAAGTTCTTGTTTCTTTGTTGATCTTCCATTTAGATGATTTGTTAAATTTTCTTATTGGATAGACCCTTTATGAATAATATAGTGTTCCTCTGGATCTGTTATTGCAGTCTTTGGTTTAAATTCTAGCTTGTCTGATATAAGTTTTGCGACCCCAACTTTCTTTTCAGGTCAATTGGCATGAAAAAATGATTCTCCATTCCCTCACTTTCAGTCTCCAAGTGGCTTCAAGTTCAAAATGAGTCTCTTATAGACAGAATATGGATGGGTCCTATCTTTATATCCAATCTACAACCCTGTGTCATTTCATGGGAGCATTTAGGCTGTTTATTTCGTTTATTACTACTGAAAGATATGTGTTTATTGCCATCCTACTGTCTGTACAGTCCCTGTTTCTATGGATTGTCTGTATATTTCTGGTCCATATTACTCTTGGGGTCTTTTTTCTTTTAGCAAATCCCCCTTAGTATTTCTTGCAGGGCTGGCTTGGTAATCATATATTCTTTCAGTTTCTGCCAGTCCTGGGAGCTCTTTATCTCCCCATCTGTTCTGAATGACAGCATTGCTGGATACAGTATTCTTGGCTTCATGTTCTTCACATTTAGTACCCTGAATATGTCTTGCCAGCCCTTTCTGGCTTGCCAGGTCTCTGTGGACAGGTCTAATGCTATTCTGATGTCCCTCCCTCTGTACATAAGGAATCTCTTCTCCCTAACTGCCATTAAGTTGGCTTCATGGTTCTAAGATTGGTGAGTTTTACTATTATATGCCCTTATATTATATTGGTCTATTCTCCTTGATCTTGGGAGAGGTCCTCTCTACCTCTAGGACATGAATGTTTGTTTCATTCCCCCAGTTAGGGAAGTTTTCAGCTACAATTTACTCAAATATATCTTCTGGTTCCCTCTCTCTCCACCCCACCCCCACCCCCACACCCCCAGGGATCCCAATAATTCTGACATTGGAATGTTTCATAGAATCACTGATTTCTATAAATATGTTTTCATGGGTTTTAAGCTGTCTTGTTCCAGGCCTTTTCCTTTTCCTTCCTTTCTGTCAGTTTATCTTCTAGATCACTAAGTTGATCTTCTGTCTCATTTACATTAGCAGTTAGAGTATCCAGTTTAGACTGCATCGCATTCATAGCATGAGCTTAAAATTTTGGTCTGACTAGCTCTCATTTTCTGCCCTTAGTCTATGTTGCCATTAATGGTTTTCTCAAGCCTATCTATTGTCTTAATAATGTTACCCTGAAGTCTATTTCAGACATCTTGCATATATACATATCGATTAGTTCTGCAGGAGAGGCCATTGTTTCCGGTTCTTTTCTTATTTGGGAGTTCCTCCTCCTAGTCATTCTGTTGAGTGGTGGTTGAGAGGATGTACAGAGTCAAAAATATCAACTTCAATCCAGGCAAGGTGCACCCTAGGAAAGTTCAGAGCAATTGGAAGCAACCACCAAAATAACAAACAAATAAACAAACAAACAAAACCCAGACAAAATGAAACCCAAGAATAAGATTTATAAAGTTAAAAAAAGGGGGGGGGGTTTAGGGGAAGGGGACTATAATCCCTCAGTGTGGGCAAGGTAGGGTGTTTCAGTTCTTCCTCAGTACATTTTGTTCTCTTTGTTAGAGAACAGTACTTCCCAGAGTTACAGGGAAATTCGAACTAGTATTTATATAAAGGTAGTATTGAATAGGGAGAAAAGGATTACATTGAAGCTTATACATAGATATAGATAAACATATACAAGAGAAAAAGAAAAAAAAAGTATATGTGTGAAACACTAGAAACTAAAAAGTTACTATGTAATGTGTTGTATTAAGCATCTAATTGAAATGATAAGTAGGTAAGAAGAAAAAAAAAGAAGAAACATGAGAAAGAATTAAAAAAAAAGTCATATCTAAGAAATACACAGGTCATGAGGCAATGCCAGGAGTCCAATATACTATTTTTACCTGGTGTTTGTGTTTTACACTTTTAAGGGGACTCTCAGGTTGTCATCTGCTTGTTCTTCCAGCTTGTCTTCTGGGAGAGGGGCCTACTGTGTTGTTTTTCAGGTAACGCTGCTTTGGCCAAGTTGCCCTGTCCCCTATCAAGGGGTTAGGCTCCATGGAAACCAGTTTTTTTGGCTTTTGTTTTCTGGCAGCTTTTTGTGCCTTTTCAGAGGGTCAGGGCAAAGGAAAATGTTCACACCCAGACCTCTGACCCAGAGGAGAAAAGCCATATTCTGATACACTCTGGACCCTCCAGAACACATAGTCCCCCCCTCTGTAAGCACTGCTGAAAACTGCAGCCTCTCACAAGCACTGCATGCCCCCAGTGATCCTCTCAAGGGTTGACACTTGCCCCCATTTGTCCCTGCCTCCTGGACCTCCAAAACTGCAAGTGATCCTGTTCTGGGTGGCTGTGGTAGCTGTGGCAAAAGCCAGCCTCATAGGTCTGCAGGCACATCTCCACACAAATGGTTGCCCCAGTCTCAGTGTTTGTCCCTTAAACTCCTGGATTTTGTTTGAACTCTATTACCAGGAACTTCATGTTCCTCCACAAACACTCTGCAAGGTATTGCTGGTCCACAGGTGAGAAATTTTTTGCACTGGGGTATTATTTTACTTTCCAGTGGGTAGCTTCTGGTGGCTCCTTTCCCATTCTGTTTATCCTCCAATATCTGTCCACACAATCACAACTCTGTCCTTTGTACTTCTGGACTGATGATCACCTGTTCCTGTAGAGACCCAGGTAAATAATCTTATATCTCATGCTGATTTCATGGGTATTCAGAGTGGCTTGGTAGATACCTAGCTAAATTCAGGAAACCAGTTAAAACAGAGTCCCCAACTTCCATAATCTTACTCCTCCTTCTAGCAGTTTTTATTAATGTTAGTTTTTTAGTTAGTTATTGCAGAGACTTCTACAGAGACTCTCTGAAGTCTATATTCTTTTTCTTTGTTGTTTTTTCTTACATTATTTTCTTTATGCAGCTAGATTACCTTTGTCTTTATGCCACTTCTGCTAAATTCTAGGCAATGGATTGTGAGTAGAAGTAATTGATGCTGTTCCTATAAAAACTTTCTATACCCATTCCACCATGCTTTTTTTTTTTTTTAAGATTTTATTTATTTATTTATTTATTTGACAGAGAGAGAGAGAGAAAGAGAGAGAGATATCACAAGTAGGCAGAGAGGTAGGCAGAGAGGCAGACAGAGGGAGAAGGGGAAGCAGACTCCCTGCCAAGCAGAGAGCCCAATGTGGACCTCAATCCCAGGACACCAAGAACATGACCTGAGCCAAAGGCAGAGGCTTAACCCACTGAGCCACCCAGGTGTCCTTCCACCATGCTTTCTTTCCCTACTTGAAAATGGCTGAAATTGTAAGGACAACTAGAATAATCCCATGTAAACTTCAAAAGTTTTGTATTGTAGAAAAGATAACTAATTAGTACATGTGTTTTGTAACTTAATTGGAAGGTTCTTGGTGGGAAGAAATAAGACACACATTCACACATACAAAGTGTCAATCATTCTTTGAGGAGTGTTTGCTTCTATGTACTATGAAAAATGTCTTTCAAAAACATTGGGGACACGGCAAATAGAATCACTAAGATGTCTGACGGCCTAGTACAGTATCTGACTATGAAGGGTACGCTGATCTATTTAAACCATAACATAAGGTCTCCGTGATATATACATATATACATAACAGACATTAGGTTATGGTTTATATTATATATGAACCATAACCATATGTTATGTTGTGGTTTATATTATATATGAACCACAACCATATGAGTATATAGAATATATTATATAATATGTTATATTATATATAGTCATGTACAGAGACCTTACATTTATAAACACGAATATATATTTCATATATATATATATAATATTTTATAAATGTGTTCCTATGCATAAAGTCTTTTATAGGCAGTGGATCCTCCAACTCCAGTCCATATGTCTTTTATCATATGGGGATTCATGCTTCATTGTTTTATTAATTAACTAAGGACACATTTGTTTCATTGTCCAGCTAGAGTTGAACTTTAGGTCATATCTAATTACATGTAAACCTAAAATTTCAAAAACCATAGCCTAAATACCACTTACTGCTATCTATAGTTTGTTCTTGGAAATGGTTTTGTGTGTGACAATGTTTACTTTTTAACTTTAAAGAGTTATTTTACCTTTCATTGTTAAAGTTTTGTCATAAGGGGTACAACAGAGATGACAGATGCATAAGTCATAATTTCTTATTCCATCTGGATCAGAAATAAAACATATTTCTATCATTAAGCATTTACATGACTCATCTTTTTTCTAGTATTAAATATTATAATTAAAAGCAGTCATGAAACCAGTACCATTACAGAACAAATCCAATTGCTGTATTAAAATAAAATATTTAAGATTTTTCTTTAGCTTATATTTTTTTACTAATTAAATAAAAAAGAATACAGTATAGATGTTGTTACAAATATCTTATTTTTTAACAGATGTAAAAACCCCTCTTTTTTTCAAGACCCTTAAAATGTACAATCAAGGCATATTTGGATAATGACTTAAGAGTGACAGGGCTGCTAATCATATCTATTTTATACGTATCCAATCATCACAATAATAACTGCCTAATTTGGTGTGCACAATCCAAATAGCAGTTGATGGTATGGTAATAGTCATTTTAATTTTTGATGTTTAATCAGTTGTTTATAGGAATATAGTCATTTAATGTTTTTATTGTTTATACAGATATGTAATTTTGCCTCATTTTTACTCATTCCCTGATCTGCAGTTAAGCATATATAATAGTCACTGCTGAAATTCCTTTTCATTGTATGCATTACATTATATGCTTCAGGCACAAAGCAAGAGAAAATAATGGAGCTTTAAAATAGTTATGCTCCTTATCTGCAATGAATGTAAGATAATTGCATTAAGAAAGAAAAGCAAAATGTTGTGCTTTAACAAACAGGAAATGGTTATCATTGTCCAACAAAGAATAAAATAAACTATGTAGATTAAGACTCTGCCTTGATCCAACATGAATCATGCACATCTAACACATTTATCACAAATGTATGAAATAGAAGAAAAGACTCATTTGAATGAAGAGCTGGAAACAGGTTAAGCTGCATTTCAGTGAAAGTAGAAAAATAAGAATCTTTTGTCAAGAATATAAATTGTTCTTATCTTCTTTGAGATAAAAAAAAAATCTCCATGTAATAGATTTAAGGAAAATAATCATACAGAGATAAAACATGCATTAACAGGTATTGATTTCACAAACACACATGCACACACACACATACTTCTATGTGTATGTGCAAAAATAAAATGGGTTTATAGAAAAAAGCTTATCTACACAGATTTTCATATACATATAAGCTAATTTGTGTGTATGCATTATTTTTAATTCTTACTATAATCCTATAAATAAAGACTAGCATAATTTAAAAAATTGAGAGCCCATGGTTTAGGTATTTAAGTAATTTCCTAAACTCACCAGTTATCATATGTCAAAGCAAGGAATCAATTCAAGTTTTTCTGACTCTTCAACCAATACTTTTGAACACTTCTGTGCACTAAAGAATTCAAAGTATAGTCTGAGAACGGATGCAAGCTTATGTAAGTGTTCAGTATATGAAGGAAGGTCAGTCTTCTCAAAATTTGTTACAGTACAGTAAAAAATTGCTGTGAAAAATTATATGATTCTCTTTAGAATATATAGTAAAATAAAAACATCCATATACTTAAAATAAAATTTTTCATTCATGAAAGCAATTTCTTTCTACTGAAATTTCTTAAACCTTCATTTTGTACATAAGACTCAGGTGCAAAAAAATGTTCTCATATAGTATCAAATATTTGCTTACATTCTAACTTAATATTTATTTAAATTTGTTACAACAAAATTCTAAACAACACTGGTATATCTACTACTATTTTTTCCAGTAATGTACATTCACTGTATTACAATATCACTATATAAAGATACTTCAATAATTTTTTAGAAAAATGAGCAATAAATTAATCCTGATCCCACATTATTTGGTATAATTATTCACACAATTATTTTATTCAACAGAAATTTATCTTCTACATGTCTCACATAATTCTACTTGTCAATTTATAGGGGTTTTGTTTTGTTTTGTTTTTAAGAGACAGAGAGAGAGACTGTGCTTGAGCAGGAGGAGGGGCAGAGGGAGACAGCCAGAATCTTAAGCAGGCTCCCCAGGGCTCTATCTCACAACCTTCAGGTCAGGACGGAGGCCAAAATCAAGAGTCAGCTATTTAACTGACTAAGCCACCCAGGTGCCCCTCAAGTATATAGTCTTGAATGAAACAAGTTTCCATTCTTGTTGGGTATACATTTGGGGACAGAGTAGGGAAAGAGAAAAGCACAGATGACTGAAAAACAGACAAAACAATATTTCATATGCTTATATGTGCCTTGAAAAACAATGCTGTGTGTTAAGGAGGGAAGACAGCAATGAGGAATTCTGTTTTACATACGGTGTTCAGAAAAGAAAAAACAAAACAACAACAACAATAACAACAACAACAAAAACAACTGATACTTGAGAAGAATCTAATATGATATAGTAAAATAAATCCTGGAAGACTTAATAAACATACAAGTATAAAGGGGGTAAAAAAAAAATGGACAATTTTCTGTCTAAACTTTCCCTTAATTTTTGAAGATTAAATGGGTCATACAATTTGAAATATCCATGTATTTGTTCCATTTCTAAGAGATGATTTGACAGTGATCTGATCAAAGTAGCCACACTCCATTCTTTACTGTCTTACCACAGGAAAGTTTTTTTTAAAGATTTTATTTATTTATTTGAAGGAGAGAGCAAGACAGCATAAGCAGGGGGAACAGCAGAGGGAGAGGAAGAAGCATCCCTGATGTGGGGCTTGATCCCAGGAGCTTGGGATCATGACCCAAGCTGAAGGCAGACACCTAACATTCTGAGCCACCCAGGCACCCCAGGAAAGATCTTTGTCAATTAAATTAAAAAAAAAAAAAAAAAGAAAGAAAGAAAGAAAATGGAGATGTGGCAAAATCAGAAGTGATTTATCAAAAGAAATATCTTCTTAAGGAAAAATAATGTGATAATTCTAGACTATTACCCCATTTAAATTATTTACTATCTGTTCAAAAGTATAAAAACATTGAAAAATGTTTAATTTTTTTTTACAAATGGGTAACTTTGGGATTTGTTGCAGTAACGTGTAACTAGCTTTTAATATATGATTCTGTTGCTTCCACGACCAGATTTAGTTATAATCTGGGAGGACCAAAGGAATAAATGTAAGCTGTCTTTCCTGTAGATAAACTATATATAACAAACAGTCTAAAATCTGGATAATGTAAAAAAAAAAAAAAAAAGGTAGTTCTGCAAAGTTACAGTAACCTTTCTTATAGAAATCTATTAGGATAAAAAATAATGATTTTATTATTTTTTATTCAATTTTATTAGTTATGCAACAATTCTCTGAAATAAAAAGGAAAATATTGTATAATAAATATAATATTCAAATGTGTGACAGTTTTCCTCTATCTAGAAAAACAAAATAAATATATATTTTAGTCTTAAGATTTATTTTTTTGGCTGTTTGCTAGTGAATAAAGTTGCTTTTCCAAAAATAATTTTTCCACTCCACCATCATCTTTGAACTAAAAAAATACAAATGTAAGAGATTTGGACAATTAACATTAATCTATGAGAAAAGCTGTAGTTTGATGGCTCACAGCATAGACTGGAGCCAGACCAAATAACCATAGCACTCAGAGAATATATTTGACCTCAGTTCCATCTTAATTTCCTTATTTGAAAAGGGAAATTGTACTTACTACGTGATAAGGTTGTTGTGAGGTTTTTAATAAATAACATTTTGTAAAGGCTTAGCATGGTATGGGGCACTAAGAATAGAAGTCTAGTGGACCACTGAAAATCATGGGTTCTGGAATTAGAAAGATAGGGTACAAATCCATGTTACATACCTGACTACTTAGTTATGTGACTACAGCTAGCCTAATCACTCTAGCACTCAGTTTCCACATCTATGCAACTGGGATTTTTAAAATTCCCTGTGTGATTGGTGCTCACTAATTGGGATATTCTAAGTAGAGGTCTCAGCACAGTTAGTGCTTCATTGTGCCTCATCCTTAATTATTGTCACCTGACACATCATTGATAGCAGCAGGAGGGGGAGTGAAGGAATAGTAAATGCCTAATGTGATCTAATGTTGGTGATCATGATGATTATTTCTGATAAAGATAGCATTCAACTACTGGAAATTTTACTTCAAAAAATGTCTTTTTTTAGGGTTGGCTGGGCAACTCAGAGTGTTAAGCCTCTGCCTTCAGCTCAAGTCGTTATCTCAGAATCCTGGGATCAAGCCCCACATCAGGCTCTCTGCTCAGCAGGGAGCCTGCTTCCCCGTCTCTCTCTGCCTGCCCCTCTGCTGACTTGTGATCTCTCGCTCTGTGTCAAATAAATAAATAAAATTTTTTTAAAAAGTCATTTATAAATTAAATATTAAAACAAAGTCCTGTGTGCTTTCTAAGTAATCTTACAAGAAGAAAAATGTCTATTATTTTGCTTACATAGAAAAATCAAGTTTTTTTATCTTCATATAAATAAAATTGATAGAAACTGAAGTTCATTCTATTTAAATAAACAAATAAAAATAAAATCCCCTATGGTGTGTATACACCATTTTGAAAATATATGTAAATATACCATAATGTGGATGTATTTGTGTTTATAATAATTTTATATATAATTGCAGCAGAGATGGGAAATTATCCTTAATGGTATAGATTACAAAAACACAGAACAAATAGTCTCTCTTTTCCTGTGTAGATTGGATGCTACAACTGAATATTTAAAATCCCATATCATGCTGCCTTTGGCTATATCATTTGCACCTAGAATTCCTTTAGTTTCCTACTTTCAAGGACTCATTATTATGTATAAGTCAAAATTTTTAGGACTAGAAGATTCTTAGAATAAATACACCATTAGATCAGGGATTTTGTCTAATTTGTTTATGCCCTCTATTGAGAATGGTACTTGGTAAATAATGCATATACTTCTATTAAGTACTTGCCTAATATGAATGGTGCTCTTATTTTATTTACTTGTTCAGTTTTCATATTACCTTTGACTTCATACCCACCATAAGTCCAAATTCACGGTCTATGTGTCTACTGCTAATGTGTGTGCTTCTTTTTTTTTTTTTTTTTTAGAGATTGATCAATTGATTTGAGAGTGAGAGAGCAAGCATGAGTAGGGGGAGATGCAGAGGGAGCCATAGAGAGAATCCACAGATTCCCTTCCAAACATGGAGTCCGACACAGGGCTTAATTTTATGACCCTAAGCCAAAACTAAGAGTCCACCACTTAACTGACTGAACCACTAAGGCACCTCTATTTTGTGTGCCTTCTTGAGTATTTTTTCAGTCACAGTATTTTGAAGTTAAAGACTATCCTTCTATTAAGATGAACCAGGAAACCCCACAGCTATCTCCATCATTGAAGATTCTTTTCTCACTCTCTGTGGCTTATGGTAACCAAATATGTTTTTTTAAAGTAGAATGTCCCCAGAAAAACTCTCATAAACAATAAAACACCATTCAGAATTTTGTGAGTTGTTATGATGCCTTAGGTCAAGATCACTGAGTTGTAATATTATTTGAGAATGTGTGAAGATTTTAGTAAGCATAATTAGCAATACTGTTAAGATCTAAGAAACTTAAACCATCTGTCTATTACCCAGTGCTTTGATGCACTGTCAGTGTACTTGATGGGAATATGAGGAAAGACTGGCTCAATCTGAGCAGACATTTTACAATATGTTTATATTACTGGAGTTGTTAGAAACATAATGCTCATATATATTCAGTGAATCTGACATGTATTTTGTGAACAATTATTGGGCAGCTAGTAATGTACATAGTCAAATATTCCCAAAGAAATATAAGGTCATGAATAAGCAAGTATATAGCAGAATTACATATTCTGAATATTTTGAGTGCATTAACACACATTTTCAAACTTCAGAAGTGAACTTTCAAATATTTGTTGCATTTGCCTAGTTTTCTGCCATATAACAACTAAATTAAAAAATATATTTTAAATATATCTAAAAGTCAGACTCTGTTCTAGATACTTAGAATACCTCAGTGAACAAAAGAAAGATCCTTAAATTTATGGAGCTTACATTCTGGCAAAAAAGACAAAGAATAAGCAATGGCTATAATTACCAAGTAAATTTCATAGTTCCTTTGAAAATGGTTATTTTATTAGTAGGGGAAAAAAAAGAGAGAGAGAGAGAGAGAGAAACCAGAAAAAGAAAGAACATGACCATGTGAGAGTTGGTGTATAGGAGATTGATAAGAAATTTAATATTGAGTAATTGGTATATGTCTCATTGAGAACTTAATATTTGGGGAGATGCTTGGATGAAGTGAAGTAGTGAGATAGCCATGCGGATATCTAGGAGCACAGTGTTCTATACAGAGAGGAGTGGGTGCAAAGGCTGAGACTTGAGAACATCTCTCATGTTCCAGGAATAGAAAATAGGCCAGTAGATTTGAACCAGAGTTTGGGGAGTGGGAGAAGGAGTGGATGAGATGGAAAAGTTAATAAGGATTTCAGATCCTGTAGGTACTTGATACCACCAAAGGACATTGATTCTTATACTGAATGAAACAGAGATACCAAGGTTTTGCAGAGCAGCATGATTTCACTTGCCTTTATAATAACCAGTGTGATTGTTGATTTTCCACATCATTGTCAGTATCACATAGGTGTAAATATTCTTTCACGTTTTTTAAGAACTATTTTTTCCAAAACAGTCATGAAAACGTAATTTCTATGATGTTGAGGTCTAAATATTATGCTTTATGCTAACTCCACAGAGTGTGTTTGTGTTGGCCACATAAGTAGGAATTCTAAAAAACAAAAAAACAAAACAAAACAAAGCAACAAAAAACAAACAAAGAAACACACATAATACTTGATTAAGTATAAAATTATTCATTCAAATAACAAGTGTTTTGAAAATTCCTGTTAAAAACCTAGTGCTAAAGACACAGTAATGAATGAAATATGAAAATCGTTGACTACAATGTAATTTACAGGTCAAGATAATCCACGTTCAGTGAATACATTCAGCTTTTGCTTAAAATCTGGGGGTAGAGAGAACTCTTTTTACTAAAATCTTTCCATAATATTTTGATTCTAGTGTTTATGAAACTACTACACAAATCTGCAGGTACTGAGAGGACAACAGATGGTTGAGACTCTGCTCACAATTCAATCACATATTTTAAAAAGATTTATTTTAAAGAGAGACAGAGTATGCAAGCAGGGGAACGGGCAGGAGAGGAGAGGGAAAGAATCTCAAGAAAACTCCCCACCGGGCGCAAAGCCTGACACAGGGCTAAATCTCATGACCCTGAGAAAGCATTACCTGAGTCCATGACCTGAGTCCGTGATCTGAACTGAAATCAGAAGTCAGATAGTTAACTGATGGAGCCACCCAGGTACACTGCAATTCAATCCTATTAATAATAACATACATTCTGCATTTGACTACAGAGCAGTCTCAGCAGTCACATAGTGATTCAGTGCATAGTAAAACCTCTGGTCCTTCCTGTCTTGCTCTTATGGAATCTTCTGAGTAGCTTCCACTGCTTCCTTGAGGTTGAGAAAAATTCTTGTTTTTGAATTCTTTCATTATCCCACTCTAGAAATCCAGGTAAAAATTGTTCTATAAAATGTGATTACATACCTGAAAGTTTTACCACGTAATTTGTTAAATAAAGTGCTATAGATAATGAAGTATTTGCATGTATTAGAAAGCCAATCTTTGAGCTTCAAGCTCCTCATCTACAAAACTGACATACTACTAGGCTACCTCCCCAAGTTATTGTGAGAATTTTATTTATTTATTTATTTTAAATTAAATTTATTTATTTTTAATAAACATATAATGTATTTTTATCCCCAGGGGTACAGGTCTGTGAATCCCCAGGTTTACACATTTCACAGCACGCATCATAGCACATACCATCCCCAATGTCCATAACCCCATCCCCTTTCCATCCCCCCTCCCCGCAGCAACCCTCAGTCTGTTTTTTGATTGAGTCTTTTATGGTTTGTCTACCTCCCAATCCCACCTTCTTTCATTTTTTCTTTTCCTACCCCCCAACCCCTCACATTGAATCTCTACTTCTTCATATCAGGGAGATTATATGATAGTTGTCTTTCTCTGATTGACTTATTTTGCTAAGCATAATACCCTCTAGTTCCATCCATGTCGTCACAAATGGCAAGATTTCATTTCTTTTTATGGTTGCATAGTATTCCATTGTGTATATATACCACATCTTCTTTATCCATTCATCTGTTGATGGACATCTAGGTTCTTTCCATAGTATGGCTATTGTGGACATTGCTGCTATAAACTTCAGGTGCACGTGCCCCTTCGGAGCACCACGTTTTTATCTTTAGGATATATACCCAGTAGTGCAATCGCTGGGTCATAGGGTAGCTCTATTTTCAGTTTTTTGAGGAAACTCCCCACGGTTTTCCAGAGTGGTTGCACCAGATTGCATTCCCACCAACAGTGTAGGAGGGTTCCCTTCTCTCCGCATCCTCGCCGCATCTGTCATTTCCTGACTTGTGAATTTTAGCCATTCTGACTGGTGTGAGGTGATATCTCATTGTGGTTTTGATTTGTATTTCCCTGATGCCGAGTGATGTGGACCATTTCTTCGTGTGTCTGTTGGCCATCTGGATGTCTTCTTTGCAGAAATGTCTGTTCATGTCCTCTGCCCATTTCTTGATTGGATTATTTGTTCCTTGGGTGTTGAGTTTGCTAAGCTCCTTATAGATTTTGGATACTAGCCCTTTATCTGATATGTCGTTTGCAAATATCTTCTCCCATTCTGTCAGTTGTCTTTTGGTTTTGTTAACTGTTTCCTTTGCTGTGCAAAAGCTTTTGATCTTGATGAAATCCTAATAGTTCATTTTTGCCCTTGCTTCTGTTGTCTTTCACAATGTTCCTAGGAAGAAGTTGCTGCGATGGAGGTCAAAGAGGTTGCTGCCTGGGTTCTCCTCAAGGATTTTGATGGATTCCTTTCTCACATTGAGGTCCTTCATCCATTTTGAGTCTATTTTCATGTGTGGTATAAAGAAATAGTCCAATTTCATTTTTCTGCATGTGGCTGTCCAATTTTCCCAGCACCATTTGTTGAAGAGGCAGTCTTTTTTCCATTGGACATTCCTTCCTGCTTTGTCAAAGATTAGTTGACCATAGAGTAGAGGGTCTATTTCTGGGCTCTCTATTCTGTTCCATTGATCTATGTGACTGTTTTTGTGATGGTACCATACTGTCTTGATGATGACAGCTTTGTAATAGAGCTTGAAGTCCGGAATTGTGATGCCACCAACTTTGGCTTTCTTTTTCAATATTCCTTTGGCTATTCGAGGTCTTTTCTGGTTCCATATAAATTTTAGGATTGTTTATTCCATTTCTTTGAAAAAAAATGGATGGGATTTTGATAGGGATTGCATTAAATGTGTAGATTGCCTTAGGTAGCATAGACATTTTCACAATATTTGTTCTTCCAATCTAGGAGCATGGAACATTTTTCCATTTCTTTGTGTCTTCCTCAATTTCTTTCATGAGAACTTTATAGTTTTCTGAGTATAGATTCTTAGCCTCTTTGGTTAGGTTTATTCCTAGGTATCTTATAGTTTTCGGTGCAATTGTAAATGGGATTGACTCCTTAATTTCTCTTTCTTCTGGCTTGTTGTTGGTGTAAAGAAATGCAACTGATTTTGGTGCACTGACTTTATATCCTGACACTTTACTGAATTCCTGTACAAGTTCTAGAGTTTTGGAGTGGAGCCTTTTGGGTTTTCCACATATAGTATCATGTCATCTGCAAAGAGTGATAGTTTGACTTCTGCTTTGCCAATTTGGATGCCTTTAATTTCTTTTTGTTGTCTGATTGCTGAGGCTAGGACTTCTAGTACTATGTTGAACAGCAGTGGTGATAACGGACATCTTTGCTGTGTTCCTGACCTTAAGGAAAAGATTTCAGTTTTTCTCCATTGAGAATGATATTTGCGGTGGGTTTTTCATAGATGGCTTTGATAATATTGAGGTATGTGCCCTCTATCCCTACACTTTGAAGAGTTTTAATCAGGAAGGGATGCTGCACATTGTCAAATGCTTTTTCAGCATCTATTGAGAGTATCATATGGTTCTTATTCTTTCTTTTATTAATGTATTTTATCACATTGATTGATTTGTGGATGTTGAACCAACCTTGCAGCCCTGGAATAAATCCCACTTGGTCGTGGCGAATAATCCTTTTAATGCACTGTTGAATCCTATTGGCTAGTATTTTGGTGAGAATTATCGTATCTGTGTTCATCAAGGATATTGGTCTGTAGTTCTCTTTATTGATGGGATCCTTGTCTGGTTTTGGGATCAAGGTGATGCTGGCCTCATAAAATGAGTTTGGAAGTTTTCCTTCCATTTCTATTTTTTGGAACAGTTTCAGGAGAATAGGAATTCTTCTTTAAATGTTTGGTATAATTCCCCTGGGAAGCTGTCTGGCCAGGGGATTTTGTTTATTTGGAGATGTTTGATGACTGTTTCAATCTCCTTACTGGTTAGGTGTCTGTTCCGGTTTTCTATTTCTTCCTGGTTCAGTTTTGGTAGTTTATATGTCTCTAGGAATGTATCCATTTCTTCCAGATTGTCAAATTCGTTGGTGTAGAGTTGCTCATAGTATGTTCTTATAATTGTTTGTATTTCTTTGGTGTTGGTTGTGACCTCTCCTCTTTCATTCATGATTTTATTTATTTGGGTCCTTTCTCTTTTCTTTTTGATAAGTCTGGCCAGAGGGTTGTCAATCTTATTAATTCTTTCAAAGAACAAGCTCCTAGTTTCATTGATTTGTTCTATTGCTTTTTTTAGTTTCTATTTCATTGATTTCTGTTCTGATCTTTATGATTTCTCTTCTCCTGCTGGGTTTAGGGTTTCTTTGTTGTTCTTTCTCCAGATCCTTTAAGTGTAGGGTTAGGTTGTGTATTTGAGACCTTTCTTATTTCTTGAGAAAGGCTTGTGCCACTATATATTTTCCTCTTAGGACTGCCTTTGTTGTGTCCCACAAATTTTGAAATGTTGTGTTTTCATTATCCTTTGTTTCCATGAATTTTTTCAATTCTTCTTTAATTTCCTGGTTGACCCATTCATTCTTTAGAAGGATGCTGTTTAGTGTCCATGTATTTGGGTTCTTTCCAAATTTCCTCTTGTGGTTTAGCTCTAGCTTCAGAGCATTGTGGTCTGAAAATATGCAGGGAATAATCCCAATCTTTTGATACCAGTTGAGACCTGATGTATGTCCCAGGATGTGATCTATTCTGGAGAATGTTCGATGTGCACTAGAGAAGAATGTATATTCTGTTGCTTTGGAATGGAATGTTCTGAATATATCTGTGTTGTCCTTCTGGTCCAGTGTGTCATTTAAGGTCTTTATTTCCTTGTTGATCTTTTGCTTAGATGATCTGTCCATTTCAGTGAGGGGAGTGTTAAAGTCCCCTACTATTATTGTATTATTGTCAATGCGTTTCTTTGATTTTGTTATTAATTGGTTTATATCGTTGTCTGCTCCCATGTTAGGGGCATATATATTTAAAATTGTTAGGTCTTATTATTGGACAGACCCTTTGAGTATGATATAATGTCCTTCCTCATCTCTTATTATAGTCTTTGGCTTAAAATCTAATTGATCTAAGGATTGCCACCCCAGCCTTCTTCTCATGTCCATTAGCATGGTACATTGTTTTCCACCCCCTCACTTTAAATCTGGAGGTGTCTTTGGGTCTAAAATGAGTTTCTTGTATGCAGCATATTGATGGGTTTTGTTTTTTTATCCATTCTGACACCCTGTGGTCTTTTGATTGGGGGCATTAACCCATTAACATTCAGGGTAACTATTGAGAGATTTGAATTTAGTGCCATTGTATTGCCTGTAAGGTGACTGTTACTGTATATTGTCTCTGTTTCTTTCTGATCTACTTCTTTTGTGTCTCTCTTTGCTTAGAGGACCCCTTTCAATATTTCCTATAGAACTGGTTTGGTGTTTGCAAATTCTTTTAGTTTTTTTTTTTTTTTTTTTTTTTTTTTCCTGGAAGCTTTTTATCTCTCCTTCTATTTTCAATGATAACCTAGCTGGATATAGTATTATTGGCTGCATGTTTTTCTCGTTTAGTGCTCTGAATATATCATGCCAGTTCTTTCTGGCCTGCCAGGTCTCTGTGGATAGGTCCAATGGCAATCTAATGTTTTTACCCTTGTATGTTACATACTTCTTTTCCCAGGCTGCTTTCAGGATTTTCTCTTTGTCGCTAAGACTTGTAAATTTTACTATGAGGTGATGAGGTGTGGACCTATTTTTATTGATTTTGAGGGGCGTTCTTAGCATCTCCTGGATTTTGATGTTTATTCCCTTTGCCATATTAGGGAAATTCTCTGCAATAATTCACTCCAAGATACCTTCTGCTCCCCTCTCTCTTTCTTCTTCTTCTGGAATCCCAATTATTCTAATGTTGTGTCGTCTTACGGCGTCACTTATCTCTCAAATTCTCTCCTTGTGGTCCAGTATTTGTTTGTCTCTCTTTTGCTCAGCTTCGTTTTTCTCTGTCATTTGGTCTTCTATGTCACTAATTCTTTCTTCTGCCTCATTTATTCTAGCAGTAAGAGCCTCCATTTTTTATTGTACCTCATTAATAGCTTTTTTTTTTAATTTCAACTTGGTTAGATTTTAGTTCTTTTATTTCTCCAGAAAGGGCTTTTATCTCTCCAGAGAGGGTTTCTCTAATATCTTCTATGCCTTTTTTGAGCCTGGCTAGAACCTTAAGAATCATTCTGAACTCTAGATCTTTCATATTACCAATGTCTGTATTGATTAGGTCCCCAGCCTTTGGTACTGCCTCTTGTTCTTTTTTTGGTTGTGAGTTTTTCAGCCTTGTCATTTTGTCCAGATAAGATTTGCTTTCTCCTCCTCTGGAATTCCGCTGTTCTCCTTGATGAGTGAAGTTGGTCTTGGCTGGGTTTCTTGTTGATCTTCTGGGGGAGGGGTCTGTTGTAGTGATTCTCAAGTGTCTTTGCCCCAGGCAGAATTGCACCACCCTTAACGGGGGCAGGGCTAAGTAATCCGCTCAGGTTTGCTTTCAGAAGCTTTTGTTCCTGAATGCATTCAGTAGAGTTCCAGAGGACGGGAATGAAGATGTTGGCCTCCCAATCTCTGGCCCGGAGGAGCCGAGAGCTCGCAGTCCCGCTCCTCACTGCACCCTCAGAGAAAAGCGCCCAACCGCTGCCATCTCCCTGGCCTCTGGTCGCACTTGTAGGAAAGCGCTCAATCAGTCACACTTGGAGAAAAGCGCCCAGTCGCTTCCTTTTCTGTGGCCTCTGGCCGAGCTCCGAGCTCACCCAGCCTGTGCCCGGTTCAAGGTAACCCCGAGCTGAGAGCTCACTCCTCGTCTTTGTCGCTGTAGCAGGCTTCCACTCTAATACCTCCAAGCTCTGCAACACTCAGACACTCCCGGTCCTTCTGTGACCCCGCGGGACATGGGGTTATGCTGACCCGGCATGGGCTTCCCCCTGGTTTAGCCTTTGGAGTGTTGTTCCTCCGTGGAGCAGACTTTTAAAAGTCCTGATTTTGTGCTCCATTGCTCCACTGCTTGCCGGGAGACAGCCCCTCCCCCCCTCAGTCTATCTTCCCATCACTTTGGATTCACTTCTCTGCAGGTCCTACCTTTCAGAAAGTGATCAATTTTCTGTTTCTAGAATTGTTGCTCTTCTTCTCTTCAATTTCCCATTGGATTTGTAGGTGTTTGCAATGGTTAGATAAGCTATCTAGCTGATCTCCTGCTTCCTGATGTCATCTTAGCCTGCTACTTCTCCACCATCTTGACTCCTCCCCCCTATTGTGAGAATTTTAAAGGTAAATTTGTGGCAGTGTCTTGATTAGCCCTGAATTCATATCATTTTATTAATTAAAGTAGTTATAGATATTATTTCATCCCAATTACAATTTAAATTTAAAGGTTAAATGACTTTTTTTTTTAAAATAAGTTATCTCCATGAACTGAATTTGTCAAGTTATGCTATTGGACAAATTGTATGATGTTGATTCCTAGTCCAGTTCTTAGAAACTCTATCTACTTCAAAAATCTAATGTGTATTTTAATTGCTTTCTTAAATTATAAAAACTTAACCTGTTTGCAGAATTATAATATATATATCTATACAAAAAATCACTCTTAAAACATATTTTTAATTAATAAGCATAAGGTAGATTAAGAAATTGGGCAATTTAATACTGTTATATAGTAGTTATATTATAAAATAATTTTATTTTCTAGAATTCTAGAGGATGACAGAGCTGGGATCAACCATTTAAGGATCCATTGGTATAACATACATCTGAAGGCAAAACAGGATATTTTTTTGAATACCAGAAGTGGTTTTGGAAAAGAGAAAATTGAATTAATAATTAACTATTTTTTTTTTCTAAAAGGTCCTCATTTGGCAGGTTCAAAAAGCAGATGGATAATTGAGACTGACAGAAGCTTATTAAGTTTTGAAAATAGTGATTCTCTCTATTGGTTTTGCAATGCCAGTATAGTTCAACCCATAAGAGAAAGTTAGTTTTTTGTAAAAAAAAAAAAAACAGGTGTATTGGGGTTGATATATAAATTAACTAGTTTCCTTTATATAAAAACAGTATAAAAGTATTTATAAGATTTAATATAAAAGGGAATATGGTTGTTGTAAAGTGCAAGGTATAATGCCAAAAGTGAATTCAGGCTATTTCTTGGCTTTCAACCACCATTAAAGCACTTCTTCCAGTGAATAATGTATTACTTGCCTTGGGCCCATCAGAAATTGAATAAGAAACTCAATATTTGGTGGACTTTTTGAATATTGAAGAGATCATATCCAATATTTAGAGATATTCATTGGCTCTAACTACCAAATCACTGTTTTCTTTATCAAAATTCACTGCACAGTAGAACAGTTAAACCCTAGTGTTTTGAATTATGCTGCCTATAAAACTCTTCCATCATTATTTTTGCTTCAAAAAAAGTTTCATGATATAGTTTTCACTATAGACTTTGCCAAGAAAACCCTGATCATGTGGATTCTCCATACATAAGAGCATACTAAATGCAATAAAAAAGAATACATCCTCATAATACTTGAATAGGTGGTTATAGGTTCTGAGTCATTCCTATCCTCTTCTGACACTTTGCCTCTGATAATGCAACAGGTATAATCAACACAGCATAAGGTAGATAAGAGACTGTGATTAATAGATACAAGTACTAAAATAGCTGAAAACGATAATTTTGGAAAGCTGTTGCATAACATCTTATTGATGGTAAAACAGCTCTCTGGCTCCCGTAGCTAAGGATCTGCCACAAGAATTGTTTGCAAAAGAGCACACTGACTCATCAGCAATAGCCAGGTGGTTATTAGAGAAATAGATGTATTACAATATGACAGCAGGAGCTGTGGGAATTCTTGTGTTTCTAGACACCAAGATTTTTGGGGGTACATGGGTAGTTAAAAATGTGTTCCCAGAGGCAGATTAGCTGGATAATTATAATACAGATCTCAAGGAATATAAGCTATGGACACAGAAAATCAGTTGCATGAGCTAGATGGTGGACCTGAGAAACTGCATATCACACAGGAATAGATCTATTTGAGACAATTACCTTGACAGTCTATGATAACACTTTTGAGTCAAGGCTCATCTACTCTACAGATGAGACTACTGCAGTAAAATTTTTAAAGGCAATGTGTTTAAAGGCAACATCATGAAAGAATATTTGGTGGATTGCTTTGGTTTTCTATTCATGGTACCAGATGAGTTTAAAAGAGCATAATCCAATAAAAAAATTAAAATTAATTTTAAAAATTAAGAAAACAAACATTTTAATGTCTTTGCTTTTGTGGTTCCTGCAAATGAAACTACAAGAAAGGACTGAGAACATTTTCTTTTTTTCTGTTTGTTTTTCTTCAATTTGGACCTCCACCTTAGGTCTCTGATCAAAGAATGCTTACACAGACTCTTTAGTGTAGAAAGGACAAAATATCATATTACAAAATATTTCATTCCTATCCTTTTGTATTCCCAGAGCAATAAGTTAATATATGTGCTGCCGAAGTGAGCACACCAGAGCAATAAGTTAAATGAAGATTGTACTGAAAAGATAAAACAATTATTCCATAAAATGAGTGGGTTTTGAAAGGGACATGAAGGGTGGACTTGTGAGTTAGGGAAAAAAAAAAAAAAATATATATATATATAAAGACTTTATGAAGGTTTAATTAAAGCATAACTATGCTGTATTACTGAAAGATATTAAAATGATGATATGAAAATACCTTGCCTATTACTTAATATCTCACAGAGTAACATCAAATCACCTATTAATCCTTTCTACTAACCCCTGTTCCTCTTTGTTTCACTTTACGCAACATGTGATGGATTGACATTTGTAGAAATAAGGGGGAAACATGGAAGAAACTGAACAATTAGAAAGGATCAAAATAGAGTAATAAACCAGGTAAATAACCAGTGAATATTATTATACTAAATATATGCTGTTTCAATGCATGCACATTTATAAACTGAGAATTTTCAGGAGTGACAGTCAATGTAGAAAATCTAGATGGTGTTATAGAAAATTCCATAAAACCCTTTGCATTAGTTTAACAGCCTGGTATAATATTTAGAAACCAGACTGTGTAATTTCTTTGAGCAGTTAAGCATAGAAAAACATGGCTGAAATAATGATAAACACTTAACATTTACTGAAATTTTTGTTTATTTTTATCCTTTAATGTCCATATTGTGTTCATAATGTCCTAAGTATTTGTGGTTGTTAGAGCAAAGTAAATTTGAAAATTTCCATGGGGAGGGGGAAATGGTATCCGTTTGTAAAACAAAACAAAAACACAGGGCACCTTTCCTATGGTTGTGAGCTGCCCTTCCCTTACTGAGCAATGCATTTTCATTAACACCCACCACACAGTCCATAGGCAGCCATCTGTGTTCCTATCTTTAAGAAATTTTATCCTACAAGTCTTTCCTCATGACACTGTTGCCTATTACATAAATCAAACAGACATTCAACCTCTTGGAATGGAATCAGAAACCCACAAAGCTGACTGCTGTCAGGACTCATAAGGAAGGCAATTAATAAATTTATTATTTAGGAGAGGAGCTATTTGCTTTCCAAAAATCCATGAAAAATTGGAATGTTATCCAGAGTGTATATCAAACTAACTAAGCTAAAAGTGTCTTTTTGTCTCAGGTTCATCCATTTGACAATCATTATATTTTCTCCTTTATCTCTGGTTTGGTCAGCTATGCTAGTGTCAGAACACTTAATTCATTCAGTCAATCAGCAAAGACCCATTTAGTACTAATTTTTTGTGGGTGTGATGAATAAGACAAATTTCTGCCACCTTGGAGCATATGATCTAGAGTTTAAAATTCATATTTGTGCTTACCACCACAAATGTAAACAACACTTATAAAATTGAAAAAGAAATGGATGATATTGGGAAAATTTTCATGAAGAACTTGTTCCACTATGTCTCCTAGACTTCTTTGTTTCTCCTCCCGTTCAGGGATTCCAACAATTCTGATGTGGGAACATTTCATGGCATCATTTGTTTCCCTGATTCTGTTTTCGTGGCTTCTAAGCTGTTTGTTCCAGGCTTCCTCCTGATCCTTCTCTCTATTTGTTTGTCCTCCAGGTCACTAATTCTATCTTCTGTCTCAGTTACCCTAGCTTTGAGAAAATTTAGATTAGAGTGGAACTCATTGAGAGCTTTGTGAACCTCTTCCCTGGTAGCTTTCAGCTGAGCCCTAACATTGTGAACATTTTCCCTGGTCACTTTCAGTTCAGCCCTAATCAATTCCGTTTGGTCATCCATGGCTTTCTCCAACCTAGCTATTGCCTGGATAATTGTTAGCCTGAATTTTCTTTCTGATATATTGTCTAGGTTGATAGCTATTAGCTCTGTTGCAGAAGGCCCATCCTCTGTATTTTTCTTCTGTTGGGCATTCCTCCTCCTAGTCATTTTGGTGAGAGATGGCTGAACGGATGTAGCTGGATGTATTGACTATGGTGCAGTCAAGGTGCACCCTGGAACACTTCTGAGCAATCAGGATTCCCCACCCAAATGAGAGAAAAAAGAAAAGAAAAAGAGAGAGAGAGAAAGACAGGAGAAAAAGGGAAGATAAAAGATAAGGTTCAGCCCAAATGGGCCCCAAGGTAAGATTTAGGAAGTATACAAACAAAAACAGACAAACAAAAAGACTGATAAAAGTATATGACAAGAGAGAGAGAGAAAAAAATATATATATATGTATATATACATAAATATATATATATATATATATATATATATATATATATATATATATATAAGCAAATAAAGGAAGAACCTCATCAAAAAGAACCCCAAGTGTAAGATTTATATACTATCAGAACAAACACAAAAACACAGAAACACTGGCAGAAAAAAAAAGATGGGAGAGTGGTAATAAATTCTCAGTGTGGCAAGGAAGGTAGTTTTGATTCTTCCTGGATGTATCTTGATATCTTTGTTAAAGGAATCAACTTTCCTAAGATAAAGGGGGGTTAAAAATTGGTTTACCTGTAGGGGTAGCATTGATTGGGGAAAGGGGATTACCTTGAAGTTTAACTCGATATGAATGTTAGAAAATAAAAATAAAAAAGAAATAAACTAGACTAAACTAAACTAAAATTTAAAAAACAATCAAAAATAGAAATGCAAAAGAAAAACACAGGTGTATGAATCAAAAAGTTCAGGTAGAAGGTAATTATGGAGTTTGATGTACTGGACATCTCACTGTGATGGTAAATAGGTTAAAAAACCAGCATTCATGTACTAAAGGCTGAACGGTCTCCACCCAAGATTATAGATTCCAGAAAAACATCAAGGCACCTGATAGTCAAATTGAGTAATCATAATTGTAGATATAATCTCTTGAAAGCTGCTAGGACAAAGAGGCTCCTTACTTACAGAGGAAAGCCCATCAGAATAACGTCAGACCTGTCCACAGAGACCTGGCAAGCCAGAAAGGGCTGGCAAGATATTTTCAGGGCACTAAATGAGAAGAAGATGCAGCCAAGAATACTTTATCCAGCAAGACTGACATTCAAAATGGATAGAGAGATAAAGAGTTTCCAAGACCAGCAAGGCTTAAAAGACTATGCAACCACCAAGCCACACTGCAGGAAATATTAAGGGGGGTTCTATAAAAGAGGAAAAATCCTAAGAGTAGCATTGAAAAGAAATATAGAGATAATTTACAGAAAGAAAGACTTCAAAGGTAACACGATGTCAATAAAAACGTATCTATCAATAATCAGTCTCAATATGAATGGCCTAAATGCACGCATAAAAAGGCACAGGGTTGTAGATTGGATAAAACGACAGGACCCATCCATATGTTGTCTACAAGAGACCCATTTTGAACCTAAAGATACACCCAGACTGAAAGTGAAGGGATGGAGAAGCATCTTTCATGCCAATGGGCCTCAAAGGAAGGCCGGGGTAGCGATTCTCATATCAGACAAATTAGATTTTAAACTAAAGACTATAGTCAGAGATACAGAAGGACACTACATCATTCTGAAAGGGATATCCACCAAGATGTCTAACAATTGTAAATATCTATGCCCCCAATATGGGAGCAGCCAATTACATAAGGAAACTGTTAAACAAGATAAAGAGTCATTTTGATGAATACATTAATAGTAGGAGATCTTAACACACCTCTCTCAGAAATAGACAGATCATCGAAGCGGAAAATCAATACAGAAACAAAAGCATTGAATGACACACTGGACCACATGGACCTCATAGATATATACAGAACATTCCACCCTAAAACAACAGAATACTCATTCTTCCCAAGTGCACATGGAACCTTCTCAAGAATAGACCACATACTGCATCACAAATCAGGACTCAACTGATACCAAAAGATTGAGATTATTCCCTGCACATTCTCAGATCACAATGCTTTGAAACTGGAGCTCAATCACAAGGAAAAGTTCAGAAGGAACTCAAACACCTGGAAGCTAAAGGCCACCTTGCTTAAGAATGCTTGGATCAACCAGGAGATCAAAGAAGAACTGAAACAATTCATGGAAACCAATGAGAATGAAGGCACTTCGGTCCAAAGACAATGGGATACAGCAAAGGCGGTCCTAAGGGGGAAATACATAGCCATCCAAGCCTCCCTCAAAAAAATTGAAAAATCCAGAACACCCCAGCTATCTCGACACCTTAAAGAACTGGAGAATCAACAACAAATCAAACCAACTCCACATATAAGAAGGGAAGTCAAGATTAGAGCTGAGATCAATGAGGTAGAAACCAGAGATATAGTAGAACGTATCAATGAAACTAGAAGCTGGTTTTTTGAAAGAATCAATAAGATCAATAAACCATTGGCCACACTAATCCAAAAGAAAAGAGAGAAAGCCCAAATTCATAAAATTATGGATGAAAAGGGAGAGATCACAACTACCACCCAGGAAGTAGAAACAATCATCAGAAGTTATTATCAACAGTTATATGCCAATAAGCTAAGCAACCTAGATGGAATGGATGCATTCCTGGAAAACAATAAACTCCCAAAATTGAACCAGGAAGAAATAGACAACCTGAATAGACTGATATCTAGTAACAAGATTGAAGCAGTGATCAAAAAACTTCCCAAAAAACAAGAGCCCAGGACCTGATGGATTCCCTGGGGAATTCTACCGAACTTTCAAAGAAGAAATAGCACCTATTCTCCTGAAGCTGTTTCAAAAAGATGAAGCAGAAGGAAAACTTCCAGACTCTTTCTATGAAGCCAGCATTACCCTGATCCCCAAACCAGGCAAAGACCCTACTAGAAAGGAGAATTTCAGACCAATATCACTGATGAATATGGATGCTAAGATTCTCAACAAGATCCTAGCAAACAGGATCCAACAGCACATTAAAAAGTTTATTCACCATGACCAGGTGGGATTAATCCCTGGGCTACAAGGATGGTTCAACATTCCCAAATCAATCAATGTGATAGAACAAATCAATAAGAGAAGAGAGAAGAACCACATGGTCCTCTCAATTGATGCAAAAAAAAAACAAAAAAAAAAAACATTTGACAAAATCCATCATCCGTTCCTGACTAAAACGCTTCAAAGTATAGGGTTAGAGGGAACATTCCTGAACTTTGTAAAATCTATCTATGAAAGACCCACAGCAAATATCATCCTCAATGGGAAAAAGCTTGCAGCCTTCCCGTTGAGATCAGGAACATGACAAGGATGCCACTTTCACCACTCTTGTTCAACATACTATTAGAGGTCCTAGCAACAGCAATCAGACAACAAAGAGAAATAAAAGGTATCCAAATTGGCAATGAAGAAGTCAAACTCTCCCTCTTTGCAGATGACATGATTCTTTATATGGAAAACCCATACTAGAACTCATACAGCAATTCAGTAACGTGGCAGGATACAAAGTCAACGTACGGAAATCAGTGGCTTTCTTATACACTAACAATGAAAATACAGAAAGGGAAATTAGAGAATTGATTCCATTTACTATAGCACCAAGAACCATAAGATGCCTGGGAATAAACCTAACCAAAGAGGTAAAGGATCTGTACTCAAGGAACTACAGAACACTCATGAAAGAAATTGAAGAAGACACAAAAAGATAAAAGACCATTCCATGCTCTTGGATCGGAAGGAGAAACATTGTTAAATTCTCTATACTGCCTAGAGCAATCTATACTTCTAATGCCATTCCGATCAAAATTCCACCAGTATTTTTCAAAGAGCTAGAGCAAATAATCATAAAATTTGTATGGAATCAGAAGAGACCCCGAATCGCTAAGGAAATGTTGAAAAACAAAAATAAAACTGGGGGCATCATGCTACCTGATTTCAAGCTTTACTACAAAGCGGTGATCACCAAGACAGCATGTTACTGGCATAAAAACAGACACATAGACCAGTGGAACAGAGTAGAGAGCCCAGATATGGACCCTCAACTCTATGGTCAAGTAATCTTTGACAAAACAGGAAAAAATATACAGTGGAAAAAACACAGTCTCTTCAATAAATGGTGCTGGGAAAACTGGACAGCTATATGTAGAAGAATGAGACTCGACCATTCTCTTACACCGTACACAAAGATAAACTCAAAATGGATAAAAGACCTTAACGTGAGACAGGAATCCATCAGAATCCTAGAGGAGAATATAGGCAGTAACCTCTTCGATATCAGCCACAGCAACTTCTTTCAAGATATGTCTCCAAAGGCAAAGGAAACAAAACCGAAGATGAACTTTTGGGACTTCATCAAGATCAAAAGTTTCTGCACAGCAAAGGAAACAGTCAACAAAACAAAGAGTCAACCCATGGAATGGAGAAGATATTTGCAAATGACAGTATGGACAAAAGGTTGATATCCAGGATCTATAAAGAACTCCTGAAGCTCAACACACACAAAACAGACAGTCATATCAAAAAATGGGCAGAAGATATGAACAGACTCTTCTTCAATGAAGACATACAAATGGCTATCAGACACATGAAAAAATGTTCATCATCTCTAGCCATCAGGGAGATTCAAATTATAACCACATTGAGATACCACCTTACACCAGTTAGAATGGCCAAAATTAGCAAGACAGAAAATAACATGTGTTGGAGGGGATGTGGAGAAAGGGGAACCCTCTTACACTGTTGGTGGGAATGCAAGTTGGTGCAGCCACTTTGGAGAACACTGTGGAGATTCCTCAAGAAACTAAAAACAGAGCTTCCCTATGACCCTGCCATTGCACTACTGGGTATTTACCCCAAAGGTACAGATGTAGTGAAAAGAAGGGCCATCTTACACCAATGTTTATAGCAGCAATGGCCATAATCACCAAACTGTGGAAAGAACCAAGATGCCCTTCAATGGACGAATGGATAAGGAAGTTGTGGTCCATATACACTATGGAGTATATATGCCTCCATCAGAAACGATGAATACCCAACTTTTGTAGCAACATGGATGGGACTGGAAGAGATTATGCTGAGTGAAATAATTCAAGCAGAGAAAGTCAATTATCATATGGTTTCACTTATTTGTGGAACATAACAACTAGCAAGGAGGACAAGGGGAGATGGAGAGGAGAAGGGAGTTGAGGGACATTGGAAGGGGAGGTGAACCATGAGAGACTATGGACTCTGAAAAACAATCTGAGGGTTTTGAAGGGGCAGGGAGTGGGAGGTTGGGGGATCCAGGTGGTGGGTATTGGAGAGGGCACGGATTGCATGGAGCACTGGGTGTGGTGTAAAAATAATGAATACTGTTGTTCTGAAAAAAATAAAAAAAATAAATAAATAGATCATAATGATGTTAAAGAGAAGAGCTTAATATTAAAAACAATAAAATTGATATGTCTATTAGTAGAAATAAAATATAATCATATATTAACTAAAGTAAAATTTAGGGGCCCCTGGATGACTCCATTGGTTAAGCAGTTGTCTTTGGCTCAGGTCATGATCCTAGGTTCCTGGGATTAAGACCTGCATCAGGCTCACTGCTGGGTAATAAGCCTGCCTTTCCATCTTCCTCTGCCTGCCACTCTGCCAACGTGAGCTCTCTCTCTCTGTGTCAAATAAATAAATACAATCTTAAAAAATAAATATATATAAAGTAACATTTACTGAAGATTTGGGGACAGTGATGTCATCAAGATGGCAACATGGATGGCTCCTTATTTATTGCTAAAGGTAAATGTATAGTCAAAATCAGATTCTCTAATATTATAATGGTGGTATATAAATCATTTACTAGTCTAGGGACGCCTGGGTGGCTCAGTTGGTTGAGCAGCTGCCTTCGGCTCAGGTCATGATCCCAGCGTCCTGGGATCGAGTCCCACATTGGGCTCCTTGCTCATCGGGGAGCCTGCTTCTCCCTCTGCCTCTGCCTGCCATTCTGTCTGCCTGTGCTCGCTCTCTCCCTCTCTCTCTCTCTGACAAATAAATAAATAAAATCTTTAAAAAAAATCATTTACTAGTCTAGTTTAAAAGTTAAAAAAAAAACAAGCCTATTAAAAATAACTATAACTGCAATAATTTGTTATTGAAAGTATAATATAAAAATGATCTAAAATGTAAAAACATCAATAATGTTGTTATAGGAGAAGTATAAATTTCTGTACACTATTCAAGTTCGGTTGTTTTCAACATAAAATGGAATGTTATAACTAACGTATTTTATATAAGCTTCATAGTAAATATAAAAAAATATATATTAGATACACAAAAGATTTTGATAAAGAAGTTAAAACATACTGTCACAAAAAGTCATCAGGTTACAAACAAAGAGAACAAGATAGGAAATAAGGAGCAGAGCATCTACAAAATAGCAAACAATTAACAGAAAAACAAAACAGATAAACACTGGGGAAAGAAAAAAATAAAGAAAAAAAGGAGGGGAAGGCAAAGCATACTACACTTAACTATAGGTAACAAACTGATCGTTGCTGGAGGGGAGATGGGCAGGGGAATGGGCTAAATCAGTAATAATTATTAGGAGGGCACTTGTGATGAGCACTGAATGTTATATGTAAGTGGTGAACTACTAAATTCTACTCCTGAAACTAATATTACACTATATATAACTAAAATTTAAATAAATCTTGAAATATAAAAAGAATGAAAGGCAATAGTTAAGTCCTTACCTATCAATAATTACTTTAACTGTAAGTGAATGGAATCATCCAGTTAGAAGACATAGAATGGCTAGAATAGATTAAAAAACAAAAAACAAAAAAAACACAAGATCCAACAATATGTTGCATATAAAAGAAACACTTTAGCTTTAAGGACACACATGGGCAGAGAGTAAAGGGATGGAAAAAGATATTCCAAGCTAATGATAACAAAAGTAAACAAGGGTAGCAATAACTCTAACAGACAAAATAGGGTTTACTTAAGCTAAAAATCACCACAGGAGTCAAAGAAAGTCATTATACAATAAGAAAAGTGTCATCAATTCATCAATACAATAATTGTAAATATCATGGACCTAATATTGAGCCACATAAATATATAAAACAAATACTAACAAAACAAAAAGGAGAAATAAACAGCAATACAATAGTATCTGGGGACACTAATACCCCACTCTTACATATGGATAGATCATCCAGACAGAAAATCAATAAGAAAATAGTGAATTTAAACACTATGCCTGGACACCTGGGTGGCTAAGTCAGTTAAGCCTTTGCCTTTGGCTCAGGTCGTGATCCCAGGGTCCTGGGATATAGTCCCACATTGGGCTCCCTGCTCAGCAGGGGGTCTTCTCCCTCTGTCTCTGCACTTCCCCTTCTGCCCTGCTCTCTCTCAAATAAATAAACAAACAAAACAAACAAACAAACAAACAAACAAACAAACAAAACAATGTCAAATGAACCTAACATATTTACTGGATATTCCATCCAATAGCGTCATAATAAATATTCTTCTCAAACACACGTGGAAAATTTTCTAGGATAGATCACATTTTAAACCACAAAACAAGTGTCCAAAAAAAATCAATAATGTAGAAAGCATAACAAGCATATTTCTAGCCAAAATAATATGAAACTAGAAGTCAATAACAGAATGAAATTTGGAAAATTTACAAATATACAGACATACACATTTTTAAACAAACAAGAAATCAAAAAAAGAAGACAAAGTGGGAATAAAAATACATCTTGAGAAAAATCAAAAAAATATATACCAAAAAATTATGAGAAGCAGCAAAGTAGTTATAAAAGGAAAATTTATAGCCATAAATGTATATATCAAAAAGAAAGATTTCAAATAAAGAATCTAATATAACAGCTCAAAAAAACTACAAAAAGAACAAAGTAAACTCAAAAGTAGCAAAAGGAAGGAAAAAAAATAAAAATTAGGGCAGAAATAAATGAAATATAGAATTTTAAAAAACTAGGAGGTTTTTTAAATGGTAAATAAATAAATGGTAAATAAAATTAAAAAGACTTAGCTAGACTAACTCAGAAAAAAGAGAGAGGACTCAATAAAATCAGAAATGAAAAAGGAGACATTATAACAGATACCACAGAAATATAAAGGATAAAAGACACTATTATGAACAGTTAAATGCCAGCGAATCAAAAAGCCTAGAGGAAATGGACAAATTCTTAGGCATATACAACCTATCAAGACTGAATCATAAAGAAATAAAAAATCTGAACAGACCAATAAGGAGTAAGGAGATTGTATCAGTAATAAAAACCTTCTAACAAATAAAAGTCCAGAATCAGATGATTTCCACAGTGAATTCTACCAAACATTTTAAGAAGAAATAATACAAATACTTTTAAAACTCTTCCTCAAAAGTTGAAGAGGTTGAAATACTCTGAGGCTCATTTTACAAGGGCAGCATTATCTTGATATCAAAACCAGACAGGGGCACTACAAGAAATAAACAAAACAAAGCAGCAACAAAAAGAACTACTGGATAATATCTCTGATAAATAAAAATGTAAAAATTCTCTACAAAATGCTACAAAACTGAATTCACCAGTACATATCAGTAAATGTGATGCATTATATTAATAGGATGATCAATAAAAATCATATGATCAACTCAATATATGCAGAAAAGGCATTTGACAAAATTCAACATCCTTTCATAACAAAAATACTCACCAAACTGGGTACAGAAAGAATACACATCAACATAATAAAAACCACATATTGCATGGGAGGAGTCAAGATAGCAGAGAAGTAGCAGGCTGAGACGGACATCAGGTAGCAGGAGATCAGATAGATAGCTTATCTAACCATTTCAAACACCTACAAATCCAATGGGAGATTGAAGAGAAGGACAGCAACAATTCTAGGAACAGAAAATTGATCACTTTCTGAAAGCTAGGGCCAGCGGAAAAGTGAACCCAAAGGATGGGAAGGTAGACTGTGGGGGGAGGGGCCGGCTCCCGGCAAGCGGCGGAGCAACAGAGCACAAAATCAGGACTTTTTAAAAGTCTGATCCACTGAAGGACATCATCCCAGAGGCTAAACCAGAGTGAAGCCAACGCAGGATCAGCGTAGCCCCAGTTCCCATGGGGTCACAGAAGGACCAGGGGTGTCTGAGTGTCGCAGAACTCACAGGTATTAGAGTGGGGAAGCCGGCTACATCAACAAAGCTGAGGAGTGAGCTCTCAACCCAGGGATACCTGGAAACAGGCATAGGCAGGGTGAGCTTAGAGTACAGCCAGAGGCCAGGGAGATGGGAGTGATTGAGCGCTTCTCTCCAAACATGGCCAGAGGCCAGAGAAGTGAGAGTGACCAAGGGATTTTTTCCAAACGAGAGTGACTGAGGGCTTTTCTGCAAGCATGGCCAGAGGCCGGGGAGATGGGAGTGATTGAACAATTTTCTCTGAGGGCTCACTGAGGAGCGGCCCAAGCTCTCTGCTTCTCCCGGCCAGCTGGAGATTGGGAGGCCGCCATTATCATTCCCATCCTCCAGAACTCTACAGAAAGCCTTCAGGGAACAAAAGCTCCTGGATTATTTAGCCTTGCCCCAGGTAAGGGCAGGACAAATCCGCCTTGGTCAAAGACACTTGAGAATCAATACAACGGGCCCCTCCCCAGACGATCAATAAGAAACCCAGCCAAGACCAACTTCACTTACCAAGAAGAACAGCAGAATTCCAGAGGAGGAGAAAGCAAAGCAAGGAATTCATGGCTATCTCCCCATGATTCTTTAGTCTGGCAGTTAATTTTTTTTTTCTTTTTTCTTCTGCTAATTTTTTTTTAACTTTGACCCTTTCCTCTTTTAACTTTTTTTTTAAACTAGTTTATCTTAACAACAACTTACAAAAAAATTATCTATTTTGAACCTTCATTATTATAGTCATATTTTATCCTCCATTGTATCTAACTATACATTTTTTTCACACATAGGGTTTTTTCTTCTAAAAATGTGGGGTACAACTTCTCCTAATAGATCAAAATATGCCCTAAATCTAGTTCCAGGATTGTTCTAGTGTCCAGCCTGAGCAAATTCTCTCCAGTTTCTTTTTCTTTATTGTCCCAACCAACTTGCTCTATCAGCTTATTTTTTAGAAATTAATTTTTTTTCCTCATCTTTACAGGCTTATTCCATCCCTTCATTGTGCCTACCCTTATATATGTTTTTCATCCTTTAAAATTTTGGGAGGTAGTTTTTTCTGAGACACCAAAATACTCCCAAAATTAAGTGAGTGACCCTGTTCTAGTCGCCAGTCTAATATATATATATTTTTTTTCTTTTTTAATATTTTTTCCTTGTTTTCTTTTTTTTAACTGTTTTTTTCCCTTGAACTTCTTTTTTATCCCCTTTCTTTCTCCCATGATTAGGGGTCTCTTCTGATTTGGTTAAAGCACATATTACTGGGGTCTTTACCACAATTTTAGCATTTTATTTGCTCCTTTATATATATTTTTTTAAGATTTTATTTATTTATTTCACAGACAGAGATCACAAATAGGCAGAGAAGCAGGCAGAGAGAGAGGAGGGAGCAGGTTCCCTGCTGAGCAGAGAGCCCTATGCGGGGCTCAATCCCAGGACCCTGGGATCATGATCCGAGCTGAAGGCAGAGGCTTTAACCCACTGAGCCACCCAGACGCCCCTCCTTTATATATTCTTATCTGGACAAAATGACAAGGCGGAAAACTCACCACAAAAAAAAAAAAAAAAAAAAAAAAAAAAAAAAAAAAGAACAAGAGGCAGTACCAAAGGCTAGGGACCTAATCAAAACAGACATAGGTAAAATGACAAATCTAGAGTTCAGAATGAAAATTCTCAAGGTTCTAGCCAGGTTCAAAAAAGGCATGGAAGATATTAGAGAATCCGTCTCCAGAGAGATAAAAGCCCTTTCTGGAGAAATAAAAGAACTAAAATCTAACAAAGTTGAAATCAAAAGAGCTATTAATGAGGTGCAATCAAAAATGGGGGCTCTCACTGCAAGGATAAATGAGGCAGAAGAAAGAATTAGTGATATAGGAGACCAAATGATGGAGAATAAAGAAACTGAGCAAACAAGAGACAACCAAATACTGGACCACGAGGAGAGAATTTGCGAGATAAGTGACACCATAAGACAAAACAACATTAGAATAATTGGGATTCCAGAAGAAGAAGAAAGAGAGAGGGGAGCAGAAGGTATATTGGGGAGAATTAGTGGAGAGAATTTCCCTAACATGGCAAAGGGAACAAACATCAAAATCCAGGATGTGCAGAGAACCCCCCTCAAAATCAATAAGAATAGGTCCAGACCCCATCACATAATAGTAAAATTTACAACTCTTAATGACAAAGAGAAAATCCTGAAAGCAGCCAGGAAAAATAAGTCTGTAACATACAATGGTAAAGATATTAGATTGGCACCAGACTTATCCATATGGACCTGGCAGGCCAGAAAGAACTGGCATGATATATTCAGAGCACTAAATGAGAAAAACATTCAGCCAAGAATACTATACCCAGTTCAGCTATCATTGAAAATAGAAGGAGAGATTAAAAAGCTTCCAGGACAAACAAAAGCTGAAAGAATTTGCAAACACCAAGCCAACTCTCCAGGAAATATTGAAAGGGGTCCTCTAAGCAAAGAGAGACCCTAAAAGTAGTAGATCAGAAAGGAACAAAGACAATATATAGTAACAGTCACATTATAGGCAATACAATGGCACTAAATTCATATCTCTCAGTTACCTTGAATGTAAATTGCTAAATGTGCCAATCAAAAGACACAGGGTATCAGAATGGATTAAAAAAAAAAAAAACCGTCAATATGCTACCTACAAGAAACTCATCTTAGACCTGAAGACACCTCCAGATTTAAAGGGGGGGGGGTGAAAAACAATTTACCATGCTAATGGACATCATAAGAAAGCTGGTGTGGCAATCCTTATATCAGATCAATTAGATTTTAAGCCAAAGACTATAACAAGAGATGAGGAAAGACAATATATCATACTCAAAGGGTCTGTCCAACAAGAAGACCTAACAATTTTAAATATCTATGCCCCTAACATGGGAGCAGCCAACTATATAAACTAATTAATGACAAAATCAAAGAAATACATCGACAATAATACAATAATAGTAGGGGATTTTAACACTCCCCTCACTGAAATGGACAGATCATCCAAGCAAAAGATCAACAAGGAAATAAAGGCTCTAAATGATACACTGGCCCAGATGGACATCACAGATATATTCAACACATTCCATCCCAAAATAACAGAATACACATTCTTCTTTAGTGCACAAGGAACATTCTCCAGAATAGATCACATCCTCGGTCCTAAATCAGGTCTCAACCGATATCAAAAGTTTGGGATCATTCCCTGCATATTTTCAGACCACAATGCTCTGAAGCTAGAACTCAATCACAAGAGGAAATTTGGAAAGAACCCAAATACATGGAGACTAAACAGCATCCTTCTAAAAAATGAATTGGTCAACCAGGAAATTAAAGAAGAATTGAAAAAATTCATGGAAACAAATGATAATGAAAACACAATGGTTCAAAATCTTTGGGACACAGCAAAGACAGTCCTGAGAGGAAAATATTTAGCAGTACAAGCCTTTCTCAAGAAACGAGAAAGGTCTCAAATACACAACCTAACCCTACATCTAAAGGATCTGGAGAAAGAACAACAAAGAAAGCCTAAACCCAGCAGGAGAAGAGAAATCATAAAGATCAGAGCAGAAATCAATGAAATAGAAACCAAAAAAAAACAGTGGAACAAATCAACGAAACTAGGAGCTGGTTCCTTGAAAGAATTAGTAAGATTGATAAACCCCTGGCCAGACTTATCAAAAAGAAAAGAGAAAGGACCCAAATAAATAAAATCATGAATGAAAGAGGAGAGGTCACAACCAACACCAAAGAAATACAAACAATTATAGGAACATACTATGAGCAACTCTACGCCAACAAATTTGAAAATCTGGAAGAAATGGATACATTCCTAGAGACATATAAACTACCACAACTGAACCAGGAAGAAATAGATAACCTGAACAGACCCATAAGCAGTAAGGAGATTGAAACACTCATCAAAAATCTCCAAACAAACAAAAGCCCCATCTACCAAACATTTAAAGAAGAACTAATTCCTATTCTCCTGAAAAAGTGTTCCAAAAAAATAGAAATGGAAGGAAAACATCCTAACTCTTTTTTATGAGGCCAGCATCACCTTGATCCCAACACCAGATCCCATCAATAAAGAGAACTACAGACCAATATCCTTGATGAACACAGATGCAAAAATTCTCATCAAAATACTAGCCAATAGGATCCAACAGAACATTAAAAGGATTATTCACCACGACCAAGTGGGATTTATTCCAGGGCTGCAAGGTTGGTTCAACATCTGCAATGAATCAATGTGATACAATACATTAATAAAAGAAAGAACAAGAACCATATGATACTCTCAATAGATGCTGAAAAAGCATTTGACAAAGTGCAGTATCCCTTCCTGATTAAAACTCTTCAAAGTGTAGGGATAGAGGGCACATACCTCAATATCATCAAAACCATTTATGAAAAAACCCACTGCAAATATCATTCTCAATGGAGAAAAACTGAAAGCTTTTCCGCTAAGGGCAGGAACATGGCAGGGATGTCCATTATCACCACTGCTATTCAACATAGTACTAGAAGTCCTAGCCTCAGCAATCAGACAACAAAAAGAAATTAAAGGCATCCAAATTGGCAAAAGAGAAGTCATACAATTACTCTGCAGATGATATGATACCATATGTGGAAAACCCAAAAGGCTCCACTCCAAAACTCTAGAACTTGTACAGGAATTCAGTAAAGTGTCAGGATATAAAGTCAATGCACAGAAATCGGCTGCATTTTTTTACACCAACAACAAGCCAGAAGACAGAGAAATTAAGGAGTCAATCCCATTTACAATTACACCCAAAACCATAAGATACCTAGGGATAAACCTAACCAAAGAGACAAAGAATCTATACTCAGAAAACTATAAAGTACTCATAAAAAAAATTGAGGAAGACACAAAGAAATGGAAAAATGTTCCATGCTCCTGGATTGGAAGAACAAATATTGTGAAAATGTCTATGATACCTAAAGCAATCTAAACATTTAATGCAATCCCTATCCAAAATCCCATCCATTTTTTTTTCAAAGAAATGGAACAAATAATCCTAAAATGTATATGGAACCATAAAAGACCCCGAATAGCCAGAGGAATATTGAAAAAGAAAGCCAAAGTTGATGGCATCACAATTCCAGACTTCAAGCTCTATTACAAAGCTGTCATCATCAAGCAGTGTGGTACTATCACATAAACAGTCACATAGATCAATGGAACAGAATAGAGAGCCCAGAAATAGACCCTCAACTCTATGGTCAACTAATCTTTGACAAAGCAGGAAGGAATGTCCAATGGAAAAAGGACAGCCTCTTCAACAAATGGTGCTGGGCAAATTGAACAGCCACATGCAGAAAAATGAAATTGGACCATTTCCTTACACCACACATGTAAATAGACTGGAAATGGATGAAGGAGGGTAATGTGAGAAAGGTATCCATCAAAATCCTTGAGGAGAGCACAGGCAGCAATCTTTTTGACCTCAGCTGCAGCAACTTCTTCCTAGGGACATCGCCAAAGGCAAGGGAAGCAAGGGCAAAAATGAACTATTGGGATTTCATCAAGATCAAAAGCTTTTGCACAGCAAAGGAAACAGTTAACAAAACCAAAAGACAACTGACAGAATGGGAGAAGATATTTGCAAACGACATATCAGATAAAGGGCTAGTATCCAAAATCTATAAGGAGCTTAGCAAACTCAACACCCAAGGAACAAATAACCCAATCAAGAAATGGGCAGAGGACATGAACAGACATTTAAGCAAAAAAGACATCCAGATGGCCCACAAACACATGAAAAAATGCTCCACATTACTTGGAATCATGGAAATACAAATCAAAACCACAATGAGATACCACCTCACGCCTGTCAGAATGGCTAAAGTGAACAAGTTAGGAAATCATAGATGCTGGTAAGGATGCAGAGAAAATAGAACCCTCCTACACTGTTGGTGGGAATGCAAGCTGGTGCAACCACTCTGGAAAACAGCGTGGAATTTCCTCAAAAAGCTGAAAATAGAGCTACCCTATGATCCAGGATTGCATTACTGGGTATATACCTTAAAGATACAAACATGGTGCTCCAAAGGGGCACATGCCCCGAATGTTTATAGCAACAATGTCCACAATAGTCAAACTATGGAAAGAACCTAAATGTCCTTCAATAGATGAATCAGTAAATAAGAAGTGGTATATATGTACAATGGAATACTATGCAGCCATCAAAAGAAATGAAATCTTGCCATTTGCAATGAAGTGGATGGAACTAGAGGGTATTATGCTTGGCAAAATAAGTCAATTGAGAAAGACAACTATCATATGATCTACCTGATATGAGGAAGTGGAGATGCAACATAGGGGGTTTGGGGGGTAGGAAAAGAAAAATGAAACAAGATGGGATTGGGACAGAGACAAACTATAAAAGACTCAATCTCACAAAACAGACTGAGGGTTGCTGGGGGGAGGTGTGTCGGGAGAGGGTGGTGGGGATATGGACATTGGGAAGGGTAATGCTATGGTGAGCTCTGTTAAATGTGTAAACCTGGTGATTCACAGACCTGTACCCCTGGGGATAAAAATACATTATAGGTTTATAAAAAATTTAAAAATTAATAAAAATTCCATTAAAAAAAAAACACATATTGCAAGCCCAGAGCTAACCTCATACTCAATCAAAAAAGTTTGAAAGTTTTCCCCTTAAAGATCAGAAACAAGACAAGTGTGTCCACTTTCACTACTCTTATTTGACTTAGTACTGGATGTCCTAGCCAGAGAAACAAGGAGCACAAAGAAATAAAAGGCATCCAAAAAAAAAAAAAAAAAAAAGGAAGAAGTAAAATTTTCTTTTTCTAGATAACATGAACTTACATGTTAAAAAATCCTAAAAACTTCATGAAAAAAAATATTAGAATAAACAAATTTAGTAAAGTTGCCAAATACAAGATCAATATATAAAAGACAAGAGTTTTGTTCTGTTTTGTTTTGTTTAATATGGAATGCTTCCCAGTTTTTCATGTTATCCTTGTTCAGTGATTATGCTAATCTTCTCTGCATAATTCCAATTTTAGTATATGTGCTGCCAAAATAAGCACAAGACAGGAACATTTTAACACTCTAATGATGAACTATCTGAAAAAATAAAGAAAACAATCTAATTCACAATAGCATCATAAATAATAAAATACTTAGGAAAAGATTTAACTAAGAAGATGAAAGATCTGTACCCCATAAACTATGATATTGATAAAGAAATTGAAGGAGACACAAATGGAAAGATAGCCCATATTTATGAATGGTAAGAATTAATATTGTTAAAATGTTATACTACCCAAAACCATCTGTAAATTCAATTCCTATCAAAAATCCAATGTTATTTTTTTACAGAAGTAAATAAAGAATCCTAAAATTTATATGAGACTATAAGACATCAAATAAACAAAGCAGTTTTGAGAAAGAATGAAGAGGAGAAATTACACTTCCTGATTTGAAACTATACTACAAAGCCCTCATGGTCCAAACAATAAAGTATCCTGGCATAAAAACAGACCAATAAACAAGTAGAACAGAATTGAGAGTCCAGAAATAAATCCTTTCATCCAGTCACCTAATATTTGACAGGGGCCAACATATATAATGGGAAAAGATAGTCTGTTCAATAAATGATCTTTAAAACTGAATAGTCACATAAGACAGTATGAACCTTGACCCTTATCTTATATTACTCATAAATCTTAACTTTTAATAGATTAAAGACTTAAATGTAATGCACAAAACTGTAAAATTCCTAAAGGAAAACATAGGAAAAATTCTCTTTGACATTGGTCTTGCCAATAGTTTTTTGATACCAGACCAAAAGCTCAAGCAAAAAAAGCAAAAATAAATAAATGGGATTACATCAAACTAAAGTTTCTGCATTGCAAAAAAAAAAAAAAAAAAAAAAAAAAAAAAGAAGAGAATGAAAACGCAATCCACAGAATGGAAGAAAATACTTACAAATCTTATATCTGAAAAGAGATTAATAACCAATTTATACAAATAGCAAATAAAAAAAACTAATTTAAAAAATAGCAAAAGGATCTCAATAGACTTTTTTTTTTCAAAGAAGTTATATAAATGACCAACAGGAGCATTAAAAAGTGCTCAACATAAAAAATCAGGGCAAAGTCATTTTGTTGTTGTTGTTGTTGTTTACCTCTGAAAAACACAGCAAGATATTACTACCTATTAGAATATATACTACCAAAAAATTAAAACTAACAAATTTTGGTAAATATTGGGGAAATGGGGAACTTATGCACACTGTGATAGGAATATAAATTTGTATGGAAAACAGTATGGAGATTATTCAAATTATTAAAAGTAAAATTACCATATGATTCCCACTTCTAGGTATATATCTAAAGGAAATGAAGTCACTATTCGAAGACATATCTGCACTCTTATGTTCATTATAAAATTATTAACTCTAAGCAAGAGATGGAAATAACTTCAGTATCCATCAATGGATGAATGAATAAAATAAGTATGGTAAATATATACTATGTAATACTACTTAACCATGAAAAATTAAGAAATACTGCCATTTACAACAGCATGGATGGATCTTGAAGGTATTATACTAAGTGAAATATGTCAAAGATTTTATATATATATATATATATATATATATATATATATATATTTATGTATTATGATTTCCCTTACATACAGAATCTGAAGAAAAGGCAAACTAATGTAAACTTAGAGTTGAGTTGACAAGGGGTGGGCCTGGGGAGGAGTAAGATGGTCAAAGGGTACAAACTTGCAACTATATTATGAAAAAGTTCTGGGGATCTAATGTACAGAATGATTATCATAGTTAATAATATACACATACATTGTTTTATTGTGCTTCCCTTTATTAAACTTTTCATATATCACATTCTTACAAGTTGAAAGTTTATAGCAATCTTGCATCAAATAGGTCTGCTGCCACCATTTTTCCAACAACATTTGTTCATTTTGTGTCTCTCTGTCACATGTTGGTAATTCTTGCAATATTTCAATTTTTTCATTATTATTGTATTTGTTATGGTAATCTGTGATCAGTAGTTATGACCCACTGAAAACTCAGAACTAGTTTAGTTAAGGTATGTACATTGTTTTTATTTAAAGATATAATGTTTTTGAACAGTACAGTATAGCGTATATTTTTTATATGCACTGGGAAACATAATTTTTTATATGCACTGGGAAACCAAAAAAAATAATAATTTGACTTAGTTTATTGAGATAATCACCTAATTGAGGTGGTCTGGAACAAAACCCACAATACCTCTGAAGTTTATCTCTACTGTACTATACACATGAAAGTTGCTAAGAGAGTAGATCTTAAAATTCCTTACCATACATGCATAAAAAACAGTGGCAACTATATGAGATAGTAGATGTATTAACATTCTTATGTAGATTATTTTGCAATATAGATGTATATCAATTTATCAAATTGTACAAAATTTACACAATGTTAAAAGTTTGCAATGTTATAAGAAATCATTTCTTAAATTTACAAATTATAATATGTTGATTATTTTTCAATAAAGCTGGAAAAAACTTTTTGTAGAATTAATCTATTTTTCAAAAAAGGAACTAAAGAAGTAGAAACTGCAACTAACTCTGAAATAATAGAATATAAAATCCATTTTAGTTATATACACTGTGACAAAAACTATTACTTAGTTTACAATGAAGGAATACTTATGAAGCATGAAGGATGGTCTATAAATAAGGCTGAAAGAGCTCAGTTTTAAGGTTTAAATTTAAAATCTTCTTTTGAAATACTAAACTGACCACCCAGTTTTTCAAACATAAATGTCTTAACTGCATGAATTTATTTCATACAACTTTATAATCTAGTTTCATAAGAAAGCAGCATGCAAATTTTGAACAAGACAGACTTGCTTAAGTTTCTTTATGTTCAACAGTAAAGGATACTTCCCTAAAAATAAATATAGGAAAAATCAGCATATTTATTATGATAATTATTATTCATAATGAGTTCATATTGAATTAGAGAATATATATCCTCAGCGGGGGTAAAGTAAAATGAAATTTATTTTGGTAAATGTGTCTATGAATAGTCAATACAATGCCTCAATATAAATGAATATTATCATTTTGAAAAATTTAATTACTATTATTAGAATTATTATAAGTATAAAAATAGCTATATTTTAGCATGGAATATGAGACTCTCATGCTCCATGCTTCATTACATCCACACAACTACTCTGCATAATAAGTATTATCATCACCATTTCATGGGTGAAAAAACTGAGGCTAACACATTTAGATAACTGGTTTATGATTACATGGCTAGTAAAGATGCATCACACTAATTTAGGCTTTATATTTCAGAATTGTACTCTTTCCACTGCACATTCTATTACTCTGTAAATACATGGCTTGTTTTCATTTAGTTCTTTAATTTTATTCATGTGGTGATGGCTTAAAGCTTCATTTAAAGGAAGCTTAGAAAATTCATTTAACCAAAAGCTCCCAAGAATTAAAAATGTCATGGATCTAATGTAGACATGGATATCATTAGTTAATGGGTAACTATATATTTTCCACTCTAGTGAGATAACAATCAGAGTATTTTTCTAAGTTTTAGTCTCTGAGTGTTAAAAAGGACTTTGTTAAAATAGAAATATTTAGACAAAGGTGACCAAAAGTCTAGATCAGGTCAACTTAAGATAAATATTAGGGAACTGAGGAAACAAATGGAGATTTGAAAACTGAGCTATGATATAATGAATGGTTTAAAGTATTTAGTAGACTATAAAAGAGCCTTTTAAAGCCTGGTCTTAGCCTAGCAATGCAGCTTCTGGGATATCTATCTATCTATCATCTATCTATCAATCTCTCTAGATATAAATTTAATTTGAAAACTTTTTTAACTTAAAGATTTTGAGAAATAGAACATAATCAGCACCATAGAAGACCTCTTTCTGATAACAACCTAGCCCCTCCTCCCAGTTTGTTAATATTCTCTCTTATTTAATGTAACATTGTGCAAATATACCACTACTGATCTACTGTTATGAATGAAATAACTATAATCATCTGTTTGCATATCCTGGAGAAAAAATTCATTTAGTTTCATGTTGTATTTCTAGGAATGGACCAAATTTTTTTTTTTATCTTTAAGTTTTCTAAGTATTGTCCAACTTACCTCAAATGTTTTTATTATACATACTCCTACCAGCAAAATATGGACACTGTCATTCTTTCATATTCTTGCAAGACATTTTTACTGTTGCCCAATATGGTGAGTGTGTAATAGTATGCCATTCTAGGTTTTAATTTAATTTAAATTTAATTTAATTTAATTCCAGATTCATAATAAAAATAAACAGTTTTTATATATGAGTGGCCATTTGGATTACCCTTTCTGTAAAGTACATGCTCAAATCTTTTGATATCTTAACATTGTGTCATACTGACTTCTTTAATAGTAGATTTTCTGAATGAACTTTTAGCTTTGTAGGTCTTCTCTATTTTATTTTGAACTTGTTTTTATTTCAAAATCTTTATATTTATTTTCATAATCTGCTTTTATTTTGCTTTGTCTATTATCTATATATTTATTAGCAAGCGACAGAGAGAGAGAGAGAGAGCACAGGGAGGGGTAGAAAGAGAGGGGAAAAGAATCTTAAGCAGACTCCAGGCTCAGCACAGAGTCCAACTCAGGGCTCTATTTCACAACCCTGACATCATGACCTGAGCCAAAATGAAAGAAATAAAATAAAATTAAGGTGTTAAAAAAAAAGAAAAAGAATTGGAGGTTTAATTAAGTGAGCCACCCAGGCACCCCTGTTGTATCTTAAATTAGCGGTCATATCTTTAAAGTTCTGGAGTATCCATTTGGTTCATTTATAAAATCTTTCTCAATATCATTTTTAGTTTCAGTTTTTTGTTCAATTTGCTGCCCCTCTCATTTCTTTGAGCAGAGTAATCAAGCCATTTTACAATCTTTATTGATCATTTTAATATCATACTTAATTCCATTTTGTCTATCAAATCTTGTTAATGGTTTTTCTTTGTGTGCTTTGTTACATTTTGCTATGTCTAAAACATTATATTTGAGACTCTTATTGAGTAGGGATAATTAGGAGCTATTATAATAGTATGGTCCTCCTTGGCAGGATTTTCTCTTATATCTGAGACTGTACAAGACAATCATACTCCAAATTCAGTGATTGACTTTCTCAGTTTACACAGAAGGCAAGGTAGGTTATAGTCTTATTTCTGCTTCTCCTTGTGCTTTGGGGATCTCAACTTAAATTTGGGTTGTACCAAAGTCCTCAAATTTGATTGCTGCTGGATTTTGAATTTTGTTTCTCTAGTATCAAGAGTCTATTAAAAACACAGCTCAGTGTGTTTTAGCAGTTTCAAATGCTCTCATAGCAAAAATGGCTTCAGGGCATATATCTCTAGGTTCTCATTGTATTTCATATCTTGGCCCAGTAATCCCTCACTTATTTTTATAATCATTCTGATATTTTTAACTCTAAAAGCTATTTTGTCTGGATTTTTAGTTGTCCTTAAGTAGGAGTTTTTAGATCACCATTACTAGAAGCAACAACAAATATACATGAAAATATCTGCAGTAGTTTTTCACATCTTTATGGCTTTGAACTTCTATAAGCTGAGGCATCCTTCTCTAATCACTTAGACAAACTCCAATTTACCCTTTAAAACACAACACAAGAATTGCTTCATTTAAGAACATGTTCAGGGATGATTCTTCCCCACTGTTCTTACCAACATTCCCACACACTCTTCACTACCCACACTTTGTTTATGATCTTTCATTAGGTATATCAGCGTCACCAGAATTTTGCTGTATTGTATTTTTGTTAACGTTTTTGTCATACGTACTTGTTTATGTGTTTGTCTTGCAGAAGGTGAGTTTCTTGAATTTGGGGATTGTAACTAAGTTCTACTTATCCTTTAGAGCTTAAATTAATTAATTCCATAGAAAGTCTGTCCCTTTTCTTTCAAACCTGGGTTAGTTATTTCTTCTCATTCTTTGTCAGAACTTATTTTATTAGAGAAACTTACAGCTGTATTGTGACTTTGGAGCCTTTACAGTTTTTCGACTGGAAAAATCACCCATCCCTGAGATCTTTATGCAGCTTCATAGCTGATATTATTCAGAGATCTGTTCAAAACAGACTTTTTCAGAGTGGCCTTTTTGGACCACTCAGTTAAAAAACCTCTTCTCAATCACTGCTCTTTTTAAAATATATCTTATTTAGTTCAAATATGCATCACTATTAAAGAAAAACCAATACAATTTTTTTTTTTAAGTTGGCTTACCTATTATCTATCTCTCCCATTAAAATTATTCCTCTGGGCTGGGGTTTTGTTGTGCTCATCTTAGGCCAGGCACTCAATAAATTGTCTCTGAATGATTGAATTATTTGACTCCCTTGCTAGATTCTCAACTTCATGAGGACAAGGATTGTTCTATTCAGTCCTTCTTTATCTTCAATGTCTGTTATATTGCAGTCACTTATGTGACTAATGAGAAAAATCACAGAAAGAGTTAAAACTACAGAAAAATCCTGTAGGTTCAATAACACAAAGTTTTCTGAAATTATTTAGCCCAGGAATTGAACACTGGCTGCACTTTTGATTATTTTTTAAATGATATTGAATTTAATTTAAATGGAAATATCTGAATGGTAGAGTAATAAAAAAATATATAAAAGCAACTTGTTCCTTAAAGTGAGAATTATATAGGGCATCTCTGCTAGAAGCAAAATTTTCAAATGTCAAACATCTGAAAGCATAGAAGGAGAAGTAAGAGTGTGAATTGTACTTCAATGCTCTTTTCTTTTTGTATTCAGCAAACAGCTTCATTCACACCTTTCCAATTTTTTCAACTCTTTTGACAAAGCCTTCAGAGGAGTTACTGCTGATGACAACCATCACAGCCTAACAGGAGAAATTTTATAAAGAAAAATAATAGCATGTTTTTCCCAAATTGTTAAGGATATGGTGAAACTCTGTCGGATTCAAAGGAGGAATGTGCAATTCCATGCTATATATAATAATAACTTATTTTAATAGTGGCTTTGCAATTTTTCAGATATATCCATTTACTGAAATCACTAACAAATAAACAAAAACAAACAAATTAACAGGGGTTCGAGACGGGAAATATATAATCTAAAATAGCACATGTTCACAGAATACACAACACATATCCCAAGTACTACTATAGGTTTCAAGTAACAGTCAAAACAATAGTAAATATGATTCAGACCCTACCAGTCAAATCATAAATGGGACCTTAACTGTAAATCCTTATCTTTAGATCAAAGCGGGTAATTGGGTGCTGAAGATACATTATAGAACTAATATGTTATAGAAATCCTCTGGAATGAGTCATTTATTCCATCACTTTTCCTGCACAGCTGCCTGACCCATGTTTTGGTTCCTGGAAATAGCTGCTACCCTGTCTTACTTCTTAAAAGCACGTATATTGATAACTCTACTCATTCCTTCATTCCTCTGTGACTGTCACTGTGTTAAAATGTGGAGACAGCTGACTCACTTGTGGTGGTAACTTGTAGAAATAATAAAGTAGATGAGTTTGCAAAGTATTTTGTTATTTCTAAAAATGCAAAAACCAAATTACATTGAAAACATAAGGGGTGTTTCAGGGAGAGCTGTAGGATGTGGTTTCTTGTGTAATCCACAGAGATTAGCTCCAACACATATTTAAACTTTCCTCTAGGAGCAACCTTAGTGGTAAAGCAAGAAGATAAATAGATGTATACACACCCTGGCACAAAATTATCACTTATGCTTGGCTTCCTAGTCTCCTTGTGTTACTTATTTATCCTAACTTCTCTCTGAAATCAGGGAACACAGAATCTCAATCAGTTGACATTTTTCTACTGAATTACCCAACAGTCTGCTCATACCCCTAAGACTTTTAAAATTATTTCACTCGTAAACCCAAATCTGCTTTGCCTCCTCAGCTCAGTACACTGTAATTTAATTTCAAAATGAGGACAGTTGTCAGTAATGCCACATTCATTAATCTATTTTACAATTTCATGTACTTGGAACTATGAAAATATGTTAATAACATTCATTCCAATAAGTCACCCTAAATTTATTATCATGAAACAAAACCTCAAGAAAGATAATTCAAAATCATCCATGTATTTGCAATTTATTGCAATAAAGCTTTTATCAATAGACTTCCCTGTGCTCAGGGTGGTCAAATTGCTGGTGAAAACCAACCAGATCTATTACAAGCTTTCTCATGGCGTCTAGGTAACCCAAGTGAACCTTTATTGATACTGGGAAGGGATAAAGCAGGGAAAGGATAAACAGTGATGTAAGAACTGACTAGACAAAAGTAATGACTCTCATTACAAAGTGAGTATTTTAAAGCAAAAGAGCCTGCTGGGAATATTGTTTTATAAAATAGTGGTATTTTTTTATTAACTTTTTAAAATTCAATTAGCTAACATATAGTGTACCATTAGTTTCAAATGTAGATTTCTGTTATTCATCCATAGCATATAATAGCTAATGCTTAGTACTTACTGTTATAGCTTCCTGAAAGCAGAATTTTAGATCATATTTTCTGATTACTTCCATGTAGTGCAACACTTTTCTTCTAGCAACCTTCAAAACATACTGTTTGTTAGAGGAATTCATTTAATAATAAATAAATAGGAATTTATTTAAATTTATAAATATATAAAATAAATAGGAATTTATTTAAATTTATTTAAATATTGCATGCTGTTTCATTGTTCATAAATAAGGTGATGATATTATAGCCATTAGTTGGTAGCACTGATATATCACTTTCTTTTTACTGCTCAGTGCATTCTCTTTACACAAAATAAGTATATATTTTAAAAGAATCTGAATCTGTGGCAAACTTTTAAAAAACCCTAAACAGTAAAGTTTATCATTTTAAGTAATCTCAATTATCTTCTTCAATGGTGACAGTATATCCTTCTATCTAGGCCAGATATTGTATGTGGGATTTGAACAGACATACTTTTCTAAATTTCACTTTTCTCATCTGCAAAATGCTGATCATGATCTTACAATAAAATACACTTACATTTTTTTTCTTTTCCTTTTAAATTTATTTATTTTTATTTATTTTAATTTTTTATAAACATATATTTTTATCCCCAGGGGTACATGTCTGTGAATCACCAGGTTTACACACTTCACAGAACTCACCATAGCCCATACCCTCCCCAATGTCCATAACCCCACCCCCTTCTCCCAACCTCCCTCCCCCACTGGAAAACCCTCAGTTTGTTTTGTGAAATTAAGAGTCACTTATGGTTTGTCTCCCTCCCAATCCCATCTTGTTTCATTTATTCTTCTCCTACCCCCTTAACCCCCCATGTTCATCTCCTATCCCTCATATCAGGGAGATCATATGATAGTTGTCTTTCTCTGATTGACTTATTTCGCTAAGCACGATACACTCTAGTTGCATCCACATCGTCGCAAATGGCAAGATTTCATTTCTTTTGATGGCTGCATAGTATTCCATTGTGTATATATATCACTTCTTCTTTATCCATTCATCTGTTGATGCACATCTAGGTTCTTTCCATAGTTTGGCTATTGTAGACATTGCTGCTATAAACATTCGGGTGCACGTGCCCCTTCGGATCACTACGTTTGTATCTTTAGGGTAAATACCCAGCAGTGCAATTGCTGGGTCATAGGGTAGTTCTATTTTCAACATTTTGAGGAACCTCCATGCTGTTTTCCAGAGTGGTTGCACCAGCTTACATTCCCACCAACAGTGTAGGAGGGTTCCCCTCTCTCCGCATCCTCGCCAGCATCTGTCATTTCCTGACTTGTTAATTTTAGCCATTGACTGGTGTGAGGTGATATCTCATTGTGGTTTGATTTGTATTTCCCCGATGCCAAGTGATATGGAGCACTTTTTCATGTGTCTATTGGCCATCTAGATGCCTTCTTTGCAGAAATGCCAGTTCATATCTTCTTCCCATTTCTTATTGGATTATTTGTTCTTTGGGTATTGAGTTTGATAAGTTCTTTATAGATTTTGGACACTAGCCCTTTATCTGATATGTGGTTTGCAAATATCATCTCCCATTCTGTCAGTTATCTTTTCGTTTTCTTTCTTTCTTTTTTTTTTTTTAATCTTTTGGTTTTCTTAACTGTTTCCTTTGCTGTGCAAAAACTTTTGATCTTGATAAAATCCCAATAGTTCATTTTTGCCCTTGCTTCCCTTGCCTTTGGCGATGTTCTTAGTAAGATGTTGCTGCGGCTGAGGTCGAAGAGGTTGCTGCCTGTGTTCTCCTCAAGGATTTTGATGGATTCCTTTCTCACATTGAGGTCCTTCATCCATTTTGAGTCTATTTTCATGTGTGGTGTAAGGAAATGGTCCAATTTCATTTTTCTGCATGTGGCTGTCCAATTTTCCCAACACCATTTATTGAAGAGGCTGTCTTTTTTCCATTGGACATTCTTTCCTGCTTTGTCAAAGATTAGTTGACCATAGAGTTGAGGTCTATTTCTGGGCTCTCTATTGTGTTTCATTGATCTTTGTGTCTGTTTTTGTGACATACCATGCTGTCTTGATGATGACAGCTTTGTAATAGAGCTTGAAGTCCGGAATTGTAATGCCACCAATTTTGGCTTTCTTTTTCAATATTTCTTTCGCTATTTGAGGCCTTTTCTGGTTCCATGTAAATTTAAGGATTATTTGTTGCATTTCTTTGAAAAAAATGGATGGTATTTTGATAGGAATTGCATTAAATATGTAGATTGCTTTAGGTAGCATAGACATATCACAATATTTATTATTGCAATCCAGGGACCTGGAACATTTTTCCATTACTTTGTGTCTTCCTCAATTTCTTTCATGAGTACTTTATAGTTTTCTGAGTATAGATTCTTAGCCTCTTTGATTAGGTTTATTCCTAGGTATCTTATAGTTTTGGGTGTAATTATAAATGGGATTGACTCCCTAATTTCTCTTTCTTCTGTCTTGTTGTTGGTGTAGAGACATGCAACTGATTTCTGTGCATTGATTTTATATCCTGACACTTTACTGAATTCCTGTACAAGTTCTAGAGTTTTGGAGTGGAGTCTTTTGGGTTTTCCACATATAGTATCATCTCATCTGTGAAGAGTGATAGTTTGACTTCTTCTTTGCTGATTTCGATGCATTTAATTTCCTTTTCTTGTCTGATTGCTGAGGCTGGGACTTCTAGTACTATGTTGAATAGCAGTGGTGATAATGGACATCCCTGCCATGTTCCTGACCTTAGCGGAAAAGCTTTCAGTTTTTCTCCATTGAGAATGATATTTGCGGTTGGTTTTTCATAGATGGCTTTGATAATATTGATGTATGTGCCCTCTATCCCTACACTTTGAAGAGTTTTGATCAGGAAGGGATGCTGTACTTTGTCAAATGCTTTTTTCAGCATCTATTGAGAGTATCATATGGTTCTTGTTCTTTATTTTATTAATGTGTTGTATCACATTGATTGATTTGCAGATGTTGAACCAACCTTGCAGCCCTGGAATAAATCCCAGTTGGTGTGGTGAATAATCCTTTTAATGTACTGTTGAATCCTATTGGCTAGTATTTTGGTGAGAATTTTTGCATCTGTGTTCATCAAGGATATTGGTCTATAGTTCTCTTTTTTGATGGGATCCTAGTCTGGTTTTGCGATCAAGGTGATGCTGGCCTCATAAAATAAGTTTGGAAGTCTTTCTTCCATTTCTATTTTTTGGAACAGTTTCAGGAGAATAGGAATTAGTTCTTCTTTAAATGTTTGGTAGAATTCCCCCGGGAAGCCATCTGGCCCTGGCCTTTTATTTGTTTGGAGATTTTTGATGACTGTTTCAATCTCCTTACTGCTTATGGGTCTGTTGAGGCTTTCTATTTCTTCCTGGTTCAGTTGTGGTAGTTTATATGTCTCTAGGAATGCATCCATTTCTTCCAGATTGTCAAATTTGTTGGCGTAGAGTTGCTCATAGTATGTTCTTATAATTGTCTGTATATCTTTGGTGTTAGTTTTGATCTCTCCTCTTTCATTCATGATTTTATTTATTTGGGTCCTTTCTCTTTTCTTTTTGATAAGTCTGGCCAGGGGTTTATCAATCTTACTAATTCTTTCAAAGAACCAGCTCCTAGTTTTGTTGATTTGTTCTATTGTTTTTTTGGTTTCTATTTCATTGATTTCTGCTCTGATCTTTATGATTTCTCTTCTCCTGCTGGATTTAGGCTTTCTTTGTTGTTCTTTCTCCATCTCCTTTAGGTGTAGGGTTAGGTTGTGTATTTGAGACCTTTCTTGTTTCTTGAGAAAGGCTTGTACTGCTGTATATTTTCCTCTCAGGACTGTCTTTGCTGTGTCCCAAAGATTTTGAACCACTGTGTTTTCATTATCATTTGTTTCCATGAATTTTTTCAATTCTTCTTTAATTTCCTGGTCGACCCATTTATTTTTTAGAAGGATGCTGTTTAGTCTCCATGCATTTGGGTTCTTTCCAAATATCGTCTTGTGATTGAGTTCTAGCTTCAGAGCATTGTGGTCTGAAAATATGCAGGGAATGATCCCAAGCTTTTGATACTGGTTGAGACCTGATTTAGCACTGAGGATGTGATCTATCCTGGAGAATGTTCCATGTGCACTAGAGAAGAATGTGTATTCTTTTGCTTTGGGATGAAATGTTCTGAATATATCTGTGATGTCCATCTGGTCCAGTGTGGCATTTAAGGCCTTTATTTCCTTGTTGATCTGTTGCTTGGATGATCTGTCCATTTCAGTGAGGGGAGTGTTAAAGTCCCCTAATATTATTGTATTATTGTTGATGTGTTTCTTTGATTTTGTTATTAATTGGCTTATATAGTTGGCTGCTCCCATGTTAGGGGCATAGATATTTAAAATAGGTCTTCTTGTTGGACAGACCTTTTGAGTATGATATAGTGTCCTTCCTCATCTCTTATTATAGTCTTTGGCTTAAAATCTTTTGATCTAATATAAGGATTGCCACTCCTGCTTTCTTCTGATGTCCATTAGCATGGTAAATTGTTTTCCACCCCCTCACTTTAAATCTGGAGAGGTCTTCGGTTTTAAAATGAGTTTCTTGTAGGCAACATATAGATTTTTTTTTAATCCATTCTTTTTTTTTTTAGATTTTATTTATTTATTTGACAGAGAGAGATCACAAGCAGGCAGAGAGGCAGGCAGAGAGAGAGGAGGAAGCAGGCTCCCTGCTGAGCAGAGAGCCCGATGCGGGGCTCAATCCCAGGACCCTGAGATCATGACCTGAGCCAAAGGCAGTGGCTTAACCCACTGAGCCACCCAGGCGCCCCTTTTTTTAATCCATTCTGATACCCTGTGTCTTTTGATTGGGGCATTTAGTCCATTAACATTCAGGGTAACTATTGAGAGATATGAATTTAGTGCCATTGTATTGCATGTAAGTTGACTGTTGCTGTATATTGTCTCTGTTCCTTTCTGATCTACTACTTTTAGGGTCTCTCTTTGCTTAGAGGACCCCTTTCAATATTTCCTGTAGAGCTGGTTTGGTGTTTGCAAATTTTTTCAGTTTTTGTTTGTCCTGAAAGCTTTTAATCTCTCCTTCTATTTTCAGTGATAGCTTAGCTGGATATAGTATTCTTGGCTGCATGTTTTTCTCCTTTAGTGCTCTGAATATATCATGCCAGCTCTTTCTGGCCTGCCAGGTCTCTGTGGATAAGTCTGCTGCCAATCTAATATTTTTACCATTGTATGTTACAGACTTATTTTCCCTAGCTTCTTCAGGATTTTCTCTTTGTCACTAAGACTTGTAAATTTTACTATTAGGTGACGGGGTTTGGACCTATTCTTTTTTATTTTGACTGGGGTTCTCTGCACCTCCTGGATTTTGATGCTTTTTCCCTTTGCCATATTAGGGAAATTCTCTGCAATAATTCTCTCCAACATACCTTCTGCTCCCCTCTCTCTTTCTTCTTCTTCTGGAATCCCAATTATTCTAATGTTGTTTCGTCTTATGGTGTCACTTATTTCTCGAATTCTCCCCTCGTGGTCCAGTAGCTGTTTGTCTCTCTTTTGCTCAGCTTCTTTATTCTCTGTCATTTGGTCTTCTATATCACTAATTCTTTCTTCTGCCTCATTTATCTTTGCAGTGAGAGCCTCCATTTTTTATTGCACCTCATTAATAGCTTTTTTGATTTCAACTTGGCTAGATTTTAGTTCTTTTATTTCTCCAGAAAGGGCTTTTATATCTCCAGAGAGCGTTTCTCTAATATCTTCCATGCCTTTTTTGAGCCCAGCTGGAACCTTGAAAATCGTCATTCTGAACTCTAGATCTGACATATTACCAATGTCTATATTGACTAGGTCCCCAGCCTTTGGTACTGCCTCTTGTTCTTTTTTTTTTTTTGTGGTGAATTTTTCTGCCTTGTCATTTTGTCCAGATAAGAGTATATGAAAGAGCAAGTAAAATACTATAAGGGTGGCAAAGACCCCAGAAAATATGCTTTAACCAAATCAGAAGAGATCCCAAATCTTGGGGTGGGGGGAAGAAAGGGGATAAAAAGAGTTTCAGAAAGAAAAAAAAAAAAGAAAGAAACAAAAATAGAAAATGAATAAGGAAAAAATATAAAAAAGAAAAAAAATATATATATATATATTAGATAAACTAGTTTAAAACGTTAAAAAAGAAAAGGGTAAAACTAAAAATAAAATAGCAGAAGAAGAGAAAAAAAGAAAAAAATTGAAAAATAAGAAAAAATTAAATTAACTGCAAGACTAAAGAATCATGGGGAGACAGCCGTGAGTTCCGTGCTTTGCTTTCTCCTCCTCTGGAATTCTGCTTCTCTCCTTGGTATTGAAACTGCACTCCTTGGTGAGTGAACTTTGTCCTGGCTGGATTTCTTGTTGATCTTCTGGGGGAGGGTGTCTTTTGTAGTGATTCTCAAGTGTCTTTGCCCCAGGTGGAATTGCACCACCCTTACCAGGGGCAGGGCTGAGTAATCAGCTTGGGTTGGCTTTCAGGAGCTTTTGTTCCCTGAGGGCTTTCCGTGGAGTTCTGGAGGACGGAAATGAAAATGGCGGCCTCCCAATCTCCAGCCCAGAGGAGCCGAGAGCCCAGGACCCCACTCCTCAGTGCGCCCTCAGAGAATAGCACCCAATTATTCCTGTCTCCCTGGCCTCTGGCCATGCTCCCAGCTCACCGAGCCTGCAACTGGTTCAACGTAACCCCGAGCTGAGAGCTCACTCCTTGGCTTTGTCTCTGTAGCCGGCTTCCCTGTTCTAATACCTGTAAGCTCTGTGACACTCAGACATCCCCGATCCTTCTGTGACCCTGTGGGACCTAAGGCCATGCTGACCCCACCCCCACATGGACTTCACCCTTGTTGAGCCTCTGGAGTGATGTCCTTAGCAGAACTTTTAAAAGTTTTAAAAGTCCTGATTTTTGCTCTGTTGCTCTGCCACTTGCTGGGAGCCAGCCCCTCCCTCTGCAGTCTATCTTCCCGTCACTTTGGATTCACTTCTCCGCCAGTCCTACCTTTCAGAAAGTGGTTGATTTTCTGTTTCTAGAATTGCTGTTCTTCTTCTCTTTGATCTCCCATTGGATTTGTTGGTGTTTGCAATCTTTAGATAAGCTATCTAGCTGATCTCCTGCTACCTGATGTAGTCTCAGCCTGCTACTACTCCGCCATCTTGACTCCTCTCCCACACTTACAACTTTTTGATGAAAATTTAATCTGGGTAAACAATACATTTCCTGTAATGTGTGGTTCATGGGAAACATCTTATTTAATTATAAGCAACAACAGTATTAGAAATTAAGTAAATGTGTCTATAATATTTAAAATTTTAACATAAATTCCAGTGCTTTGCCATATTTTCTCAAATCCCTTTACCATTTTCACTGACATAGTCAAATGTACTTTTTCTACTAGTAGCCAGCTCTTTGTCTTTTGTCAGAAGGCTGTCCTTGTGAATTATTTATAATAGAGATATTAGCAATAATAATAATAATAAAAATAGCAATGAAAATGTTAAAAAAAAAGTTTTCTTAACTAATTAGGGTTCTTAGACATCAATAAAAGGAACCACCTCTGGCAAGCAAATTAATCTGCAAAACATTCTCAGAATTAACAAGTCAGTCAGATACAGGGTTGTCTATAGACTGAAAGGAGAAGCAAAAGGACTAGGTTTGGAAAATAGGTAAGGACAGTGAAAAAAAATAATCAAATTCTTGGGCAAAATAAGTTCTTAGGTGTCCTTTCAATGGAGTCCTGGGCATTATGTAGCATAAACTCTGGAGATTATCTGAATCCATTGGAGTCACACCGTTTATTAGCTTGCTATTGACAAAGTTATTTACAAACTATAAAGCAAGAAGTTATAATGTAGAAAACTGACGGTAATTCACAAGATTCCTATTAACAATAATGCAAGTTAATGATTTTTCATTAGAAAACATAAATTCTATAACCCAAATTATGGGCCCAGCACACGTCTGCTGCACAACTCTGCCTATATCCCAAATTACCATGTGAACTAGTTTTAATATCTGCTTCTCTTATTAATTTTTGAATAAAAATTCTTGACACAAGTATTTTATAATTGTGTGATAATCATGCATTTAACTTCTTGGAGACCAAAACACACTTTAGCATAACTATGTTCGTTCAAAGGACCAGCCTTGATAACACACTTCTATAGGTTAGAAATGATACAATAAATGTAGAATATTGGGCACTTGTTTGGTATTCTTTGCCATGTTTTGCACTTTCTAAAAAGAGATCAATGAACTTGGACTGGAGTTAGTAGACATGGAATAAAATAAAATATTATGGAGAAGAATACTTTGTGGTTCACAACCTAAACTGGCTGGGATTCCCATCATTTGGATCCCGGTAGCTTTACAAAAGTCAATTAAATTTTTGTATCTCTGATTAAAGTTGATTTTCCAGTACTTGCCCAAACATCTCTTGTAAAGTATTGTTTCCCAGAAAAAAGGGATTTTGCACATGTATCTGCCTTTGGCTCTGGTCATGATCTCAGTCAGGATCAGGCTTCCTGCTCATTAGGGAGTATACTTCTCAGTCTTTCTCTGCAGCTACTTCCCCCTGCCCCACTCATGCTCTCTCTCTCTCTCTCTCTCTCAAATAAATAAATACAATCTTTAATTTTTTAATTAAAAATAAGATAAATAAAACAAATAAAATAAAATAAAAAGCCTGGTCTTACTGCCCTATTTAGCTCCTTTTTTTGAATTGTATTAAAGCAGCATGAGAGAACATGAGGCTTTAAACTTAACAAAAAAAAAAAAAAATAGGAAAAACCACATTGAGATACCACCTTACACCAGTTAGAATGGCCAAAATTAGCAAGACAGGAAACAACATGTGTTGGAGAGGATGTGGGGAAAGGGGAACCCTCTTACACTGTTGGTGGGAATGCAAGTTGGCGCAGCCAGTTTGGAAAACAGTGTGGAGATCCCCAAGAAATTAAAAATAGAGCTTCCCTATGACCCTGCCATTGCACTACTGGGTATTTACCCCAAAGATACAGATGTAGTGAAAAGAAGGGCCATCTTACACCAATGTTTATAGCAGCAATGGCCACAGTCACCAAACTGTGGAAAGAACCAAGATGCCCTTCAATGGATAAAGAAGATGTGGTCCATATACACTTTGGAGTATTATGGCTCCATCAGAAAGGATGAATACCCAACTTTTGTAGCAACATGGACAGGACTGGAAGAGATTATGCTGAGTGAAATAATTCAAGCAGAGAGAGTCAATTATCATATGGTTTCACTTATTTGTGGAGCATAACAAATAGCATGGAGGACAAGGGGAGATGGAGAGGAGGAGGCAGTTGAGGGAAATTGGAAGGGGAGGTGAACCATGAGAGACTATGGACTCTGAAAAACAATCTGAGGATTTTGAAGGGGTGGGGGGTGGGAGGTTGGGGGAACCAGGTGGTGGGTATTAGAGAGGGCACGGATTGCATGGAGCACTGGTGTGGTGCAAAAACAATGAATACTGTTATGCTGAAAAGAAATTAAAAAAAAAAAGGAAAAAATTGAGTTTTGTTAGGATTTAAGATCTTGTCTGCTAGACAAAAACTTTGGCTTTGTTAACATGTGAAAATTAACAAAAGAGAATAAGATAGAATTCTAATAATTTTTATAGAAATTAAAGATTTCCTCCAATTACATACAGACCCATTAAGTAAATTCATTCCAATGTCCCAAACCAACCTTTTCTAATAGTAATGCATCTGTGTAAACAGGGTCAACCCAAGGAATATATAAATAATATTATTTTTTTCCTGTCTCTTCCACAGTCACTTCTGGGTATATTGGTAGCAGGCCAATTATCTATCTTGTAAGACAGGATATCATAAGGAAGGGTATTCTGTCCATTTGGAAGGAAATCATTTTAATTGATTGAATGTAATGTAATTGACTAAAAATCATTGTAATTTTATCTTGGTGCAGTAACTTGAGATGGCACAGTGTAGGTTATGAATATGTTTTTTTTTTACTGGGAAGAAGAGATCATAGAGATATTGGTTATCCAAGAGAGACTGACAAATGTTGATAGTTGCCAGGTCAATATCCATGTACTTTTTCCTTTAATATCAGAAAGCATTGAGGGATTGACAACAAGGAAACTTAAAACAACATCAAATATTTTATTGTCTCTTTTCTAGTTACATTGTAACCATATGACAAAGTATCAGTCAAACAAGATATGATTCTCTTTTACCTCTATCTTTCTGCCAGAAATGTGGGCTTACTAGTGAGAACTCCAATAGCAATTTTTGCAACTGTGAATAAAAAGCCATGAAAATCTCTAAGATATTTCACTTGACTTTTTTAAGACTCTGAACCAACACCAGAAAACACTCTCTGTAGTCTTCTTATTAAGTGAAAAAATACGGTTAAACCACTTTTGACAGTCTACCACATACAGCAAAATGTAAATCTTAATTGAAATATGTCCTCTTAACTGTGCTTAAGCAACTGAGTCCTCAGCTTTTCAGGTTTTCAGTCTGAAAGAGTATACCTCTGGTCCTCTGAAAGGGAAGAGAAAGGACACCCTGTTCTCCATATAAATTAAAGAAGAGAAATCTGTGCATTTAAGTGCACCATATAAAATTTATCAAGCAATCATCTCCTAACTCCTTCCTATCCAAATTACCTGATATGCTCTCCCTACTCCTTTATTCCACGTTACTTCCTTTTCCTAGATTCTGTATCACATCACAATGTGTCTTCTGTTATTTCCTTCTTGCAAGCTAGTTTTGTTTTCTCCATCTAAAAAATCAACAATTATTGTGTAGTTCAATTCCCATTTTCCTCAAATGCATTGATTCTTCTTATCTATTACTCTTTTCTTATACTCTGTGTCTTTATGGGTTTGTACTTTGCTTTTCCCCATCCTTTACTGCCATTATATAATCAAATCTAATAACTTCTTAGAGAAAGTTTAAAATTCCTGCATAGCCACACGTGAACACAAAGTCACTGATTTTTAGCAAACCTATAAGATAGTCAGACATCCATTCAATTTCTTAACTGAGTCTTAAATGCATCCTGAGTTCTAACCTAAACCTAAGTTCTATTACTTACATGTTGTTATATGACCAAATTCTTTCAGTTCAATATTTTGTAACATTTAAATATTAATCAATTGATGCTTTGTCTGTGCATTTCTATGAAAATAATTTGAATACAGTAGATTTATTTTTATACTTACAGACTTATAATCAAAGTTTCATCTGTTGAAGTTTTTGGAAATTTCAGATACAGTGATTAACCTAAAATGATACTGCCTCAAATACCTCTGATATCAAGGCCCAACCCCTGATTATAGCCACACCTGTGGTGTATAGTTCCGTGGGAAATTACAGTTACTTAACACTGATAGCATCTCATGTTCTATCTCTCATTTTAGAATGTCTCCAACACAACCCAAAAGTATAGGAGAGTTAATGTCCTCTGAGGACAGCTCTCAGTGAAGTGGAAATAGGAACCATAGATAAAATTGTCAGTTTTCAGGTCTTCATGAGGACAACTTAAAGAAGTTTCTCAGGAACTTCCAGTAAAAGCAAGGCTTCATTTTCTATCCACAACAATTATATCAACAATGTACCTTTATGACAAGTTGCTTCTTCACTGTCTCACTTTCCCATTCTTTTCTACCTTGGATAATCTCCCAGATAAACTAACAGTACTCAAATCCTTTGTCCTACTCTTTGCTCTCAGGATCAATGGAGCCAAAATACTTAGATTAATATCAAGTTCTGAATGAGATCTTAGAGCTATTTATGTCCAGATTTTCATAAACATAGGGACCTTTTAATTATCAGGCTATAAGTAAGTTCCAAATGGAGGGGGCAAAAGCAAAAAGTAGAAATTTTTATGTTTGATTTTTAATCATAATTAATTAACTTTATTGATTATTTTTAAAAATATTAACATTATAAAAGTGTGGATCTTTGTAAAACAATGTCATAATGTAAGATATGAGTTACATAGTCCTTTTGAGAATATTAAACCAAGTGTTCAGGTGCCATCTAATTTCTTGTTTAATTCAGAACTTTGGTGTGCATTATCTTGAGGAATAGGATTTTGAAGTCTGACAGAATAACAGAAAACTGATCCAAATGTGCGTGTTATATTTCTGCTTTTGTTGTAAAAATCAAAGTGTGATTGCTGGTTTAATATGGTAAAACTAATAATGTTCATCAACTCTATTATAAATTTTCTAATTGTATGGAAAGAATCCAAGAAACATATAATTAATTGATTTGCAAATCCTCAAAGAGCTAAAGGATCAGGTAGTGGCATGTTCTGATTCAACAGCATCATAATACAGCATTTTATATGTGTGGCTAATGGATATTTTCATGAATGTTTGCTAGCTAGTCAGCCAGTACAGAGAAATATTAGGTAGGGTAATTACTCACAGTTGTGTTTAATAAAATGAGAGAAAATTATCAAATGACACTAATAATAATAATCCTATAGCAGGCTAAATAATTCAATGATAATTACAAGTATTAATCTAGCTTTCTTCCTTGATTATGACTCTTCTCTCCTTTATCATAATGGGAGTAGCAGATTGTCTGCAATGAATTGTGAAAACCCAGCAGTGACTTTGGCAGTGAAGACCTCCCATCAATTTTGATAGGTTAAAATGATTCTGGTTGTTCTTGAGTAAATGTGTCAATTTTTTTTTTCTGTGTTTGTGTCATAAGAGAAAGAAGCAATAGGAAATTCTTGCTGTTATCCATGGAGACAATAAAATCATACTGCCAACAAGAGGCAGTTGACACCATAAGTGTAGTTAACTGTCTTGAAATACTAGACCTGGAAATAAAATTCCAATATTTCACATAACCTGTTTTTTTTTTTAAAGAAACAAAACAAAACAAAATAACTATACTGCTTACATTTAGGGCCCAGCTGTTGTGTAGCTATTTTTGAACATGTCTACTGTAAATGTGTGTGTGTGTACATATATATATTTTTTTCTGTGCAACAAATTCATTTAGAGATAAATTTGGATTGCAAATTATTTTGGGGGAGGCATGGTATTTGTGGCTAGTTTTACAAGTTAAAAGGACTAAAAGAAAGAAGAAAAACAATTTTTATTACAGCATATTTACAGCTGTCCAAAGTATTTATTTACTATAATACTGACTAATGTATAATACTGTACACAAAGAAAGAAGTTAAATGAGTTACAATTCAGTCTAAGTATAGTTGGCCATTTTAAAAATTACCATTGAATCTTTCTGGTATGAAATGTGATATCTGGCAATCTGGTCCAGTTCATTACATCAGGTCATTTGTATGTTCTTATTACCATTTTGATAGCATAACACATTTTATAACCCAGACATTTTACAATGGAACTATGATGCATATATTTTCAAAAATATAGACATACATGAAGCTATGAGGTCAAAAAAGATGAATGTCTGTAGTACCTTATAGACTCAACAAATAAAAGGCTCTGAGTGAGATTTATGAATATTGTATAAGATTAGGCCAACATGTGGTTTTGATATAAATAATCTGTTCTTAAATTAGAATTACAATGGTTGAGTACGGAGTTGAAAATGGCAGATGGATTTTAGCTGTCTTTGCTCACTAAGGAAAATGGGAAAATGTTTAGTTTGGTCAGATTTTCACTTAATTTCTGAAAATCTTACGCTTGAGAGAACCCTCCTGAAATAAGAATCCTTAAAGATATAACCCCTTTGGCACAAGTTTTCAAGAAACTTGTTTGATGTTGTAGACAATTATATGGCACATGTACTGTTCTAGGTGTTCCAAGCCAATAATATGTAAGCCATACCAAGGCTACATATACATATACAGATGTTCCTCAGCTTACAAGGGGGTTATGTACAGAGAAACACATAAAAAATTGAAAATGCATTTAATACACCTAAACTATCAAATAACATAGCTTACCTTAGCCTTCTTTAAGCATACTCAGAACACTTACATTAGCCTGCATTTGGGCAAAATCATCTTAAGCAAAGCCTATTTTATAACAAAGTATCAAATATCACATGTAATTTATTAAATATTACACTAAAAAAAAGAAGAATGGTTATATATAGAATGGTTGTAAGTGTATCAGTGTTCACCCCTGTAATCTTCTAGCTGACTGGGAGCTGTGGCTCACTGCCCCTGCCCAGCATCACAAGACAGTACCATACCACATGTCGCTGGCCCATAAAAGGACCCAAATTCAAAATTCAAAGTACAGTTTCTACTGAATGTGTATCACTTTCACATCATTGTAAAATATATCATAAGTTGAGTCATTGTAAATCAGGAACCATCTTATTTGAAAGTTAAAACACAGTCACCCATTTACACATAAAACAAAGGCCTTCATATAGGGCCATCTATGTATCTCTAAACAACATAGCATGACATATCAACAGCAAAAAATGGATGTCAAGGGGACAATTGCTTTGTGTCAGTACTCTGAGCAGTAACATACATGGCCTTACTCACCTAGCAGAACTCCAGAGCTAGCTGATGGCAAGGAATTTTACAAATGTTTGCTGGACAGATTAAGCACTATTATTTTTAAATTAGTGTGCATGTCTATTTTCTAAAGATATGTTAATTTATTTTATTGACTTATTACAAAACCAAATAATTTCCTCTTATTTAAGTGGCAGGTAAATAGAATTCTTTTTAATTTAAATCAAATGGCTTTTTAGGGAAAATATACTGAAAATTCTGAAACTTGTATTGCTTATGAATCTTTTATTAGAATCCCTATCAAGTTATATTTTTCATAGTTTTTCCTAAATAATCTTCAATGAATTGAAAATATTTTTTGGATTTTTTTCAAGGCTATTAACACACAATTTCACTTTGTTGAATATAGTGCTAAAGTTTCAACCAAAACGTTGTGTCTTTTTTTTTTTCCACTACCACATCCTCCATCTACTGACTGGATTCTCTCCCCAACTAGCACATATATACCATTGTCTGTCTTTAGGATAAGTAAGGGTCATCTGTTGTCTTTATTCTATTCCTCATGTGCTTCTGAACTTGTTGAATTTTAATATAGTCACACCATAGGCGTCACATATTTGATTCTCCTTTAAATAGTAAACAGTACACAACCAGAGCATACCTTCAAAGCTATCAATATACTTACTCTGATATATTATTCTTGTATTTTTGTAAATTAAAATAACTAAATTATAGAACAAGAACAGCTGGTAGCTGTTGTAAATTTTACCCAAACTGACTTTGTCAAACTCGTTTTTGTCATCATATATGTCAAGTAGTTTTCTCAGATTTATTTTTAGAATATGCTTGTATAATGAATATTTACACTGATATCTATTATAAAAATCTTGCAATTTAAAATGAAACAAGATGGGATTGGGAGGGAGACAAACCATAAGTGACTCGTGATCTCACAAAACAAACTGAGGGTTGCTGGGGGGAGGGGGGTTGAGAGGGGGGTGGGGTTATGGACATTGGGGAGGGTATGTGCTAAGGTGAGTGCTGTGAAGTGTGTAAACCTGGTGATTCACGGACCTGTACCCCTGGGGATAAAAATATATTATATGTTTATAAAAAATAAAAATTAAAAAAAATAAATAAATAAAAATAAAAAAAAATCTTGCAATTTATTTTAGAAACATTAAGTATATTGAAAATCAATCTATTTCTTTAATTCATTGAAGACATTTTTGGCTTGTTTCCAGTACTTTATTACTGGTTAAAAAATGAATGTGTAGTAGCCTGAATTTCATTATTATATGGCACTTTCCCTTTGGTGAATACAGAGAAGATATTCTACATTAGCTATCTGAGAAGAATTTATTTTTTTAGTTTTATTTATTTGTAAGAGAGAGAGAGCACAAGCAGGGGGAGCAGCAGGCTGAGGGAGAAGCAAACTCCCGGCTGAGCAGGGAATCTGTTGCAGAACTCAGTCCCAGGACCCTGAGATCATGACCTGAGCTGAAGGCTCAGGCGTTTAACTGACTGAGCCACCCAGGTGTCCCAATCTGAGAAGAGTTCTGTATTTTATTCCTGTTAATATGCAGTTTAAAGTCTAGGTAATTAACTTAATATTTTAGTAGATAATACATTGATAGCAATAATGTTCCAGGAAGAGAGTAAGATAGAAATATTAAATCAACCATATTCTATGCATTCTAAAAGAAAATAATTAATCAATCATAATAAATCCTTCTATTTGTGGAATATCAACTTATAAGCTTTCCTCCATATGAACAATGCCAAATAGCAGAATAAAGTGTCACCTAATACAAATAAAGGATAGAATTAAAGAATTTTGGTAAGCCATTTAATTTTGAAAAATTGTGTTATATTGTTGCTGAGTTGTGGTTTTCAGTTACATAATATCTGATAAGTGCAGAAGTAACATGAGTGTTACATGAGATGAGAAATGATATATAATTAAGATATTTTTAAAAGTACAGATAAATACAAATTTGTAAGCATAGCATTATAGAGGAGTAAAAATAAATGATAGCTATACATTCTAAAGTGGATTAATCTTGGAAAGTTAATAGAGAAGTAAAACAAGGACAGTGCAAAAAGTATGGTACATTTTTTTAAAATTTTTTTAATTGATTTTCAGCGTAACAGTATTCATTGTTTTTGCACCACACCCAGTGCTCCATGCAATATGTGCCCTCTCTAATACCCACCACCTGGTTCCCCCAACTAAAAAGTAACTAGACTTTTTAGAAGTTAGTAAAACTTCACCTGTTATTTCTTAGTAATATACAATATATGGTTTTCTAACAAAAATGTTTATCTTAAAAATATTTAAAAATAAATTTCAGGCTAATCATAAGGTTATATTTACTTTTCCACTGAAGGAAAAGCTGGTTGTTGTAGTTGTAGTTGTTTGTTTGTTTTAGCTTCCTCCTAGTTCCCATTATTATAATGTGGAATGAGGAAAGTTAGATTGAAAAGTGAATTATTTTATAGACAAAAATCATTACCTGATTCACCTCCTGGTACAACAGATGGAACTCCTGAAGACATGCCCTTTTGCCTTAAGGAAGAGTAACAGTCATGCTTACTTCTGAAACATACTTGGTGGTGGCCCTAAATAGTGACACCATAGTAAACATTTTGAATATTTGTAATTAATTTTTATAGTCATAGAACTGGCTCCAATAGGCACTGCTGGTATCTTAGCAGGTATTTCTATAAAGCTAAAAGTTGCCTGACTGTTTAAAAATATTAACAAGGCACAAAACATGACAGAAGTATTGTCCTTGGATATTATTTTTTTCCATATGCTCCTGATTCCAGACATGACAAGTTATTCTATATATATATATATAATATACATATAATATATATAAATAGTGTATTTTCCAGTTATAAGAAAAATGGTTCTGCTATTTTTAACCTTTTTTTAAAATTACATAATGTTTTAAATTAAAATTTTATTTTTTAATGTTCTACTTTTCAATATACTTCTTAGAATATAAAACCTATTCCATTTTGTAAGAAGTTTACCACTTAAAAAATAGTAATTTTCTCATTGTATTTTCCCCTCACATTGCTTTATTTGAATTAAAAAGTCACAATAAACGTAACTGATGCTTTCCTTCTGGTAGTCCCTCTGTTGGTCATATTGTATATGAGCCATGACAATTAGTTTTACAAAATTTATTGATGTTTGTTGATATGTTTTTTCATAACTAATTTTCCCTCTCTTATCTAGATTCCCCAGCTTTCAGACAGGTGGACACTTCAATAAACCATACCTAAGGGATGTATCAAGCACTTCTTAGACATTCTCTCAGATCATTGAGGTCTCATTTTGCCTAGGGATTTGCAATAGATTCTGCCAGAGGCACTACTGTGACAACTGATGTCCATGGTCTGTCTCCTGCTAAGCTCAAGAGGTCACTGGTTTCCAAATTTATCTATACATTTAATGCATTCCAGCAAGTTCTTTTTTTTTTTAATATTAACAAATTAAACTGACAAAAGTTTGTAAACTGACATGTTTACATGGAGAGGCAAAGACTCACAATAGTCAACATAGTGTTGAAGGAGAACAAAGTCTGAGGACTGACTTTAAAGTTTACCATAACGATAATCGTAAGCAAGATATTGTAATACCACAGAAAGACTGGATTAAAGGAACATAATATATATCATCAATTATATTTTATATTTAATATAAAAGCAAAAGCAATACAAGAGAGCAAAATATAATCTTTTAAACAAATGGTTCTGGAGTAATGGTGAAGCTGTATGTAAAAATATAAAATAAGAATAAAATAAAATAATAAAATAAAATAAATCCAGGCAAATATCATACACTCTTCACAAAAATTAATTCAGATTGGATTATAAACCTAAACATGAAACATGAAGAAGGTAATATTAGAAGAAAATTTAAATGACCTTGGTTTTGGCAATAACTTTAGATATAACAGCACAAGCACTGAATTTAAAAATGTCTACTCTATGAAACACAATGCCAAGAGAATGAAAAGGCAAAGCACAGACTATGAGAAAATATTTGCAAAATACACATCTGGCAAAGGACTGTTAATCAAAAATATACAAAGACCCCTTAAAACTCAACAATGGGGAAAAAACCTGATTAAAAATGAGCCAAAGGTATCTACCTTAGCAGATACCTCACAAAAGAAAATATACAGATGGCAAATAAGCATATAAAAAGATGCTTCACATCATATGTCATCAGGAAAATGCAAAGTAAAACCAAAAAGAGACCCCAGTACATACCCAGAATCCAGAACACTGACAACAGAACACTAAATGTTGGTGAGGAGGTGAAGCAACAGGAATGTTCTTCCATGTCTGCTGAGAATCAAGAATGGAAAACAATTTGGCCGTTTCATACGAAACTAAACATATTCTTGCCAGATGATTCAGTAGTAGCAGTTCTTGGTATTTATCCAAAGAAGATGAAAACTATACCCACAAAGATGTCTATAGCAGTTTTATTCATAACTGACAAAAGCTTGGAAGCAACCAAGATATCCTCCCATAGGTGAAAGGTCAAATAAAGTGTAGTACATGCAAACAATGGAATATTATTTAATGCTAGAGAAATGAATTACCAAGCCATGAAAAGATATGGATATAAATATTTAATAAATATTTGATTTTAGGCTTCTACCAGTCTATCAATAGCATTAGTACTATTTTAACAATGAATGCTCAGCCTTCATGAATTTATCTAATAAAATATGTTGGGTTCAATATTTTAAATACTTCAACCTCTATGATTATATTCCTAATAATTTTGAATTGGGGTAAATAAATCTTAATTTTTTGTAACTTGTTTCTTATTGTAAAAGAGCTCAATGAAATTTTAGAAAATAAACATTTACAAAAAAAAAAAACATTTAGTTTACAATTGCCAAGTAATTTAAAACTTTACTTATATTCAAATACACACATTATTCTAAATTGATTTATATGCTAGTAAAATCAAAAACTTTTAGTTATACTAGATTTCATATCATGCAATCAATGCCAGAAAGCCATCTGGCAATGATTTCTCTTAAATAGAGTTAAGACGGGTGTTATTACAATGCAAGATGGAAACATAGATAGTATAACAATTGAGTGTTACATAACTTTTCTATTTTGTATAAAGTTACTAATCTACAAAAGGCTTTTATCAGTGACAGACTTGGAAATTTTTTTTAAGGTTTTATTTATTTATTTGACAGAGAGAGATCACAAGTAGGCTGAGAGGCAGGCAGAGAGAGAGGGGGAAGCAGGCTCCCTGCTGAGCAGAGAGCCCGATGTGGGGCTCGATCCCAGGACCCTGGGATCATGACCTGAGCTGAAAGCAGAGGCTTTAACCCACTGAGCCACCCAGGCACCCCCAGACTTGGAAATTTAACAAAACTTTTAAACTAGCATGTGTGACTCATTCCTAGAAAACAACACAATCAATAACACTTTATTTAGATTAAATCATGACTATTTCTCCATTTGAATAAAAAAGATAGCAACCCCGATAAGTTTATTGAACATGAAAAGTTGAAATGCTATAATGCTCCTAAGGAATTAAATGATCCAGTCATGAATCACAAAAAGAAGGATATAAATTACCAAAGTGTTTGTATAATTGTAATGTACAACTGCAATTATCATACAATAGTGTAGGCTTGTAAAAGAACTCTATAAAAGAATTCTACTTCTAAACTGTGGAAAATATGTTCCCTTTCCCCCTATATACAACTATTAAGCCATTCATTTAGCTTTTAAAATATCCACTTAATACAGGCTTTTTACTCATTTGAACAGGCAGCAGGACTGTATTCTTACTGCTTACATCTGAAGGATAGACTTCTAGCGTAAGAGGTAAAGCCCATAAAGGAGCCCAATAATAACAACAAAATACAGTTTAAAAATGTTTAGTGAGCCCTTACAATCTGCCAGCTACCTTTCTGAGAATACTTCAATTAATAAAACATATAAAATACCTGACCACAAAGAGCTTACATTCTTTTGAAATATAATAGTGAAATAAACCGATAATAGAGGGGCACATTGGTGCCTCAGTCCATTGAGTGACTGCCTTTGGCTTGGGTCATGATCTCAGCGTCCTGGGATGTAACCCCCCAGCAGGCTTTCTAGACAGTGGGGTGTTTTCTTCTTCCTCTGCTTTCCCATTCTCTCTCTCTCTCTCAAATAAGAAAATAAACCGGTAATAGAATAATGATGGTGATAAGTGTTACAAAGAAATACAAGAAAGGTCAAAGTCATTGGAGAATGCTGGGATGAAAGTTAATTTTATTTTGTGCTGGGTGGTTATGTCTCATTTATGAGACGTTATTTGCACAAAAAACCCAGGAAGTGAAGGAGGGTGTTATACAAATGTTAAAGAAAAAGATTGCGCTAGGTAGAGCAAATAAGTACATAGTCTTTGTGTGAACAGCTTGTCTGTTACTTTTGAGGAAAAGCAAGGAGGCCAGTGAGGAGTTCATAGTGGTGGAGAGAGGAAGAAAGTATTGATGTATGACCTTCTAGTGCATTGAAATGCTTCGAAGATACCAAAATATTTTCAACAGCAGAATAAAATCATCTGACTTGATTTTTAGGTTAAGTTGCTGTACCAAAATAAATTTGCAGGGAGAAAGGAGTGCATTATGTCTGGAAGTGGGGTTATCAATCAAGTCAATAATTCAGGAACATATGATGGTGTTTTTAGCACCTTGGGTGGTAATGGAAGTGGTGAGATATGGTTTTTGTTTTGTATATATTTTAATGGTGAATATTCTGGTGAACGGGATGGGGTATGTTCAGGACAGACAATATCAACATTTATTTTACCTGCACAAACAGAAGGGTGGAGTCTTCATCCCCTGATACGGAGAGAACTCTGAGTTCAAATGTTCTTTCTGATTAAATGGCATAGTGATGATGAGGATTTAGTCAGACAGTGAAAGGGAACAGTAAGCATAGTGTTAAGCGGTAAGACATTATAATACATTTGAACATCAAAAAAGCATTGTGTTGGATCACCTATTTATGTGAGTAAATAAATGAATAAAGCTTCCTGGGGTTCTGATAGAAGTAAAGAAGACTACTATATGATCTGAAGGGGCACATGCACCCAAATGTTTAGAGCAGCAATGTCTACAATAGCCAAACTATGGAAAGAACCTAGATGTCCATCAACAGATGAATGGATAAAGAAGAAGTGGTATATATATACAATGGAATACTATGCAGCCCTATCAAAAGAAATGAAATCTTGCCATTTGCGATGACGTGGATGGAACTAGAGGGTATTATGCTTAGCAAAATAAGTCAATTGGAGAAAGACAACTATCATATGATCTCCCTGATATGAGGAAATGGAGATGCAACGTGGGGGGTTTCGGGGACAGGAAATGAGTAAATGAAACAAGATGGGATTGGGAGGGAGACAAACCATAAGAGACTCTTAATCTCACAAAACAAATTGAGAGTTGCTGGGGGGAGGGGGATAGGGAGAGGGTGGTGGGGTTATGGACATTGGGGAGGGTATGTGCTGTGGTGAGTGCTGCGAAGTGTGTAAACCTGGCGATTCACAGACCTGTACCCCTGGGGCTAATAATACATTATATGTTAATTAAAAAAAAAAAAAAAGAAGAAGATGACTATTATAAATCCAATGCTATGGTTTTCAGTGAAGAGTGTGTAATCAGGCATATTTTATTAAAGTAACCAAGTAAAATGATGGTAGAAAAATGGAATAATAGAAAACATAAAAATCAGAGATTTTAAAAAGAGATGTGGGACAGCATAGAAAATATAGTCAATGATATTATAATAGTGTTGTATGGTGACAGATGGTGGCTATATTTGTAGTGACCATAGAATAATGTATGGAGATATTAAAAACCTGAAACCAATGTAACACTGAATGTCAACTATACTCAAATTTAAAAAAATAGAAAAATAAAACATTTTAATTTAAAAAGATAAAAAGAGGGACAAGAATTTGAAAAGTGAATTTCAAAAAGAGTAAAGATGAGGCTAAGACATACTCTGAACCCTGAGGAAAACACCATTTGGAAAATTCTTCCCATTTTGAGAAAACTCAAATGAATCAATACCATAAAAGTACCCATTTTAACTGAGAGATGTAATGAATTCTCAAGAAATAATTTTATGACAGGATAATTCCTCCCCATGAAACAGCATACAGAAAACAGGGGAAACACCTGGAAGCAAAATAGACTATACTGAAAATAAGAATTAGGAAAAAAATAAATGATGAAAGATAAGAAAATTAGACCTGTGACAGAGACCTAGTGAAGAGGATTTTTAGCTTGTGGTTTAATGTTTTTGAGGATCATCTAGAGCTGATACCTACCTTGAGACAGGCTGGTTTTAGGCAGTTTAGGCAGACCTCTAGGACAGGGCTACTTTGGGCAGGTGGTGTTGGAGGAGGCCATTGGGCTAGACAAAGACAAATTCAATCAGTTGACCAAAGTGTCTGTGAAGATGTTGAAGTCAGATGCAACAGAGAAAGACCTGTCAAAACTAATCTCAGAAATGGAGATGATGAAGATGATTGGAAAGCACAAAGACACCATCAAACTGCTGGGTCCTGCACACAGGATGGTCCTTTGTACATTATCATGGAGTATGCCTCCAAAGACAACATAAGGAGTACCTGTAGGCCCAGAGGCCTCCTGACCTGGAGTACTGTTACAATATCAGCCACAATGCAGCGGAGCAACTCTCCTCCAAGGACCTGGTATCCTTTGCCTATCAGGTAGCCCAAGGCATGGAGTATCTTGCCTCCAAGAAGTGCATACACCAAGACCTGGCCACCAGGAAAGTGCTGGTGACAAAGGACAACATGATGAAGATCTCAGACTTCAGCCTTGCCAGAGATATCACCACATCAATTACTATAAAATGACAACCAACGGTGGGCTACCTGTGAAGTGGATGGCCCCTAAGGCCGTGTTTGACCAGATCTACATCCACCAGAGTGACTTCTGGTATTTTGGGGTGCTCCTGTGCAAAATCTTCACTCTGGAAGCCTCCCATATCCTGGAGTGCCTGTGGAGGTGGTTTTCAAGCTGCTGAAGGAGTCATTTGATGGACAAGCCAATAACTGCACCAGAGAGTCATACACAATAATGAGGGGTGGCCAGCATGTGGTACCATCAAGCTGCTGGTGGAAGACCTGGATCATACTGTTGCCTTGACCTCCAACCAGGAGTACCCAGACCTGTCCTTGGCCCTGGACCAAACTGTCTAAGCTTTCTCAACACCCAAAGCTCCACCTGCTCCTCAGAGAAGGATTCCACCTTCTCTCATGAGCTGTTGCCCAGGGAGGCCTATCTGCCCTGACACCCAGCCCAGCTTGCCAATGGTGGACTTAGATGACTAGTATCCCCATCACTCCTGTCCAGACTCCATCATAAGCTGTAACCCTTACCCCCCACCCTCCCTGCAAGACTCACTGCCTTCCCCTTTGTCCTTTTCCTGCTGGCAGGAGCCAGCTGCCTACCTGAGGGCTTCATCCCTTGAAGTTCACCTCTCCTCCTCTTCCTCTTCCTCCTCCTTACAACCTGCTCATGAGAGAGAGGAACAGAGAGGCAGGTACTTGCTCATGGCCACTTCCTTCCCTCCCATATGTTGGACCAAGACCCCTCCCTGTTATCTGGCCCTGCCTGGACATCGGGATAGTGGGAGATGAGGCATGCCAGTGAAAGCTGTCAGAGCTTTCCTGTTTTGGTTTTGTCTGCTTAGCATAACATGTAAGACTGAGTTCTGGTGGCAGGGACCTAGTCCTTGGGGCTATAGCTCTAGAGAGGGGAGGTCAACTGCTCTGGGTCTTGGCTAGGAGCAACCCCTGCTCCAGAGATATAGTGCCAAGGGCTTATTAATTTCGATACTAATTTGCTTTGCTGACCAAATACCTGGTACCAGAAGATGGGAAGGCAAAGACTGGAAGCAGTGTTGTGACCATGGGGTCCAGCCCCAAACTATGAAGAAAACACAAAGTGTATAAATCTGAGTAAGCATATATTTACGTGCCTTTTTAAATAGGTTGTTATCAAAGATTTAATCAATGGGTAATATGCTCCTCGTGGCTGGGAAGCATCAGTTGCCATATATTAAAAACAAAGAAAAGAGGTGTCTGGGTAGCTTCCTCCATTAAGTGTCTGCCTTCTTTTCAGGTCATGATCCCAGGGTCCTGGGATGGAGCCCCACATCAGGCTCTCTGCTCAGTGGGAAACCTGCTTCTCCCTTTCCCTCTGCCCTGCTTGTAGTTCCTCTTCCTGTCTCTCTGTCTGTCAAATAAATAAGATATTAAAAAAAGAGAAAGAAAGAAAGAAAATGTTTTTTAAAAGGTCATTTTTATTTTTGCTACTTTTTTTTTTAATGTTCTAGGGGTGCCTGGATGGCTCAGTCGTTTAAGCAGATATCTGCCTTTGGCTGAGGTCATGATCCCAGTGTCCAGGGATCCAGCCCTGCATGGGACTACTTGCTCCCCAAGGAGCCTGCTTCTTCCTCTCCCTTTGCACGTGATTCCCCCTACTTGTGTGCTTCCTCTCTCTCTCTTTCTCTCTCTCTCACTCAAATAAACAAATAAAATCTTTTACTAAATAAATAAATAAATAAAGTTCTAAACCTACTTTCAGTTTAGGTCCCTTAACAAAAATTGCTACTGCTTCATTTAAAAAAAAAAAAAAAAAAAAGATAATCTAGAAAGATGCTTCCAGAGTTAAAAAGCTGTTTTGTTTCTTTGTCAGGATTAAATATAGAAGTGCTTTAAAAAGTAAAAGAAAAAAAAAGAATAATATATGCTATATTAACACTAATCACACTAAAACTTTGGTGGTTATATCAAGATAATGAAAAGTGATTTTAAAGCAAATTTCATTATCAGATATAAAGATCAAGTCAAAATTACAAAAGAGTAAAAAGATGAATTCATCAGGGGGGTATAATAATTCTTGACTTTTTATACTTAATAACAGATTTGGGGATATATGGGGAAAAACAAAAAACAAAAATCATAACTTCTACCTTAGAAGAGAAGTGGAAAAAAATTTCAACATCTTTATTTTAATATTATATAGACAAATGGTCATCAAATTAGTAAGATATAGGGTGCCTGGGTGGCTCAGTGGGTTAAGCAGCTGCCTTCGGCTCAGGTCATGATCTCAGGGTCCTGGGATCGAGTCCCGAATCGGGCTCTCTGCTCAGCGGGGAGCCTGCTTCCTCCTCTCTCTCTCTGCTTGCCTCTCTGTCTACTTGTGATCTCTCTCTGTCAAATAAATAAATAAAAATCTTTATAAAAAAATTAGTAAGATATATAAGACTTGAACAAAATTATTAACTAACTAGATATGCTTGATATCACAGAACACTCCCAACAACCGCAGACTACATATATCTTAAGCCATGACTTTCCTTGGAAAGGTCAACATTGATAATGTTCTAGTCATACCTCCATGTACCAGGAAAGAAGTAGCATATTTCTTGAAAGACACAGCTATCAAAGTTCCATTGAGAAACCATAAAGATGGAGAAGGGATTTGCAAATTATATATCTGATAATGGACACCTACACAGATTATTAAAAAATGAATAAAAATAAAAAACCTTACTAATAACCAAACAGAGTATCCAATTTTATATGCAAAGAAAATAATTGAAGAGATATGTCACCAAAAGTATAGGGATTGCTTATAAGCACATGACAAATTTCTCAACATTTAGACATTAAAGAAATACAAATTAAAATCATAATGACACATGCTTACATATCTATTAGAATAGCTAAAATTATAAAGGCTAATTGTACCTGGTCTGAGCTAGGTTGAGAAGCAACAAAAAATCTAAACTGTTGTTGGCATATATCATGATACAACCACTTTGGTAATAGTTCGAAAAATTTTTTAAATGTAAAATATGTTGCAGTTACACAAATAGCCATTTTACTTCTAGGCATTTAACCAAGAGAAATAAACCCTATGTTCATACAAGGACTTGTATATGAATTTCATAGCAGCTTTATTTTTAAGAATTGAAAACAGTGGAAATGTCCATCAATAGAGCAAAGACAAATTATGATATATTCATAAAAGAGATTACTATTCAATATCAAAATGAACTATTTACAATTTGGAGATTCTTGAAGTAATTATGCTGAGAAAAGAAAAGCCAGGCAATAAATAGTATATACTGTGTGATTCCATGACTATAAAATATCTAGAAAATACAAACTGATATATAGTCACAGAAAGTCATCAAATATATTAGTGTGATTTTAGTGCCTTCTTCTGTGCTCCCATAGATTCCTACACTTGGATCTCCGAGCATTTGTTACACCATGTGAAGATATGAACTCTTTTTCTTTATTCTGTCTTACTAGAATAAGAATCCTTGAAATTTTATGGACATTTGAACTCTCAGTTATTAGCAGAAATTCTATCACACAGTAAGTATCCAAATATAAAAGCCAGAGTTTTACAATGACTTCTAAGCTTTTACATGATCTAGCCACTCATTTAACCTCTGTGACCTCTTTCCCTGCTACTCTTCAGTCACTCACAGTGGCCTCCTTGCTATTCCTCAGATACGCCAGGCACGATCCAACCTTATGACCTTCAAGATAGCCAATTCCTTTGTCTGGAGTGACCTTATTGCTGATAGTTCTGGGCAAATTCATCACCTTTCCATACCTTTGTTCAATTGTCATCTTCATTGTAACTACCTTGATCTTCCTATTAAAAATTTTAACTCCCCATCTCCTGCCTAGCAACCTTGATTTTTCTCACCCTGATCTAATTTTTCTTTTTCCCCATTGTACTCATCATTTTTGAATGCACTATGCAATTTTTATTAAGGTTTATAGATTTTAATTGTCTCACCCATTAAAATAAAAGTTCTACAAAGCCACGTATTTCATTTACCACTGTAGTCTGGAGTAATATCTGCCATATAATAGGTTCAATAGACATTTGGTAAATTTCAGAATAAATTAATGTTGAGAGAATACTGAATTTCATAAGTCATTTCAATATTTTTTTTTTCCAAAAACTAAACTATGTAAAACATACCTTAAATTTACTTTCAAAATATTTTATAGCATATAATGGACAATATACATAAACCTTAAAGAAATAATCATGTAAGTAACCATTTCATACCTACTTAAAAATTGCATAATACCACACTCCTAGATACTCTCTGAACTCTCTAAAATAACCCTTCAAAGGAAATACATTTTTAAAAATAACAGATTTTTTGGTGAATAATTTAATAAAATAAAAGTTTCATTCATCTATGTAGATCATAATAAATGTTTTTAATAAGCATGAAATTATAATTCTGAAGTGTGCTAAAATGAAACCACCTGCTAAGGGTGAGAGAACAAAAATAAACATCACTTTTCCAAATAAGAGGAATTTATTACCTTTGAATCAAAGCATGTGGATTTGTTCAAATTGGCAATAAAGGAATATGGAAACACAAGCCATAGAAAGTCATATTTTAGATTTCTAAAAGACTTCGAAGTGAAGGGTATACATCTTTTAAATGCTACATAATGCTACATAATGACAAGATGACAGGTTATGACAAATAGTATTTTAAAAGCTCTACTTATAATGGAACGGAAGGTGTCATTTCCCTATAATTTTATATATGTCATTAATTTACTATATCTGGATACAACATATTACCAAACAGATGTTCATCAAAGACTAAATCACTTTTAATGGAACATAATAATTTGAACCTACATCTATTAATCATTTTTTCGATCTAACATTTATAATCTTGCTAAACATTTTATCAGTTGTCGACAAAATTAAAAAAAAATAGGATGAAAAGTCGTGTTTGGAAAAGTAGATTTCTTTCAAATTTTCATTTAAATGAAAATATTTGCTGATATTTTTAAAACTTTAAATGTAATTTCATACATATCTGACCTATCATATGATATAAAATTTTTGGAAAAAATAAGAGAAAATACGACATTTTTTTTATCTTTGTTGAAGGTATTAATAAAGAGCAACTGTTTGTATTATTTGTATTGTGATATATTCGTTAATAAACAGGAACAACTGGTATAAAATATGTTTTTTTATATAGAATTATAGTTCTTGCCAAAATATGGAACTAGCTGGAACTGAATGCCTCCTTCAAAGTCAGCTCTGGAGAAATTATGCAAGTGTAATATAGAACTATTTCAGATATTAACCAAAAATAAAGAAATGATGATAAATTCCTGAAAAGACTCAAAGTTGTTCTTGACTGGTATGTTTCAAGCTCTCTTCCTGGTTTGCGGACAGGTTTTAACAGACCTGTCACTGTAGAAATCAGCTGGAATGTTTAGAGGCTATCAGAACTGTGCAAAAACCTTGAAGTGGTAAAGACTTGAAAATTCTTTAGAGAGATTAGCTCCCTAAGGCATTATTCCTCCACACATTTTCCTCCAAACAATTAAGGCTGATGGATAAGGGGCACCTGGGTGACTCTCTCACCACGTGGGTGGTGGGTTAAGCCTCTGCCTTCATCTCAAGTCATGGTCTCAGGGTCCTGGGATCCAGCCCCACATTGGGCTCTGCTCAAAGAGAAGCCTGCTGCCCTCCCCGCTTGCCTGCCTCTCTGCTTACTTGTGATCTCTCTCTCTCTCTCTCTCTCTGTGTCAAATAAATAAATAAAATCTTAAAAAAAAAAAGGCTGATGGATGATAAATTATGAAAACTGCTCCCTCCAAATGATGCTTCTTCATAAGGATTTAAGGATTTAAAATTGCAAGAATTTAAAATTGAAACTTGATCATAGGATTTACCTTATAGAATAGCATCAAGTGAAGGCAGTTATTATTAGTTCCGAAGTATTTGTGAATCTGAATTCTTGGCCTCATTAGTAAGTTTGTTTTTAAATTCTCCCATGGAGTGGTGATTGGCCTTCAGTCTTTCATTGATGCACATCATTAGGTCAAATGAGATGTGTGTGCCCAGAACTATATATAATCTTCTTTGTATTTCATTGGAGACGGTATTGCTGAGTTTTGTACAATGGGATTTGGACAGATGTTTTAATAGTCACTTCCAGAGTTGTCCCTGGAGAATATCTTCCATTTTTTCTCTTCCCAATTCTCTGAAAAACCTTGACTAATTCACATTATCACAGTGATATCACAATTCAAGTTTTTCCAAACACTATAGCTGAAAGATAGAAGGAAGCTGCTCAGAATGTAATGCTATTTTGAATGAATGAGAAAGAAAACATTATTATAATTAAGCTACCAGGTTTCAATGTATTTTATTTTTGCTTAGAAAATCCTAGCATACCCTGACTTTACAGAGATTCGATGATCCTAAGAGGAGCTGAACTCGTGGGTCAAAATAACTATGCACTTAAAAAGTACAATTACTTACCTAAAAAAGATGATGTGGTTAACTCTATATGGCAATCCAAGTGTTATTGGAACAGGAATAAAAAATAGCTTAAAAATATATGATAAAATAATGATATACATATACTGAGAAAAGAAAGATACTATGCTGTAAATATAAATTAAGTGAAAATTGTTGAAATAAAGAATGCAATAAATGGAAACTAAGATGAATATAGCTGTAAAATGAATAAATGAGTTGGGAAAAAAAAAAACAGATTAATGACTTCTGCCCAAATGCAGCAGAAGAGAAAAAAATATATAAATAAAATATTTAAATAAGTACTGAGATAAATTTTGGAGAATTAAAGAAAGATGAAAGATACCAGACTTAAAAGAATGCCAAACACGAGAAATAAGAAAACAGCAACAACAACAAAAGCACACACACACACAAAAAAAAAACACACACAAAAAACCAACTCATATATATTATTGTGAGTTTTAAGAATATCAAAAACAGAGAAGAGCATAAATGATGCCCAAGAGAAAGAACAGATCACCTAAAATGTACAAGAATAATACTGACAGCAGAATTCTCAATAGTAATAGCATATAAAGGAGATAGCTGGGTGTTTGTATAGATGGAAAAGATATTTGAAACTAGATATTATACATCAAGCCAAATTATTGATTAAATTTGAGAGCACAGTAAAAATAAAATGAAGCATGTTAGGTCTTAGAACATTTATCACACAGAGACACACATTTTAGAAAACTTCCTTGGAGGACAACTCAATTTAGATAGAGAAAACAGAATTATGTACTCAAAGGCATATTTCGAAGGAAGGATTGAATATAGTCTGCACTGCAAATATTTCTTTAATCCTTATGTTCTGAATTTCCTAAATTTAAGAAGTATTTGTTCAAATCTTTATCTTTAAATAAATCCTAAGTGGCTTTTTTTTGGATTCTGGAAAATCAGTCCATTTTGATACAAATCTTTTTGTCACTAATGGAAATTTTGATAGCCCTTAACTGTGGAATGCCTAATGTATTGTTATAGCAATTGTGATTTGCCAATACATGGGTGGTGTGTGTGTTGTGTGTGTGTGTTTATTTTTATTTTTGATGGTTTTACTTTTCTATGAGATTTTTAAGTAGATGTAATTTTAATAAATTATGATTTGTTGAAATTTATCTGAGGTTATATATAATAAAATGAAATTTGTGTGAACTAAAGAAGTGCATCTCCATTTTTTTTTAAAGATTTTATTTATTCATTTGACAGACAGAGATCACAAGTAGGCAGAGAGGCAGGCAGAGAGAGAGAGGAGGAAGCAGGCTCCCTGCTGAGCAGAGAGCCCAATGCGGGGCTCCATCCCAAGATGCTAAGATCATGACCTGAGCGGAAAGCAGAGGCTTTAAACCACTGAGCCACCCAGGTGCCCCTCCATTTTTTTTTTTTTAAAGAGTAGACTGGCCTTTAAAAATTGTCCAAAGAAGTATATTATATTTATTATTAAATTTGATAATATACAATCAAGTATTTATGGTCATGTGAAATCATATCAAATTCTACTATTAATTCATATTAATAATTACCATAAGAGGAAAAGGGGATATTTTTCAAAATGAAAATAAGTGTATTTTTCAGAATATGATATAGTGTTATTCACTGAAGAGGGAACAAATGTCAAAGCTTAATACAGTTTATAGAATGTTTTAACACAAATTGAAATTTAAATTTGACCAAATTTCACAGTTTTAAGTAAAATGATAGCACTTTATATCCTAGAAAAGTGGTAAGTGACCCAAAACATTGCTTAGAAAAACAAATTTAACATTACACTAGTCTGGGGCGCCTGGGCGGCTCAGTGGGTTAAAGCCTCTGCCTTCGGCTCAGGTCATGATCCCAGGGTCCTGGGATTGAGCCCCGCATCGGGCTCTTTGCTCAGCGGGGAGCTTGCTTTATCCTCTCTCTCTGCCTGCCTCTCCACCTACTTGTGATTTCTGTCTGTCAAATAAATAAATAAAATCTTAAAAAAAAAAAAGAAATTACACTAGTCTGAGATGGGTTTGGTTAAGTTATGGTACAACTTGCCATTGTGTATCATCAAATGGTATATTTTTTCTTTTGGTCTTGTCATTATATTTTGGTCTTGTCATTATATTTTATTTTAGCCATTCTGATAAGTGTGTAGTGATATCTCAGTGTCATTTTAATTGCATTTCTTTGATGTCTAATTATGTCAAAATATATTATTTTGATATTTAATGTTCTGAGCTTCTTCAGTTCAAGACCATGAAGCCACTTAGGAAAAATACAGTTGCAAATGCACTCATAGACCAACCCTTATTTAGAAATAAGAAGAAACATTACTACCCATTCCAACAAAGAATATATTTGTTATTCAGTAGGGATTTTATAAATTACCTGACACAACTTATATAGTAAGATGAAATGGGACAGGTGGCTTGTTGCAGCTATATACAACGTCATTTTAATTTCAATTTTCAGATAATCTTTTCAAGAATATATATTTAATGTGAATTGTGAACATTTTAAACTCTGTATATGGAAATTAATCAATTTTAAGTTTATAACAATCAAAATTAACAGAAGTTTATTTTAAATTAGTTAGCCTTCTCTGCATTGATAGACAGAATAATCAAGAATTGGTAAGAAAAAAATAATCTCTGTAAAATTACCGGGGGTGCATTATATCAAGTTACCTGTATAAGTGTTCGGTAACCAATCAAACTCTACAATTTGTATTGAATGGCAAGTGATTTTTAAAATCTGAAACTCATTGTCAATTTTTTTCCTTCATTGTGTCTTAATAAATTACTGTGTTCATTTGCATGGGAGTGAAGTAAAATACATGACATTTCATCTCAACACTAACACTTTTAACTGGCAACTCTGAATGTACTTTACAGCAGTGTAACAAAGTAAAGATCAATGATGTTTCATGAAATATTTGTTATAATTTTCAAGGAGATAGGGAGTTTGTGCAAAAATGCAAATCACTTTGCAACTAAACACATTGTTTATTTCAGCTAATTTAAAAAAAATATATGCCAAGACTCTCTCAAAAAAGGAAGCAATGATTTAGGTTTTCCTTCAAGCTCCTTATCTAATCCTGAACCAACAGCGCATAGTTCAAAGAGCAACTAATTTGAGCAGCTCCAATTTACACATTTCCTAACAATGCTTAATTTAGTGAAATTTCTGTCCAATTATGTTAATTTGATGTAGTAGAAGACAAACATACAAAAAGATCATCCATAATTTATATAGATTGCCAAACTCTGCATTTTCTGAATAAGGCCCAGGAAAGTATTTTCAAAGACAAACAAACAAACAAACAATGCCAGAAGCACTATTAGGTCATCCCTAGGCAGAAAGTGACTCATAGCCTACCTTACTCTCTCCCTGAAAGTATACTGTAGGCACAGAAACTACTACCCTGAGGCTGTGCTATCAAATTCCTTAAGTTAGAAAGTTTAAAAACCAGTCTGTGTGGGTGCATTTCATTTACAGACAGAGACATGGTTTTTTATACATTTTCATACTTAATTTTTAGGGTGTAATAACTATGTTTTAAAATTCATGATGGTTTTGAATACTGTTGGATAATTGTGCTAAAATGGTATATCCATTCCTCCTAGGAAACAGAAATTATAGAAAGGTAGTGCTTTTCAGATCTGACATCTTTGAGTCATTGCGGTTTCAGTATAAATGCAATAGGAAAAGTGACATTCATGTTTATGATATTATCTATAAATAAATCAGAATGTACTGGAGGCCTGATATAAAGTGGGATGACTAAACTTCAGTAAGATCTTGCTTTCAATTCAAAATAAATTTAAATTGAATTATGCAGCTCTAAGTTCAGAGACAATAAACATTAACCAACAAAATTAATAAGCTCTATTTCTTGAAATTTTGGGAACATTGATAGTCTCACATACTGGATGAACAACAGCTAAAATTTTTGGTCATGGATTCTTGCTAAAATATCGTTTTCCCAAAGAAAATTGATGTTATGAATTTTCATTGATTGTTATTGATCATGAAGAATATAACAACCACTATAAAAAGAGTAGGAAAAACATGACATCTCATCTGTAAGGGCGTGTGGAAAGTAGGAAAAGCTAATAAAAATAACTACCATTATTTCTCAAGTTAACATAATATAACAGAACAAAAATATTTCATAACAATATTTTTTAGCCTCATTCTGATAACTCTTTTCTACATTCAAATTTAAAGGTTGAGGCATGTGATAGATATTACATAAAAACCATCCCAAGGAATTAAAAAAAAAAAAACTTAATAAAGGACAAATCCAAAGGAATTTCTTCTTTTCTAATTTAATTAACAAGTTATGAATTGACTTACCTATTTCATCACAGTGTATCAGGCACTAATAATATTTTTTAATCGTCATACCTGATGCAATAGTTACCATCTTTCAGACATACTGATCACGAGCAAGCGAATAAACAAGAGCACTGTAGTTTAAGGATCTACCTGCATAAATATAGGACTACATCAGACAATCTTTTCACCACAACATAGCAATGAATAGAAATCATACATGGTCTGTAATGGACATACAGATGAGATAGAAGGGGATGGGTGTTAATACATGCAGAATCGTTATTAATTACATTGTAAAACATAATATGGAAAAACAGAATACAATTTTAGAAATACCCAGGTCACCATCATTATTTTATTTTTATATGTGTAGATAAGGAGTTTAGTAAACAATCCATGACTATTCAACTTCTTATATTTTGAAAATTTTAGCAAAAGTAACAAACCTAGCAACTAGAACATTGTATCTATCTGCAAAATAGAGCTTTGCCAGCATGGTAGAGGAAAAGCAAAACAAAATAAAGAAGAAAAGTAACATTTCACAAGAGTTTTACTTTTATTTTCTACTTTATTTTAATGAAAATGTCATGACCATAACATAAGAGCAGAATTAAACCAACATGAGAAATTATTTCTTCATAAGTTATAATAAACTAGCTTGGTGATTAATTCAAAAATTATATTACAAACTTTAGTGTTCTTGCAGTAAGTATCACTTCATAAACAAATGAGTCAGGAGTCATAAACTAATGATGATTCTAAATGTTATTTACAGAGACATTCTGTTCTTCATATATTTCAAATATTCTACACAAGGCAAAGTGGATACAAGTAATCTGTAGGCAAAATAAGATTTTAGAGAAGTATATATTTCCAACAGTATTGATAAAATATTATCTCTATGTAAGGCATCATCCTGGACTTTGTGGAAAACATACGAAGGAGTAAGAAGTGGCCCTTCAAGAAACATATACAATACCAAGGTTTAACATGAAGCAGCATGTCTTCTCTAAGAAAAAACATTGTACCAACTGACTTTACTGAAACTTTATACTTATTGCTCTCATTTTAGGTCATATTGTCCTTCTGCATGCAGGCTGCTATAACAGACATGATATAGACTGAATAGCTTATAAAGAACAGGAATTTATTTCTCACAGTTTTAGAACTGAGAAGTCCAAGATTAAGGAATAGGCAGATCCAGGGAGAGCCCACTTCCTCATAGATGGCTATCTTCTCACTGTAGTTACATGATGAATGAAGCAAGAGAACTCTCTGGGGTCTCCCTTAAAAGGACTGCAATCCCACTTATGACCTAATCACCTCCCAAAGGCCCCTATGTTTTAATACTATTACATCCAGTGTTAGATTTCATAATATGGATTTGGGAAGACACAAACATTCACACCATAGTGTATATAAACAGAACAAGACACAAAAACAACAAACAACAAAAAATTATTTTAACTACCTATTATTTTCAACTATATAAAAATTTCAATTTGTTTCTATATAATATTAAATAACTCATTTGAGTGATTCACTTATATCCAATGCATCTGAGTGCAATTAAATTTGCTTACCCAACATATCCAGCAGCATATTTCTTCAGACTATCCCATTCCCCACCCTTACAGGATTTACCACAATTAGAAGATAGGGGATAAAGGATAGATAGATAGATGTATACATACACCCACTTGTACATACACATATGCGTATTTTTTCCTGTTAATGATACCCATGCAAATAAAATTTAAGCTCAAGGAAACCTGTCTTGTTTGTTTCTCAATATTCAGTTTTTAGTCAACATCCAAAAACAAATAGTCCAATAAAAACATGGATAGAAGACATGAACGAGTGTTTCCCCAAAGAACACATGCAAATGTTCAGTAGATACATGAAAAAATGTCCACCATCATGTATCATCAGGAAATTGCAAAGCAAAACTAGAAAGAGATACCACCTCACACCTGTCAGAATAGCTAAAATCAACACTACGAGAAACAAAAGGTGTGGGAGAGGATGTGAAAAGGTAACACTTGTGAACTGTTGGTGGTAATGCAAACTGATACAGCCATACTGGAAAACAGTATGTAATTTCCATAAAATTTAAAAATAGAAACCCCTTGTGATCCAACAATCCTGTTGGTGTGTATTTACCCAATGAATATAAGAACACTTATTCAAAGGGCTACCAGCACCTGTATGTTTATAGCAGCATTATTTATAATAGCCAAGATATGGAAGAGCCCAAGTATCCATCAATTGATAAATGAATAAAGAATAAGTGGTATGTATATACAATGGAATATTATTCAGCCATAAAAAGACTGAAATCTTGCCATTTGCAATAACATGGATGGAACTAGACAGTATAATGCTAAAAGTGAAATAAGTCAGTCAGAGAAACACAAATACCTTTACTCATATATGGAATAAAAGAAAAAAAAACAAGCAAAGGGGAAAATAATAAGACAGAAAGAGAAACAAAGCAAGAAACAGACATTTTCATTATGGAGAACAAACTGATGGTTACTTGAGGGGATCTGAAAGGAGTGATGGATTAAATAAGTGATGGGGGTTAATTAGGGGACTTGTCATGATGAGCACTGAGTGTTATATGTTATATTGTACACACGAAACTAATACAACCGTATATGTTAACTAACTGGATTTCAAATGAAAACTTTTTTAAAATACCCAGTTTTTAGCTCACATTCTGGCTCACAAAAGAGATTCAGTCAGGAATTTGGAGATTAGTTAATGAACAAATAAAGGGGTGAACAGGCAGTTGTTGGATAAAATTACTAACCTTTCTGGCATGATCTTATACCTTTTATCTAGAATTATTTTTAGGGCTTTAGACTCCTCCTATTTTATTTTGAGTCATTAAACAAAAATTTCCTCAAAGGACCTTAGCTTCCATCCAATTTGAGCAACAGTGTGAGAGAGGAAATGGAGTCCAGGAGAAAAAAAAAAAAAAAATGAAACTACTTTTTTTTACTAGTGAATGCACAGTTCTTCCACAGAAGAAGGTCTATATGGTCATGGCTCCAGCTTTATAGGTATTCGGTCATATGTTCAGAGGTAGGTAACACTATCAAAAAATATAAAGCATTTGAGATTTTTTTCCCTTATTTGAAAGCTGATGTATGAGTCTTCCATGGTTTCTTGGGTGTTGACAGAAGACGCAGACTCATGGTTCAGAAATAAGATAGTTTATTATTCACAGCAATAGAGGTAGCCAGAATATTAACAGTATTTGTGTGTGTGTGTGTGTGTGTGTGTGTGTGTGTAGGGGTGGGGGTTATATATCAGTTTTGAGCCTCGGTTCCCACAAGAAGAATCAAAAGAGAGGCAGATAATATTTGCAAACACAACAGGTTAAGTTAAAAAAAAAAAAAAGATACTATTTCTGTCTTCCAAGCCTATTCAATACAACCATCTTCAAAGGATGGTCTAGAACAAATAATAAGTGCAGAAATATAAGCGACCAATTGAAAAGTGTCTCCCAACACACTTTGAGAGTCTTCATTTGACAAAAATACTATAGGATATCACACGGATTAGATGCATTGAATACTGGCAGGTTAAAATTATAAGAGACCAAATATTTTTAAGCAGTTCTGGCATCCAGTAGAGTTCAGATAGGTTTTATAAGATTGAGGAAAGAAGCCATCAAAACCTGGGCCCAGGGGCGCCTGGGTGGCTCAGTGGGTTAAGCCTCTGCCTTCGGCTCAGGTCATGATCTCAGGGTCCTGGGATCAAGCCCCACATCGGGCTCTCTGCTCAGCGGGGAGCCTGCTTCCCCTCTCTCTCTGCCTTTCTGCCTACTTGTGGTCTCTGTCTGTCAAATAAGTAAATAAAATCTTAAAAAAAAAAAAAAAGAAAACACACAAAAACAAAACAAAACAAAAACCTGGGCCCAATTATCCCAAAAGTATGATTCTGATTCTAGTCTCTGTAATGTTATCCCTTGAAGACAATGTCTCTAATTGAGTTGGATTAGTTTACTAAAGAGCATACCCCCATTTGTTGTAGGAGATGAACAATATGCAAGAGGCAAATGCCACATGGAAACCACCTGGTCTTCAGTGGAATATAGAATCAGTTCCTTTGGGATGAATTTGTTCCACATTTGACTTCCCACTTAAGGGAAAATAAGAGTGCCTCCTAATAGATTTTAAATAGGAAATGACAAAGGAAGCTTACACAAGATTATAAAATGGGAAATTTCATTTACATAAGCAATAATTTCAAAGTCATCTTCTTAATATTATGGACTCTTCACATAATCATAATTTTATTTTGATATTATATGGTAACTTCAAATATAGTAAATATAAAGAATTTACCTCTGTATATATAGGGAGTCTGGTGGTAGTTTAATGACAACAAAACTTCAATTTAGAAGTATGGCCTACCAATTATTAATACATTTGGAAATGGTGTGTCATCTTCACTCCACTTGTCTCACTAAAACAGTGAGCTAAAAAGTAGGTCCAAGCTGTTTACTATAGTCAAAATGGGTTGCTTTTGCACTTGGTAAAGAAGCAGTCATATTTTAGAAGAAGAAACTGAGGCTACTAATATTTACAACTTATTTTCAGAAAAGGACAGAAAAGATAATCTAAGCTGAAGCCAAAATTTTATATGAGGCAGCAGGAGAATGATCCTTTCCCAGATAAAGGGTTTTTCAATTTAGCCATGTTAAGAGGAAGAACAGATGAGACATTGTGGGCCTGACTAAAAGGTTTGTACACTGATCAAAAAGTTTTCAAAATAATGGATATTATTTGTCTTCTTTTAGTTGAGACAAAAAAAAAAATCACTAAAAAGCTTCCTCTTAAAAGGAGGTAAATGACAAGAAACTAGCAAAGATTGAGTGTTAGGTATTGTCCCCCTCCTTTTTTTTTTTTTTAAATTATGTTATGTTAGTCACCATACAATACATAATTAGTTTTTGAAGTAGTGTTCCATGATTCATTGTTTGTGTAAAACACCCAGTGCTCCATGTAATATGTGTCCTCATTAATACCCATCACCAGGCTCACCCATCCCCCCATCCTCCTCATCTCTAAAACCCTCAGTTTGTTTCTTGGAGTCCATAGTTTTTCATGTTTCATTTCCCCCTCCAATTCCCCCACTTAATTTTTCCTTTCTTTCTCCTAATGTCCTCCATGCTATTCCTTAGGTTCCACAAATAAGTGAAACCATATGACAATTGACTTTCTTTCTTGACTTATTTCACTTAGCATAATCTCCTCTAGTCCCATCCATGTTGATGCAAAAGTTGGGTATTCATCCTTTCTGATGGCTGAGTGATATTCCATTGTATACATGGACCACATCTTTATCCATTTGTTTGTTGAAGGGGATCTTGGCTCTTTCAACAGAATGGCTATTGTGGACATTGCTGCTATGAACACTGGGGTGCATATGGCCCTTCTTTTCAGTAAAATAGAGCTAGCCTATGACCCAGCAATTGCACTACTGAGTATTGACCTCAAAGATATAGATGTAGTGAAAAGAGTTAGGTATTGTTCAAGCACAAATGCAGAGGATAGAAGTTATGGTACAGAAGAGGGAAGGGCAACCAGATGGCAGAGTAGAATAAAGGAGCTCAGGAAGAAATTAGTCATATCCCGAGATTGTAAGGCATGTGGGGTTGGCAGGGAGAGCATGAGAAATCATGAGAGCAGAGAGAGGAAATGGACCAGGCAGGAGAGGTTTACAACATTTTAACATCTAAGGTAAGCATATGCAAAGCAGAATAGGGAAAGAAATAAAAGTCTTTATAGGACTCAATACATAAGGAATAATATGGAGGACACTGGGAGATGGAGAGAAGTGTGCTGGGGGAAACTGGAGGGAGAGACAAACCATGAGAGACTGTGGACTCTGAGAAACAAACTGAGGGTTTTGAAAAGGAGGGTGGTAGGGGGTTGGGCGAGCCCAGTGGTGGGTATTAAGGAGGGAACTATTGCATGAAGCACTGGGTGTGGTGCATAAACAATGAATTTTGGATCACTGAAAATAAATTAAATTAAAAGAAAAAAAGACTGAATACAGACATGGAACTCAGTGTAACACAGATATGGAACTCACTGTAATACCAGCCACTTCCCCCCAACACACACGCACTATGATAATAATAAATAATAATGCAATGAAGAAAATTTCCTGCCAAATAATTTTTCCTCTTTATTATTATTATTATTATTATTATTTTATTTTATTTTTTAAGTTTTTATTTAAATTCCAGTTAGTTAAAATAAAGTGTAATATTAGTTTCAGGTGTATAATATAGTGATCAACACTTCCATACAATGGCTTAAATAAAAAAATGAAAAAAAGTATTTTTTAAAGATTTTATTTTTAAACAACCTTTACACCCAATGTGGATTTCAAACTCACAACCCCAAGATCGAGAGTTACATGTTCTACTGACTGATCCAGCCAGGCACCCCAACAAATAAAAATTTTATAAAATTGTTGAGTTTGTGGGAGTCTAGTTTGTTCAGTCAGTTAAGTGTCTGCCTTTGGCTCAGGTCATGATATCAGAGTCCTGGAATCGAGCCTCATATTGCTCATGCTCACTCTCTCTCTCTCTCTGCCTTTTGCTCTCAAATAAATAAAATATTTTTTAAAAATTGTTGCGTTTGTCTAACTCGTTTTAAGAGGCAGTAGACAGAGATGAAGATAAAGTATGATATCATGGCAGGGAAAAATATGACTTACACATTTAAAAAAAAATGTGCAATACAAGTTACATCACTTCTGTTTATCACCAGACTGGGACTTTCCCTACTGAGTTGTTGTATGAATCTTGTAGTTATAAATCCACAATGCATCCATCATCCATCCTACCCCTTAACATTCCCCTTGGACAGACCCATGATCTAGAACCAGCCTTATTTTCTAGTGCCTTGTAGGAGCTTTTCACTGCTGCCCAAATTGCCTACTTTCCTCTCACCATTACCACAGAAATTGGGTCCACTGAGACAAAGGGGTAGTATAAGAAATTAACAACTTCCATAAAGCTCTTTAAATAATAAAGTATAAGATAGTGATGCCTTTTTTTCTGCCCCATAACCAATTCTTGCAAGAATAAGGTCATATAAGTGAATTTACAACACATGCTAGCATTATCCTACCAGACCCAGATCATTTGTATGTTTCTCTGTCTCTGAGAAATGTAGTTATTTACATGACTGAAACCTACAAATTGTTTGATATGACTACTAATATCACCTACATTATTTTAAAGACTGTTTAAGTCTTCTGAAATACATTGGTTTTGTAAACATTTATTAAGCATCTTGTATATATCAAACACTTTAAAAATCTCTGCTTAAAAAAAAACAAAAACAAAACTCCACCTCAATGGAACTTTGAGTCTGAAAAAGATCCAGGCAATATACAAGGCAACAGATAGAATAATTACATCTTTGATTACATACTCTGAGGATGTCACATTAAATTGATGTGAAAATGATGAGAAGGATCTGAATTTCTTGTCAAAAATTTTTGCCTTAAATAGAAATTGATATTTAGGGAAAGTTGTTACTGACAGAGGTCCTGGGTCAACCAAAAATGTTAAACCATGGGCTGACTAAATTTTCCAGTTGTGATCATTGCTTTGTTTAGTTGTCTTATATTAAGACTGAATTAGTAATTCAGTCTCAGATTTCAGTAATTTTTTTTAAGATTTTATTTATTTATTAGAGAGAGAGAGAGTGGGGGGAGGGGGAGAGGGAGAGGAAGAACCAGACTCCTTGTTGAGCAGGCAGCTGATGCAGGACTGTATCCTAGTACCCTGGCATTATAACCTAAGCTGAAGGCAGACACTTAACCAACTGAGCCACTCAGGCACTCTAGACTGTAAGCTTCTTAAATGTAAAAGAGTTTATACCTCTAGTAGTTCCAGAGACATTTCTAACATCCATAAGAAAGCATGTACTGATGTAAAATGCCAGCAAATCAAATTATTTAAAAAAAAAGAAGAAGAAAAGAAAGAAAAGATATATCTGGATAAAGAGAAAAACAGAAAATCTAAGAATACATTGAATTATTAGAGCAAAGAGTGAAGGAAGATAAAATAAATATGAAATAGAGATTTCCACTAAAAGAAAAAAAACTGAATAAGGCAGGAGATTTGGAAAATTATTATGACAGACTCGAGAAAAAAATAGAATAGGAATTTTTAGAAAATAGCAATGAATGAGAAGGAAAATTGTTCCTACCTCTATAATATTAGCTATTTGTTGTTGTTGTTGTTATTTTACTTATTTAAGCTAATAAACAAAGAAAGGAAACATTTCCATTTAGGGATAAGGTTTCAATATATATTTTTTTTAATTGTTAGAAAATGTGTCACAGAAAGTGTTTAAACTTTAAGATACAGATGCAACATGTAACGAACTACATTGTTTGAATGTCTAATTTGTAAATGCTGTCAGAGGAAACTTGGTGGAAATGTCCTTATGTGGTTGTGTTTCTGGAACTAAGTGTATTTATTAATGAGGAATAGTTTAAAATTATGAAATGACCAGGAGTGGACAATTTTCCTAATCCTATCAGCTCTTTGCAGCTCTTTTATTAGCCCCCTTTAGAAATATCAGCTTTATTTATCTAATTAAATTTTATATTAATGTGTTTTTGACTTTTGGCCTTTCTCCTCCTTCTGTTCTTTTTTTTTTTTTTTCCAAATTACATGTTTCTGTTTAGCAGCTACTATCAATTCTTTGATATGAATTCTCAACATCAATTTACTAACTCCAGAGATGAAGTAGCATCAATATTTAGAAGCTAAGAATACAAAGCCTTGGGTATTTGGATGGCTCAGTCAGTTAAGCATCTGCTTTCGGCTCAGGTGGTGATCTCAGGGTCCTGGGATGGAACCCCGCATTGAGCTTTCTGCTCAGCTGGGAGCCTACTTCTCCCTCTCCCTCTGCCTGCAGCTCCCTCTGCTTGCGTTCTCCCTCTCTCTGTCAAATAAATAAAATAAAATAAAATAATGTAAATAAATAAATTTATTTATTTATTAAAATGTAATTATTACATAATACATAGCATATATCATAATTATAATGATTAAAATAACTTATTAAATAACTTATATTAAATATGTCAATTTAATTTATTAAATATTTTTAAGAATTTAAAATATTTCAAATTTAGATTATTAAATATTAAATCATTAATATTAATTTAATAAATAAATATCTAAAAGTAATAAAATAAAATAAATTTATTTATTAAAATGAATAAAGTAATGTAAAGTTATTATTTAAGCATGTATTTTTAAATAGTCTAATAAAAAAAGTCCAATGAAGTCTAAATACATTGAGTTCAGATATTTATACAAGTTAACCCAGACACTCAACCCAGAGACAGTTTCAAAACATTTGTTTTTATCTACTACTCAAAATACGATTGTAATGTATTTGTTTATAACTTTGACATAGCAAGGAAACTTGGAGGAAAAGGAGACATTTGCTTTTAATATTTGAAAATTATTTTGTTGATTTAAAAAAAATAAAAACCGTAACACAGGAACATTTCTTCTTAAATAACACTGTGAAGTTTCTGAGTTGCATTCTATTAAAAGTGCTGATAAAATGACCTCAGTTACTCATTTAAATTATCAGCTGAATGGGTAACAAGTGAAGTAGAAAACTTTTTAATTATTTATGAATGTACTGCTTGTGGATGGAGTTCCACATAGAGTTACCTCTCTTTTTGGCTTTGTTTTGTGAGCAGCAGTGGAATCCATGAATGAGATTAAACATAAGGACATTCATAGAAATTCTTAATGAACTTCTGGGGAAGGGCAGTAAGTGCAAGGAAAAACTGCAGCAAGACTAATTACAAATTTCAAGTGGTCATCACTTAATTAGAGAAGATTTTAAGTTCAAGTAATATATCTTCTTATGAGCCTATCATATTGTATTAATTACCACAAACTGCACTCTTTTACACTTATCTTTTCCCTTATTTCTTATTCTTAGTACTTAAAATTACCCTTATGATTAATAAGTAAATAGATTTCACTGACAATGTATTTATTTACATAAATAAATAATGCTGTTTATATATATAAAAACAATTGAATATGTGTATGTGTTCAATGAAAATTTTTTTCAAATTAACATCTTAATTCTACCACATTGGTTACAAATAGATACAGACTTTATAGATTCATCAAATATTTTATTCTCAAATTCATATCTCCTTTGTGAAGTAAATGAAACTGTATATATTAAATATAATCCTATCACATGTAACAGTTACTAGTGCATCCCAGGACATACATAGGTCAGGCCCTACTCAAGGCATCATGGATAATTGGATTTGACTTTCTATCCTAGGAGTCTTCTATATATTTCTGTGGCTTATATACTGCAATCAGGAGGAAAAATTCTTTTGCTAAAACCTTCCAAATGACTATGTGAGTATGATGATTTCAGAATAGTTTATTTGTAGACTGGTGATATAATATTATAGTTTAATATGTAAAGCACGATAAAATAAAATACTATTGCCATATTTAATTTGTTCAGTAAAGCATTCATTTAGTTATCAAGCATTCATTTTCTTTTTTTTTTTAAGATTTTATTTATTTATTTGACAGACAGAGATCACAAGTAGACAGAGAGGCAGGCAGAGAGAAAGGAAGGGAAGCAGGCTCCCTGCTGAGCAGAGAGCCTGATGCGGGGTTCTATCCCAGGACTCTGGGATCATGACCTGAGCCGAAGGCAGAGGCTTTAAACCACTGAGCCACCCAGGAGCCCCAAGCATTCATTTTCCTTATACAGGAGAGACAAAACAATATTATATAGTAGAAAATATAGTAAATAATCTAGAAACCATTTTGTTCTGGCAATTTTAGAACATAAAATTAGCTAAAGCTCAAGCGCAAGTTATATTTGTATCATTGGAGGAAAAATTAATTAAAAGTTTGTTTATTACCATAGTTTTAACACTTCAACAAAGTGAAAAAGAGTAAAAAATTAATGAATATATGAAGTATACAATAAACATAATAATCTTGAGTGTATGTGATTCACTTTAGGTATTGATAGGCTAGAAGTCAAAGGGAAAGTATCAATAGGGTTTGTTCAGTTCCATGCTCATCAGATTAATAGGCTTTCTCATATTGCTTTCTTCATTACATTAATTTGTCTAATGAAGTTTTCAAGAGTTAAAGACAGTGATAGGTTCATGGTTGGAGAGAAGGTACAGAATCTAAGATAGTTTAGCAGTGCTTATTATTTAAAAGAAAAACAGCATGGGAGGTAAGGGGTAGAAGGAAAGGGATAAGAAGAGAGAAAGTATCTTAATTAAGCAAACTCCATGCCCAGCACAGAGCCTGTATAGGGGCTTGATCTCATCACCCTGAGATAACAACCTGAGCTGAAATCAAGAGTCAGATGCTTATCCAATTGAGTCACCCAAGTGTACCATTTTTTCCCTGTATCTTTATTTTCATCTCTTTCTGTAACCGAGTTTCCCTTCAAAATCAGGACTTGCATACACAACCTGAATAATTATTTTGGGATTTGATCACGTGGAAGAGGAGAGAATGAGAAGAGCTAAGTGGTTCAGAAGAAACACATACAAGAGTTCAGATTGAGTGGATTATAATTGTGGACAACTGAGCATCAATCCTAATGCACAGAATACATCTCAGAATTATTTTCCTGAAACAAGAAAGAATCTGTTTAACCCACTGGCTTCTGCATCCTATCCACAGTGCTTAAAATTCATCCCAGAAGTAATTAATGTCCCTGACTTCATCATTACTGGGCATGAGAGAGGAGCTGAGTGGGCTTGGTCAGTATCCCACCTAATGAAAGGCAGAGCAGATTCAGGCAAAAAAAAAAAAAAAAAAAAAAATTAGTAGTTCTTTCCAAATTAGATTTAATAGGATTCTATTTTTCATTTATGAATTCATTTTATATTTTATCAATTTTTCTAAACCTTGGCCAATATTCACTGCATTTTTGAATTATAACTTTTATCTATTATTGTAAATCATTTTTCTGCTACATTTGTTTAGTCATGGTTATCCATTTCTTCTTCCAAGTTTTTCAGATATGTGATTTCAATTTCCAAATAAATTATTTGAAATGTTTATTTTTTATACTAAACTTCTATGAAAAACATTGATATATGTATTATGGCATATTGTTCACCTTTTAACTTATTTTTAAAAATGTGAATGTGCCTTGGGAAATACATACTGTTTCTTTTTATGTTTATGTAGATTCTTCATAATTTTTCCCAAGTTCATTGACTTATGGGTTTATATTTTTTTAATAATTTTCCTACTGCCAATTAATGGATTTTTTCCATTACATTGTCTAAGTTGCTATTGCCATTATAAGTAAAAAGCATCTGGAAATCTATATCCCTGTCCAGTTTCCTCAAATCACTCATTATTTTCAGGATCTAGTTGGATTTTCTTACGGGTTCCAGGTGGACAAGCTTTCGAACCGGTGCTAATTATTTCTGTTTCTGGCTTCCTGCATTTACCAGCTTCAGGGATCATTTTAAACAATTATGATGAAATGAGGCATCATATTCTTATTCTCAACTTCATTAATAATGATATTAGTGTAACATGTCCTACAAGATAACAATAGATACATGTAAAAGAATTTCATTGACCAAAAAAGTGGTGGAAAATGTAAATAAAACACACTGGCAACCAACTAGTCATTTCAAGTTGAGCTATTTTTTTTTCTTCCCACTTTATCTCCCTATCTCTTTAATTTCCTGCAGCACATTCCTACAGAGTATTTTAAGGTGTTTTCTGTGCACATATATAGGGATCATCATGGAGTCTAAATCTAATAATCCCTTGTCAGTTTTAGATATTTTAAGTATTGTTCATTCCTATGTCAGTTGTCTATTAACTTTTTCTCCACACTGTACTTAATTGCAAGGAAATATTTAATTTTAATATAAATTAATTAATCAAGTTAATAAATATTTTTAGCTTATGGATTTATCTTTGATGCTTAATTTTTATTTTTTAACTTTTAAAATTTTATTTATTGAGAGAGAGAGAAAGAGCAAGCACAAGCAGGGGAAGCTGCAGAGGGAGAGGGAAAAGAAGAAGCAGGTTCCCTATCAAGCAGGAAGCCTGATGCAAGCTCAGTCTCTGGGCCCTGGGATCATGACCTGAGCTGAAGGTAGAGGCTTAACTGACTGAGCCACAGAGTCTAATTGTTATCTTTGATATATAAGGAAATACTTTATCATCTCTAATTGATCCCCTATGTCACAAATACAGTTTTCTCTATGGTTGCTATTAATTTTATTGTCTTACAATTAGGCTTTTTTTCTAGAAGCATTTTTAATCAGGCTCTTAGGTCTATAATTTAGTTTTATACATTTCATTTAGTATTTTATTTTATCTTCATCATCTCTGAGTATTTCTGACCAGTACTCTTCAGTCAAATCGTTTTTATTAATCTATTCCAAAAATTTGTTTCTACAATATTTTGTTATTACTGCTGTCGTTCTTAGGTTTTGCCTTTATATTCTTTTTTTTTTTTTAATGCTTTGGTGTTTTGTTGTTATTGTTTTTGTTGTATTGTTTTGTTTTTCTTTTGAATTAATAAATTTAAACTTTTAGATTTCCTTAATACTTTTAATTATTATCACATATTTTCACAAATGATATTACCATAGTACAGTAATTCTAAATATTTCTGAATTAGCTGTATTATTTATTTTTAGGTATAAAGTTAACTTCCAATTACATGGACTTAATATTTTGGTCATTATATTCTAGTTTTATTGCCTTATCATTGGGAAATATAGCCTGATACTTAACTCTAGGGAATGATGTGGGAGAGCTAGGTTCTCATCTCTTGGAGTCAAAGAATGAATCTTGTGGACAATGGAGAGTGAGTAAGTGATAGAAGTTTATCAAGTGAATATATAAAAAAAGCTCTCACAAGTGAGAGGGGTCCCCACACAGTTAACAATGAAGGACTTCAGGGTTTATTTTTTATAAAAAGGTAACCAGGAAATTTTAATCCTTTTAACATCTCTATCGATAATGCCTTCAATGGCTTACCTCCTTTTTAGGGTCTGGTTATTCTTTTTTGGTTACAGGTGATTATCATTGAGACAACCACCCCACATGACCCACCCCATACACCTAGGTCAAGGTGGTCCTCCATCCCACATGCTTAGATCAGGGTGGCCTTCCCTGGGGTAGGGTGGTCCAGTTTATCCCTTTACTCTGGTTTTCCCACACCACATTTTTGGGATTTCTGAGAGCCTGTTCACAAAGTTCCCTATGTATCTCTCCCTCCCTAGCCCCTCCTGTCCTTTACTCATTTTGACAGTTGATATTACCATAGTACTGTAATTCTAAAAATTTTTGAATTAGCTGTATTATTTCTTTTTAGGTATGAAGTTAACTTCCAATTATATGGACTTAATATTTTGGTCATTGTTCTCTTTTTCTTTTTTTTTTTTTTTTTAAACATTTATTTATTTGACAGAGATCGCAAGTAGGCAGAGAGGCAGGCAGAGAGAGGAAGGGAAGCAGGCTCCCTGCCGAGCAGAGAGCCCGATGTGGGGCTTGATCCCAGGACCCTGGGATCACGACCTGAGCCGAAGGCAGAGGCTTTAACCCACTGAGCCACCCAGGCGCCCCTGGTCATTGTTTTCTAATTTTATTGCCATATCCTTGGAAAATATAGCCTGATATTTAACTCTAGGAATTTATTGGCATATACTTCTGGCCTAAATAATGGCCTGTTTGTGAAAATGTTCAACTTATGCTTATATACTGAAGACTATTGTTTTGGGGGTCAGGATGGCTACATTTATTAATAGATCAGGACTATTAGATTCTCTAAATTTTGATGTCCCTTAATTTTATCTAATTAAATTATCAGTTAATGAAAGAAATTTGTTAAATTTTTTACATACTACTGCATCTAAATTTATCAAAGTCTTTTTGCTATAATTAGACAAGTATGTCATCTTGTTTTTATACCAAGTCTTACAGTAAAAAAATCATATTATCTGAAATATTATTTCTTTATTATTACCATTATATATATATATAATATATATTATTGTATATATATTCATATATATTATATATAATATATATTTATTGTAATATAATTAATATATGATATATATTATGTATAATAATTAATATTATATATTTATATATAATATAATTAATATTATATATATAAATATATATTTATATAAATATTTTATATATATATCTATATATCTATATCTATCTATCTATCTATCTATCTATATATATATTTTTTAAGATTGTATTCATTGGGGTACCTGAGTGGCTCAGTCAGTTAAGTGTTTGCCTTTAGCTCAGGTCATGATCCCAGGGTCCTGGGATAGAACCCCACAGGGGTTCCCTGCTCAGCAAGGTGCTTCTCCCTCTCCCTCTGTTATTCCCCCTGCTATGTGCCTGTTTTTTTTTTTTTCTCTCTCTCTCAAATAAATAAGTAAAATTTAAAAGAAAAAAAAGAACTTTTTTTTTTTTTTTTTAATGGGAGGGAGAAGCAGACTCTCCACTGAGTAGGGAGCCTGATTCAGGGCTCAATACCAGGACCCTGGGATCATGACCTGAGCTGAAGGCAGACACTTTAACCAACTCAACCACCCAGGCATTCTAGTTATTTCCTTTTTTATTATGAATATGTTTTATCTCTCTTTTCTTCAAGTCTTTTTTCTTTCTTTTTACTTTTTTCATAAGACTGAATTTTTTCAAGATGACTTGGTCATCCTCTTTCCCCCCACCCTATAGGTCATAGAGTACATTTTAATTGTTAAAATAATATTAGTATTTAAGTGCTGCCTACACAAATTAAGGCAAATTATCTGTGGTCTGTATTCTTAAAAATATTTTTTATTATGCCTTCCTATTTCAATGACATTTTATAAGGATCTAAAGTTTACATTTGTGATTATTTTCTTTCAAGATAATAAAGCTATTACTTCATTCTTTTTTATATCTGATGTTGTTTAAAAATTTGCTGTCAGTCTGATTCTTGTTTCTTTATAAATGAATTATTTTTTTCTTTCTAACACTTAAATTTTTTTTTTTTCCTTTGGTATATATGCCCTAGTTTGGGATTCATAGAGTCAATTATAGTTATGAATATTTTCTCTTTTCTTGTATGTGAGTTTTAGTCCAGTGTCTTGACAATTTATTTTATGCTTGAGAAATAGGTGTACATTAATATTCAAATATTTCTTTCCTTTTTTCTTCTTTCATTTAAAAAAAAGTTGTTTATTTTATTTTATTTAAAAATATTTATTTATTTGAAGTAGAGTAGAGAAAGAGAGAGAGGGGTCATGAAGAGTGGCTGATTATATACTTCAATTTGGGAGGGGGTTAGGGATAGCACAAGCCTCCAAGGTATTTCATAAACAAGGTTTCCAGGACCTTGAGGGGGCTAGCTATTGTTAGGGAAAGGTCATTTATTACTATTTAGTAAAAACTCAGGGAAGATACTCTTCTGATGTGTATCAGTGGGTCATATGCTTGGGAGATGATTGCCAACATATATCTTGGGGACAGGGGTGTGGAGTAAAGGAAGTTTCCAAAGTAATTTTTACATGTTAAAGTAGATTTTACAGTATCCTGGGGGGTGGACTAAGAATGCCTTTTGCCCTGAGTGGACGTGTCCACATTGAAGCAGCTGAGTCCCTAGAGGAACTTCAAGGACTTGTCAACAAGCTGTGGTAGTAAGGAAATCTAATTTTTTCTCTAGAACTTTTTTCCACACACATCACATATCTTACACCTCTTTTATATTGATAATTTTAATGCTTTGCTGGTATCCAGATGACTATATCCTTAAGTTACTCCTTATCTCTATCTACCCCATTACATATTCTATCCATTTTGTTCTTAATTCAACTAGATCACATATATTTGATCTATTAGTACCACTAGGTTCTTATTCTTGTTTTTATTTCAAAGTTTTTCCTTATTTCCTTAGACTATTTATTGGGTATATTTTAAATCCCTGATATACTCACTTATTATATATAAGCTGTCAACCTTAGTCTTATTTTGAAGTAGCTATATCTTTTTGGGTTTTAGGACATCATACCAACAATGCCAAATAATTTTCAGACATCAGCAGGGTCTCCAAGAATTCAACTAAATTCTGACACTATCTACCTGGACATAGTGTAAGGTTTCATCAGTTAAGGGTTCAGTCCTCCAAGACTATCTCCAGCCCCACCTCAGATGCCAGTCTCACTGTAGGCCCCAGGTTATTACCTGTGCTTGTGACTGAGCAACTACAGGTTGGAGGTTCCAGTGGCCTACTTCTTATGTTCTTTTAATTTGCCACGGGGACTCACAAGACCCAGAGAAATACTTAACTTATATTTGCCAGCTTATTAAAAGATATAATAGAGGATTTATTTATTTTTTTTAAAGATTTTATTTATTTATTTGACAGACAGAGCTCACAAGTAGGCAGAGAGGCAGGCAGAGAGAGAGAGAGGGAAGCAGGCTCCCTGCTGAGCAGAGAGCCCGATGCGGGACTCGATCCCAGGAACCCAAGATCATGACCTGAGCCGAAGGCAGAGGCTTAACCCACTGAGCCACCCAGGTGCCCCATAATAGAGGATTTAAATCAATAGCTAGATAAAGAAGTACACAGGGCAAGGTATGGAGAATGGGCACAGAACTTCTATTGCCTTCTGCAAGACTGCCACTCTTCCTGCCTTTTCATACATTTACCAAACTAGAAACTCTCTGAACCCAGTCCTTTTGGGTTTTCTGTGGAGGCTTCATGACATAGTCATGATTGACTAAATCATTGTCATTTGCTGATCAAAACTCCAGCTCCTCTTCCCTCCCCAGATAATCCTGAATTGGGGGGGAAGGGGAGGCAGGTTGGGCAAAAAGTTATAAAGGCTCTCACCAAGTGGTTGGTCCTTCAGGCAAATAGCCCTTGCCCTTGAGTGAGGTCTGAAGGTCACTTCATTAACATAACAAAACACACCTCTCTCACCCTTATCACAGGAAATTCCAAGAGTCTTAAGAGCTATGAGCCAGTAGCCATGGATGAAAACCAAATATTCAAATGACCAAAATATATTTCTTGTAAACCACAATATTACACTACATGTTTAAGTATTTAATTATGTGATCTTTTAAACTAATATTTTTCTAAGAGTATAAACTGCTCGTCAGTAATCTGGATTGGAGAGTGATGTATTGCCAAATTTCAGTCCTTTTAGTCCAGGAAGTCAAAGAAAAACAACAGGAGAGAGCCCCTTATGGCAGGAAGTTCCAAGTAACAATTTTGACTACTACTCCCTTTTCTTGATTTTTTTTTTTTTTAACAAGCAAATCATCTCTTCAGTGTTGCAGTTTAAAGCCAAGAACATGTGGAATTGGGAGAAAAAATAGTTAAATTTGGAGACTTGCAGAGGTAGAATCAGAGTAGTGAAAGCCATTACAGTAACTGAACTAACGGAGGTCAGTCTTTGGTGAGTCACAGATAGAAACAGGTGGAGTTGTCAAACAAAGGAATATTTGTTTACAACATACAAGGAGATCACAGGGAATAAGTTCCAAAGCCTTGACTGTTTGAACAGGAGTGAGATTTTTATTTAGTATTTAAGATGAATATTCAGAAGGGAGAGTTTTGTTATCCCGTGTATAGTTGGGCATAAGGTTGTGGATGCATGCACACCCATATATGTATTGCATGTTCACCTGAAAGAAGCTTATGTTCCACCTAGGGCAGAAACTTCAATGTTAGAATGAAGCAGAGATAACTGTTGGACAAGGGAAAGGGACTCTGCAGGCTTCAAGAGCAGGTATAAACTAGATGGGCTTTTGGGCTCATTTTCTGGGAAAAGGAATGCAGGGCCTTGATTACTTTTGTAATAGCACTAGGAGTTTTACCACTGATTTATTGTCTCAATAGATTAGGCTATTTCCTGGTCTGGTAGTGACTGTTAGTTTTCCCATTGCCTTGTTCCCTCAAAATCCTTAACTAGTGAGGTTTTTGCATTTCTTTGTAAGAACCTCCCAGGAAGTTTTGCAAGAAGTGTGCTTGGGCAAGTACACAGGTGGGGTATAGATCATTGAAAATAGCTGGGGACAAAAAATGATTTTTCTTATGTCAGGAAAACTATATCTCATCTTTACTTTTCTGGGGACCTCTAACTCTTTCTGCTTATGTTACCCGCAGGCATCTGAGATATTACTGATTGTTCTCTTGAACCTAAGGGAAAGGAAATGTAGAAAGCAAAAGACAAAACTTTAAAATCTATCCTGCAACTCATCAATTCACTGCAGCCACCTCTCTGTCTTTCCCTTCCTCTCTCTCTCTCTTTCTCTCTCTCTCTCACATATGTACAACACACGCAAATCAACTTAAGACAATTTTTAATTTTCCCTATTCCATTTTTTTTAATAATTTTTTTTAAAGATTTTTATTTATTTATTTGAAACAGAGAGAGAGATCACAAGTATGCAGAGAGGAAGGCATAGAGAGAGAGAGGAGAAAGCAGGCTCCCCGCTGAGCAGAGAGCCTGATGCGAGCCTCGATCCCAGGACCCTGAGATCATGACCTGAGCCGAAGGCAGAGGCTTAACCCACTGAGCCACCCAGGCGCCCATTCCCTATTCCATTTTTTTAAAGATTTTATTTATTTATTTGACAGAGAGAGATCACAAGTAGGCAGAGAGGCAGGCGGGGGGTGGGGGGAAGTAGGCTCCCACTGAGCAGAGACCCTGATGTTGGGCTTGATCCCAGGACCCTGAGATCATGACCTGAGCCAAAGGCAGAGGTTTTAACCCACTGAGCCACCCAGGTGCCCGCCTATTCCATTTTAATATACTTGAGGCATGATCATTTTCTTAGTAAATACAAGAAAAAAAAATCTAGGATTCCATCATTCTGTGTGATTAAGGTATTGGAGGAATTTACTTCCAATAGCACTTATAAAAACATATTTTATTAAGTAATATTATATAATCAGGTGCTTGCATTTTTCTTATTCTCCAACTACTGTTATTTGGCAATTAATATTTTGTCAATCAATATTTTCTTATATCTGAATGTGTGGGCAGTGAGAGATGAGTTAGAGACAAGGATGGTGAAAAATAGGTTACACATTAGAAGACTGAGGGCACAACATCCCGACTTTGTGACTTCTGAGACCCTGGACCTAACAAACCAGGAGACACAGGTACTGAAAATGTTCTCTCCTGTTCAACCTCTACCCAACAGTAACCCCTAGATCCATCATAATGCATTTGCATTGCCACCCCCATGGAGGAGAGATGCCATGATGGTTCCAGAACAAACCTTTTAAGGTAAAAAACAACTCCTCCCACAAGGCTCCCTCAAAAAAATTGAAAAGTTCAGAATAAACCAGCTCTCTATACACCTTAAAGAACTGGAGAATCAACAACAAATTAAGCCAAACCCACATGCAAGAAGGGAAATAAGCAAGATTAAAGCAGAGATCAATGAGATAGAAACTAGAGATACAATAGAACACATCAATGAAACTAGAATCTGAATTTTGAAAGAATCAATAAGATTGCTAAACTACTGGCCAAACTAATCCAAAAGGAAAGAGAGAATACCCAAATTAATAAAATTATGAATGAAAAGGGAAAGATCATGACTAATAGCAAGGAAATAGAAACAATCATCAGAAATTATTATCAACAGTTATACGCCAATAAGCTAAGCAACCTAGACAAAATGGATGCATTCCTAGAAACCTATAAACTTCCAAAACTGAATCAGGAAGAAATTGATAACCCGAATAGACCAATATCTAGTAATGAGATTGAAGCAGTCATCAAAGACCTCCCCAAAAACAGGAGCCCAGGACCTGAAGGATTCCCTGGAGAATTCTACTAAACTTTCAAAGAAGAAATAACACCTATTCTTCTGAAGCTGTTTCCAAAAATAGAAACAGAAGGAAAGCTTCCAGATTCTTTCTATGAACCCAGCATTACTCTGATCCCCAAACCAGCAAAGACAACACCACAAAGGAGAATTTCAGACCAATATCCCTGATGAATACAGATGCCAAGATTCTCAACAAGATCCTAGCTAATAGGATCCAACAGTACATTTAAAATATTATCCACCATGACCAGGTGGGATTTATCCATGGGATACAAGGGTATTTCAACATTCACAAAATTAATCAATGTGATAGAACAAATCAGTAAGAGAAGAGAAAAGAACCACATGGTCCTCTCAATTGATGCAGAAAAAGCATTTGGCAAGGTACAGCATCCATTCCTGATTAAAAAACTTCAAAGTATTGGGATAGAGGGAACATTCCTCAACTTCATAAAATCTATCTATGAAAAACCCACAGCAAATATCATCCTCAAAGCGGAAAAGCTGACAGCCTTCCCTTTGAGATCAGGAACACTACAAGGATGTCCACTTGCACCACTGTTATTCAACGTAGTACTAAAAGTCCTAGCAACAGCAAACAGACAACACAAAGAAACAAAAGGTATTTGAATTGGCAAAAAAGAAGTCAAGCTCTCTCTCTTCACAGATGACATGATACTTTATATAGAAAACCCAAAAGACTCCACCCCCCAACTACTAGAAGTCATAACAGCAATTCAGTAATGTGGCAGGATACAAAATTAATGTACAGAAATCAGTTGCTTTCTTATACACTAACAATGAAAATATAGAAAGGGAAATTAGAGAATTGATTCCATTTCCTATAGCACCAAGAACCATAAGATACCTTGGAATAAACCTAACCAAAGAGGTAAAGGATCTATACTTGAGGAACTACAGAACACTCATGAAAGAAACTGAAGAAGACACAAAAAGAATGAAGAGCATTCCATGTGCATGGATTGGAAGAATAAACATTGTTAAAATGTCTATACTGCCTAGAGCAATCTATACTTTTAATGCTATCCTGATCAAAATTCCACTGGAATTTTTCAAAGAGCTGGAACAAACAATGCTAAAATTTGTATGGAACCAGAAGAGACCCTGAATAGCTAAGGAAATGTTCAAAAAGAAAAAGCAGGGGCGCCTGGGTGGCTCAGTGGGTTAAAGCCTCTGCCTTCGGCTCAGGTCATGATCCCAGGGTCCTGGGATCGAGCCCTGCATCGAGCTCTCTGCTCCGCAGGAAGCCTGCTTCCTCCTCTCTCTCTGCCTGCCTCTCTGCCTACCTGTGATCTCTGTCTGTCAAATAAATAAATAAAATCTTAAAAAAAAAAAAAGAAAAAGCAAAACTAGGGACATCATGTTGCCTGATTTCAAGCTTTACTACAAAGCTGTGTTCACCAAGACAGCATGGTACTGGCACAAAAACAGACATGTAGACCAGTGGAACAGAGTAGAGAGCCCAGATACGAACCCTCAACTCTATGGTCAAAAAATCTTCGACAAAGCAGAGAAAATTATACAGTGGAAAAAAGACAGTCTCTTCAATCAATGGTGTTGGAAAAATTGGACAGCTATGTATGGAAGAATGACACTCAACCATTCTCTTACACCATACATAAAGATAAATTCGAAATGGACAAAAGACTTCAACATGAGGCAGGAATCTATCAAAATCCTAGAGGAGAACATAGGGAGTAACCTCTTGGACATTGGCCACAGCAAATTCTTTCAAGACATGTCTCCAAAGGCAAATGAAACAAAAGCAAAAATGAACTTTTGGGACTTCATCAAGATCAAAAGTTTCTGCACAGCAAAGGAAACAGTCAACAAAACAAAGAGGCAACCCACAGAATGGGAGAAGATTTTCACAAATGACATTACAGATAAAGGGCTGATATCCAAGATCTATAAAGAACTCCTCAAACTCAACACACACAAAACAGATAATCATGTCAAAAAATGGGCAGAAGATATGAACAGACACTTCTCCAAAGAAGACATACAAATGGTGAACAGATGCATGAAAAAATGTTCATCATCATTAGCCATCAGGGAGATTCAAATCAAAAGTATATTGAGATACCATCTTAAACCAGTTAGAATGGCCAAAATTAACAAGACAGTAAACAACAAGTGTTGGAGAGGATGTGGAGAATGGGGAACCCTCTTACACTGTTGGTGGAAATTTCAGTTGGTGCAGCCACTTTGGGAAACAATGTAGAGACTCCTTAAGAAATTAAAAATAGATCTACCCTATGACCCTGCAATTGAGTATTTACCCCTAAGATATAGATGCAGTGAAAAGAAGGGCCATCTGTACCCCAATGTTCATAGCAGCAATGGCCACAGTCACTAAACTATGGAAAGAACCAAGATGACCTTCAACAGATGAACGGATAAAGAAGATATGGTCCATTTTCACAATAGAGTATTATGCTTCCATCAGAAAGGATGAATACCCAACTTTTGTATCAACATGGACGCGACTGGAGGAGATTATCCTGAGTGAAATAAGTCAAGCAGAGATTGTCAATTTTTATATGGTTTCACTTAATTGTGGAGCATAAGGAATAACACGGAAGACACTGGGTGATCGAGAGGAGATGTGAGTGGGGGGAAATTGGAGGGGGAGACAAACCATGAGAGACTGTGGACTCTGAGAAAAAAACTGAGGGTTTTGGAGGGGAGGGGGCAGAGAGTTGGGTAAGCCTGTTAATGGGTGTTATGGAGGGCACATATTGCATGGAGCACTGGGTGTGGTGCATAAACAATGAATTTTGGAACACTGAAAAAAATAAAATAAAAATGACAACAACAACTCCTCCTCCCAACCTGTGGCAGGAGTCCCCCAAATGATTGGAAGCAGCCTCCATTAGAGATCACTCCACTGTATGTCAAAGCTCCTCCCACTTCAAAAAGACCAAGAAATATCCAATCCCAAAACAAAGTAAGGGCCAGTTCCACCTCATGGAATACCACCTGCTCTCCCTTAGATAGTGTGCTGTTGCTTTAATAAACCTGCCTTCTGCTTTCACTTTGGGCATTGATCTCTAATTCTTTATTGTGTGGTTGTCAAGAGCCAAGATACAATGCTTTTAGCACTAACACATACCTCATTTTATGAAAACTTCAAAGTTATTTAAATTTCCAGATGTAAATCCAGTTAATTTTTGAGCAATGTGGAGGTTAAGAGAGCCCATACCCCACACAGTCGAAAATTTACATACAGTTTTTGACTCCCACCAAATCTTAACTATTTATAGTCTACTGCTGATCAGAAGCTTTACCAATAACATAGTGTATTAACACATATTTTCTATATGTGTTATATACTGTATTCTTATAATAAAATAAGCTAGAAAATATTATTATTAAATTGTAAGAAAAAATACATTAGCAGTACTGTATTTGTCACCAAAAAAAAAAAAAATCCACCTATTAGAGGACTCATGCAGTTCATATCCAAATTGTTCAAAGGTCAACTGTAATTTTTTTTTTTTAAGATTTTATTTATTTATTTGACAGACAGAGATCACAAGTAGGCAGAGAGGCAGGCAGAGAGAGAGGAGGAAGCAGGCTCCCCGCAGAGCCGAGAGCCCGATGCGGGACTCGATCCCAGGACCCTGAGATCATGACCTGAGCCGAAGGCAGCGGCTTAACCCACTGAGCCACCCAGGCGCCCCTCAACTGTAATTTCTTCAAGGGTCTTCACAAAGCCTCTGTACATGTCCTTGTTCCTGTATTTTTTCATTCTGATCAATGTTTAAAGATTGCAACTTACTGGTAGCAAAGGCTTAACTGTAATAAACAAAGAAACAAACAAAAAATAAGAGAAACATGTTTTCTCTCCTAATAGGATTTTAAAAAGGGAAATTGATGGGTTGTTTAATATAAAGAATGCTGAAAATATTATTGAAGCTGCAAGATCAAATTTGGACCCTGTTAGATATCACTAGACCATCATTTTAGTTTTTTCAAAGGACGTTCTGTCAATGATTTATCATTTATTATTAATTTATTATTTATTATTAAGTAAATGTTCATAAATATTAAGTAAATGTATGTGTTTAATAAAACAGAAGAATAATGTGTTTTATAAGTTGGAACAAACAGGCGACTTCTGCCACTGATTAATACATAATTAATACATAATTTGCTAAATTTATGCTAATATCAGCAACAATATTGATATATATTAAGATTGAATAACAAGCATAAGAACAGTGAATTAATTCAGAAGTATATTATAAAAATAAACCATTTACATGTCACAAAAATATCCTAACAAGTTTAGGTTTTCTTTTTATTAATTCATATGAATTGGTATTATTCTTCAAGTGTTATTCTTTTCTAAGCTCTTTCAGAAAACTTTTTAATAAAATGTTACCACCTAAAAATATATATGCTGCAATTGATCTGAATGCTGAATCTATTTGAATTTGTTTCTAGTCCAGAGTCCATGAATAATAAGCTATATCTCTAAAAAAATTTTTAAAGAAAACTGGATCTCACTATAGATTTTCTTCAACATCAAAGAGAATAAAATCACACGTATCTTAGCAGGAAAATAGAAGTTGCTAGACAGCTATATAATATCAAAATTTAGTACAGGTATTACACATAAATCCTTTAACTTAGATGTAATAATAAACTAAATCAGAATGCTAGTAGTCTGTGGTTGAGTATCAAATATAATAAATTCATGTCCAGTAAAGAATGAATAATAAATTCATTAATTAATAAAGTATCTCTCTCCTCACACATCTTACCATTGACCTTTCTGAAGTGTTGTTTATGTAGCTTCTTTTTGAATTTTAAAATATTAATTTCTTTCTAAATTTATAATATGCTGATAAATCACTATCAAATTGCATTTGGAAGATTAAAATACAATTGAATCACTTGTGTCGTTGATTTTTCAAATGATTTTAGATCATTTTGCTGAGGACAATAAAATATTTTAAAGATTTCATATTGGTTCTGTACAAAGTTAACACAAACCTAAAGGCTTGAAACAGCACATACCTATTATCATACAGTTCTGCAGATCAGAAGCCACAGTGCATCTCACCAGCTACATTTATCTTTGAAACCTCTAAGGGAGAATCCATTTTCTTTTCTTTTCCAGCTTTAGAAAGAATTTCTAGGTTTGTGGCCTCTTTCTTGAAACTTGAACCCAGGAAAGGTCAGTGGGTTCTTATGATGCCAGCTCTATTACCCACTCTTCCTCTCTTGTTTTCTGGGTTTAGGTGTATTCAGATAATCCAAATAATCTCTTTACTTTGAAATTGTTTGTTTAGCATCCCTGGTTCAAAGAGTGACCTTAATTCCCCTTTTCTTTTTTCTATTCACTTATTGTTGGGTTTTATTTTATTTTATTCTATTTTATTTCATTTTTTTTAAATTTATTTAAACTTAACAACAACGACAACAACAATTCATTTTTTCTCTACATCTCCCTTCCTCTAACTCCTTCTCTGGCAACCACCAGTCTGGTCTCTGTATATACAGCTTGAGCTTGGTTGCCTGCCTGCCTGCCTTCCTTCCTACTTTCCTTCCTTCCTTCCTGCCTTGTCACCCTCCTTCCTTACCTCCCTCCCTCTGTACTTTCTTCCTTCCTTCCTTCCTTTTATTCTCATTCCACATACAAGCATTTACTCAGAGGTGTTGCAGGTTTAGTTTCAAACCACCACAATAAAGTGAACATTACAGTAATGAGAGTCAATTTTTTTTTAATTTTCCAGTGCATATAAAAGTTATATTTATACTACACTGTAGTCTACTAAGTGTGAAATAATGTTATATCTAAAAATGTAGATATCTTAATTAAAAATACTTTTTTGGGTAAAAAACTGCTGTCATCTGAGCTTTCAGTGACTCAGTCTTTTGCTGGTGGAGATCTTGCATCCTCATTGATGTCTGCTAACTAATTAGGGTGGTGGCTGCTAAAGGCTTGGGTGGTTAGGGCTATTTCTCAAATGAAGAAAATAATGAACTTTGCATCATGGATTGACTCTTCCTTTTGTAAATGATTTTTCTGTAGTACATAAGGCTGTAGAACATCTTTCAAAACTGGGTTTAATTTTCTCAAACCCTGCAACTGCTTTATCAGCTGTTTATGTAGTATTCAAAATGCTTTGTTGATATTTCAACAATCCGCACAGCATCTTCATAAAGAGTCGATTCCATCTCAAGAAGCCACTTTCTTTGTCCATCCATAAGAAGCAACCCTCACCCATTCAAGTTATATCATGAGATTACAACGATTCAGTCTCATTTTTAGGCCCTAGTTCTCTTGCTGTTTCCACCAAATCTGAAGTTACCAAAGTCTTGAATAACTTGAAGTCATCCATTCCATGAGGGTTGGAATCTTCTTCTTTTTTTTTTTTTTTTTTTTTGTTTTTAGATTTTTAATTAATTTATTTAACACACAGAGAGAGAACACAAGTAGGCAGAGAGGCAGACAGAGAGAGAGGGGGAAGCAGGCTCCCTGCTGAGCAGAGAGCCCAATGCCAGGCTCAATCCCAGGACCCTGAGACCATGACCGGAGCTGAAGGCAGAAGCTTAACTCACTGAGGCACCCAGGTACCCCTGGAATCAACTTCTTCCAAATTCTTGTTATTAATCCTGTTGTCCATCTCTATTAGAACTCAGGTGACCCAGTGCATTGTCATTGAACAGTCATATTTTGAAAGGAATCTTCCCCCCACCCCCCGCCCCGAGCAGTAACTCCCAATGGTTGGCTAAAATATTCAGGAAATTATGTTGTAAACAGATGTGCTGTCATCCAGGCTTTGTTGTTCCATTTAAACATCACAGGCAGAGTAGATTTAGCATCATTCTTAAGGTCCCTGGGATTTTTGGAATGGTAAATGAGCATTGACTTCAACTGAAAGTCATCAACTACATTAGCCTCTAGCAAAAAAGTCAGTCTGTTTTTTGAAGCTTTGGAGCCAAGTATTAACTTCTTTTCTATATCTCTAAAAATCTTAGATGGCATCTTCTTCTAATACAAGGCTGTTTTATCTGCATTGAAAATATGTTGTTTAGTGTAGTCACCTACATTAATTATCTTAGCTAGATCTTCTAGAAAACCTGTTGCTTCACCTTGTACTTTTATGCTATTTATGCTATTTTTATCTTTCCTTAAAACCTTATAAGCCAACCTCTGCTGGCTTCAGACTTTTCTTCTGAAGCTTCTTCATCTCTTCAGCCTTCTCAGAATTGACGAAAACCAGGGCCTTGCTTTGGATTGGGCTTTGGCCTGGGAATGCTTTGGCTTGTTTGATCTTCTGTCCCAAACCACTAAAACTTTCTTCATATCAACAATAAGGCTGTTTAACTTACTTTTCATTTATGTGTTTACTGGAGTAGTACTTTAATTTCCTTCAAAAACTTTAACCTTTCATTCACAACTTGACTATTTGGCCCAAGATGCCTACCTTTTGACCTGTCTCAGCTTTTAACATGCCCTTTTCACTAAGCTTAATTGTTTCTAGCTTTTGATCTAAGGTGAGAGATGCTTGACTCTGCTTTTCACTTGAACTCTTAGAGCCTGTTATAGGATTATTAACTGACCTAATTTCAATATTGTTCTGTGTCAGGGAATAGGAATAGCTGAGGAGAGGGAAAGAGTTGGGGGAATGACTGGTCTGTGGTATAGTCAGAAATACACATTTATCAGTTAAGTTCACCATCTTATATGGGCATAGTTTGTGGTCCCCAAAACAATTACAATAGTAAATAAAAAATTACCAATCTCATATCATCATAATAAATATAATAACAATGAAGAAAATGTTTGAAATATTGTGAGAATTACCCAAATGTGACACGACATAAAGTGAGCCAATGCTGTCAGAAAAATAATACCCCTAGACTTGCTTGATGAAAAGTTGCCACAAATCTTCAATTTGTAAAACAAAACAAAACAAAAAAATAATATCTTGAATGTGCAATAAAATGAGGTATACCTACATATAGTCTTCTGGGACTGCAAGCGTAAGCCCTGTTGGCTACTAAAGGCAGGTGATCTGGAAGTATACTTCTGGGCAACAGTCGCAAAGATATGGCTTCCAGGTAAGTGTATACGTTCTTTCCTGGATTATGGAGGCAAGCTGGAGCCAGACAGAGGAATAGCACCAAAATGGCATTTCCAGCCTAAGGTTTTTGAGAGAAGCTCTGTAAGCCACTAAATGTGTGCCAAACCTAAAGCCTGCCCCTCATGTTGAAGCTCTAAAGTAAGCAAAGGAACCCCCTTCACAGAAAGACTTAGGAGTATTCCACAGTCCACTGTGTGTGCAGTGTCCTGGGGGTAGCCAGCCAAGAACCATCCTTCTAATTGCTATAGTCTCATTGGACACAAGAATACAGTCTTACCCCATCATCAGAACCAGGCAATCAAGAGGTGTTCCCTGGGTTGTAGCAGCTACAAAAAACTGGGGCACCAGACAAAAACCGGGACAGTGGCTGCTTGTAAATCTCCCTCCAGGAGACAGTGATGCTCTGGAGCAAGCTAGAGGATGAGCATGAAGACAGTGCCCACCCCCAAGGTCTCTGGAAAGATTATAGTTTGTCCCTAGTTTCATATTTAATTATAAGCCTGCCACTCAGGTCACAGTCATTTCAAATATGTAATAAATCTCATTCACAGAAAGACTTCTTAATTCTGTTGCATCTTGCCAGGCTCTGGGGCTAGTAGCATCTAAGAACTCTTCCTCTGTTGGTTATAGTCCTGTGGGATCCAGGGCATAAATCCCACTAGCTACCAGAACCAGGTGATGTAGAGGTGTTCCCTGGTGGCAGTCATAAAAAATCAAGGCATAAGATGGGGATCTGAGCTCTTTTCTGAGTGGCATCAACTATTACAGTCACGTGTGACTATGGTAGATTCAGGTAAATGGAAACATTTGTGCCATTATCCTGAGGTAGAATGGCAAGAAGGGGAAATTCTAGGAAATTAAATATGCAATGTCTCTATATTAGCATGTGGGAAATAGATGATAGTATAGTCAGTGGTAAGCATGGGAATTAAGTAAAAAATCAAATGTGGAATCTTTCTGTAAGAAGATGCTGAGATTATCTTAAATTCTGAAAGCTTTTGATAGATAATTAATTTAATCAGACCTATATTTAAGAAGATTGTTCTAGTAATTATTGGAAAATTAAATGGAGGTTGGGGTGGAATTATGAATGAATAATGATAAGTTGAGTTTGTAGCAGTAACTGAGAGAAGAGAATGAAATTATCCAGGTGGGTGGAGGAAAACACATTTTGTGAGCTCTCCACTCTAAAAGTATCTATCACCAAAGGTTTGCTCAGTTGGACAGAGGTTTCACCTGTGCATGATAGGATGCTAAGTTCACAAAAAAATGAGTTCCACATGAACTAGCAGTGTTATGCTATTTCTATTAGTTCTCTTTCACTACATGTTAAACATTCTTGACTGCCATAGAAGTGTGGATTGTAGTAGTCACAAGTGCATCTTTTCAAGGAATGGATACCATAGGAAAGGTTTTTAATGTCCACAGCCCAGAAAATTCTAGAAACCCCAGTTATTTTTTTTCTTTTAATTTCTTGTAACTACATATGTGGACATGGCATTCATCACCTGAGTCAACATTTAAGTATCTCTGCCTCCATCTGTCTTGTACAGCAAAATTGTATGCTAAATTATGTAAGACAGCATATTGAGACATTTGCCCCCACTTTTCTCTCTAGGAACTCAGCACTTTGAAAGAGATATGAAAGTTATTTTTTATCATTGTGGATATGAAGAGTATATTTTATAACTGTAAATGCAGGAATTTTAGTCTGTTTTTTTCCTCTGTTTAGTGTTTTTTTGTTGTTGTTGATGTTTTTGTCTTTTTTTTTTTTTTCCCTAAACCAAAACCTACCTTCTGTGACTAAAGGGAAGTTTTTCAGTTAAATGGGGAATGTATAAATTCAGTTAATATCTTGAAATTTTATTAAGCAACAGGTGGCATTAACATCATAAACAAAGGATTTTTGCCAGATTTTGGTCAAAGTTGTAATGAAACGAACGTAATAGGAGAATAGCTAAACCACTCTCCAGCTGCCAAGAAACATAACTGAGTAGTGAGCTCCAAACTCAGAAGTGAAGGATAGTGGGTCAGCTGCAAGAGCAGTCAGATTGCACTTAAGGAAGAAGATGAAATGGGCATTCTGTGAAGAAATTATTACTTTTTTTTATTTGCTTCTTCAAAAAGAGAGTTTTTAAGGCACAGTGAAGTGGGTCAGTAGAGAGGCAGACTTTTAAGAGGAGAAAAGACAAAAGTTTTAAGAGTGGTGAGCATAGAATAACAAATAAATCTGTGAAATCATGAGCTGTGCACCTGAAATTAACATTGTGCGTCAGTTGTACTCAAAGAAAAATGATAATAATAATAAAAGAACTTCACTTTAAAAAAAAATGAAAGCTTGGAATGGGAAACATGATTACTGAATTTTATTTTATAAAGCATTACTGGCTAATAGAAATGAAAAATATTATGAATTGACTGTTCTTAAATAGTATAGAATCCAGGAAATATTTTGTTATTTCCAGTTAGCCGTTGGGGTCTTTACACAGGTTTTCAAATAGAGGATTGGTAGGAAAATATTCACTACATCTGGCAATAATGACATTGCATTTTATTATGTGTTAATAGGTTTCTATCCCATTAGGTTGAAATTTTATGGAGGGCAGAGTAATTATTTATCTCTTAATCACTAACACCCTTTCAGTGCTTATCAAATTGTAGGTTCTATGTAACCCTTTACTGAATAAAGTAAATGAAAAAATATTTATTAGTCTATATTTTCATCCAAAAAATATTAGTAATCACTTCCTGGGCATTGTTTTATACCTAAAGTTTAAGTATGAAAAAATACAATTATACCTTCTGTTTCACTTATTGTCATGTTAATATAAAAGAAGGAATTTTCAACATCTATATTATTGATGATTGTATTCTACTTAGATAGAAGTTGAGAATATATCAAGATTTTTTCTGGATTTTGTACTTTGATAAATTCATTTATTTAAAATAAATGTGTAAATACATAAACACACACAGATCAGTATTATATCTGTATGTGTATAATATACATGTGGATGTTATAAATATATATGTGTCACATGTAGTACCATTGTCATGCATAGGTATGATTTAAATAGAAACAATATGTTCATATTTTTTTAGCTTTGCATAAGGCAATAAAATACTGAAATGTTAGAATTTGGCTAATTTGTCTGGCTTTGTATATACAGGGAAAGACAGGGAGATGTCAGAACAATGTCACTGATAATTAGTAAGGATCCTTGAATTTAAAAAGATTATATTAAATTAAAAAGTATTTTCAAAAATCAAAAGGTGACCAGTATATCCCTCTATTTCCAGTAATTTATACTGTGTACTTATTTGTTTCACGTATTGTTTTCTGTGCCATTGAAACTAAGAAAACTTAAGTAATAACCCTTTGTCAAATAAAGGGCTTTTTCCACTGAATTTTGCAGATATATTATAGATATATTATATATACATACATGCTTCTCACTAAGAATGCAGTTTGAAGTTACACAGCTTAACAATTCTGCAAGGCAGCCTCTTTTTTATTTCCCTACGAACTGATGTTGTTTCTCTTTTTGAAAGGATTTGATATAGTAGGATTTTGTATAGTGGTCAGAATACTTTACGTCATGAGACATTGGCAATTAGGATTAACATCTTCATCTTGCCAAGTAGATTGATCAAATGGAGGAGGATGGAACTTCGAGATTTCTAATTGATTGCAGGAGTATAGACTCCCCTGTTTAATGACATGACACTGGTAAAGTTTTAGGGCTATAAATTTGGAACCAATTGGAGGAAAACCTTCCCATGGTGTGGTGACCACAGGCAAAATACTGTGCAGCAGGAAATCAGCCAGAAAAATACTGTAGTTGTACCTTAAAATGGACTATATAATTTTATGGCCAGTCTAACATGCATAGCTATGAAAGTTAAAATAATGAAAGGTAAAATAAAAAGAGGTAATTAAATATCACACTTCAGTGCATTAACCATTTATCTACAGGGGCAAGAGAAGGGCTCCTTTTCTTTAATTGCTTTTTGTAAAAAATCATATTTTCGTTTCTGTGCTTTAGTAATATCTCTTTTATTTTGCTATTGCAAAAACATCATCCATGGCTTTGTGCTGAAAATAGTTTGCAAAAGTATTTGAAAAGACATGGTGTCTATACCAATAGTTAGCACATTATAGGCATTCAGGTAACCTGTGGCCTTCATTTATGTCTCAAATCAAAGAAACTTGAGGGTATAAACTGTTCTACAATCTCATTTATAATCTCTTTCCTCTGGTTTTTGCCCCTACCTCCTATTATAAGTCTTTTGAACACTTTCAAAATCTCACTCAAAATCTCATACAATTTTCTTTTTCTGGGAGCAAGAAGAGATGGTATAATCCTGGTATAAATTGTGACCAACTTCAGTAAACTTTCAGAGTATAATAGAATGTATTATTTAAAGAAAGGAAGCCCTACTTATGCTTTTTTAAACCTCCAGTTATGTTTATAAAAAAATAGGTGAAGTGTTCCATTATTATGAAATATTACAAAAATGGTCTGATCATAGGTAGTGAAGTTGATTGAAATACTTGGTCTTCTATCAATTTCTATTTATTTTATGTAACATTGTAGTTTAAGAGAACCTTACAAATTACCTAATGCACCTGCTCACCCAATGCATGAATTTAAAATGAAATAAGTTAAAAATAGATAATATGTGACATTTAAATAAATAATAAACTAGATAGAATATGCTATATCTCTTACATGTCACTTAGTTGGCTTCAAGAATGATCTTATAGTCTCTCTTATGATGCGCTGTTGCACTATTGCCAAAACACTTTATAATGGTAATTTTTATTGAATGTTAACTGTATGTGAGAGCTATATTTGATAATTTATGTTCTTGAACTCAATTAATTGCCATGATACACTTGCATTATTGATATAATTAACTCACTTTATAGGTAAATGAATTAAAACAAGGAAAGCTAAGTATCCTGTCCAAGGTCATCCAGCTACTTCATGTTAAAGCTGGGATTCACTCTCAGATTGGATGAAAAAACTCTTAATTACTGTTACAAACCTGTACTCAAGTTTATTCACTGTTGTCCAGCTCAAATGTATATACCAATAACCCAAAGCACACTTAAAACTCTTTACGGAATGGGTGCCTGGGTGGCTCAGTTGGTTAAGCATCTGATTCTTGATTTCAGCTCAGGTCATGATCTCAGGGTCCTGAGATCAAGCCCTATGCAGGGCTCCATGCTCAGCTCAGAGTCTGCTTGTCTCCTTCTGCCTCTGCCCCTTCCCCTGCTCACTTGTGTGCATGCTCATGCTCTCTCTCTTCAAATAGTAAATAAATCTTTAAAAAAGAAAGCTCTTTAGTGGAAAAAACCACAATTTACTCATCTTTACATGTCTATTCTCCATCACAAGTGCTCAATCATAGTAGTCCTGCCACTTCCTGTCTGTGCAAAATTGGACAAGAATTTATTTCATTCTGCCTCAATCATATCATCTGTAAAATGATAATGATTGAAATCTATGCCTCACAGGGCAAAGGGAAGTGTAAGAGAAAAGAGAACAAAAACGGGAAACAAATATCAGCAGGTATCTGAGTGTGGAAGCTCGGAAAATCATCCTGCTGGATCTACTATGTAATGAAATATTGCCACAATGTCTCCTTGGGCTGTAGAGCAAGACTTTCTCTTACATATGCACATATGAAAGTATGAAAGAGGAAGAGAGAGAATTGTCATATATTAATTATTAATCAAGGTGGGAATGAAATCCTGGGATAGATCAAACAATAATCAGTTAATGTTTGCATATTAACAAGATTTTTGATTAGCAGTCTCTAAAGTAGAGACTATTTTATCCCTTGGGTGAAAAAGAAAATTTTAGAAATTATATTTTCATTTACATTTATAGTTATAATTACTTAGTTTTAAACTTAAAATAGTAAATAAGATTTACCAATATTTATTATCTGATTTTTTAAAATGAGCTTATAATAAATCAATTTTAGAATAGATTAAAAATACATGTTAAGAATACAAGCATCTAAAAAAAAAGAATACAAACATCTCTTCAGAGTAGAGATATTATATTAAGAGTATATTAAGAGAAAAGATATTATATTAGTTGTATCTTAAATAGCCCTTAGAGAAATAAAACTGTCAGTAACAGATTACAAGATGATTTTAGTTTCTCTTTTTCTTGATTTGTGATAAAGAAATAATATACTGTTCAGATAGAAAAAAATAAAAGGAAATGATAAAAACAGAATGATCCTTAGGGCTCAGACTATGTACTTTTATCATTATTAGCGATATACTATCCAGGCATACATAGACCTCTACATCAGCTTAGGGAACAAAACAAATGACATATATTGTGACTTGAGGGATGGAGTGAAAAAGAAAATAAAAATTCTTAAAACAATACATTCTTTGCTACCTATGAACTATGGCAAACTAGGGAAACTGTCATCAGCATTATGCTTTAGAGATAACCTTTAATCATTTCTCAGGATCACATGAACTTTGAAAATGTCAAGGAACAAGTACTATAGCCTTTTCAGAATGGAATTTGGGTGCCTGTAGTCATCCCAGGAAGTTTTTAAGAAATCATTTCTGTGTTTTCCAACAAATGCTGTTAGGGAATGAAATTGGATTGCTCTTTTGGATAGCTATGCAATTGAAATACTTTCCTAGCCAATATATTAAACTTTCTATCTGTCCTATGAAATTTAAGAAAATATAGCATTATATATAATATAGGTAGGAATTTTAATTGCATTGAGAAAGCAAGGTTACTGTGAAAAGTAATTTTGAATTAATTCTCTTATAACTTGATGATCCAAGGAGAAAAAAGATCCCTTTCTGAATGCATCTTTATATAAAATGTATGGATATTTCTGTACTATATTACCATACTTCATTCTAAATTTCCATTTCTTTTTCAAATATTTATAACCAAACACAAATAAAACATGAAATGAATCTTTGAAAATGTTTTGCTCGATTGAACTGCTGCTTTAAACACCAAATAAATGAAAGATTATTACTATTATCATTAGTGCAAACTGCTTTGTTTCTTTGAGTAATGACATCAGGAAAAAAAAAATAGTGCTTTGTCACTGCATCAATTTTCCCTTAGTAGAGTTACATTCCAGAATAGATAGTGTTTTAAACAGTAGTCACCACATAAAATATTTTAGGCTGTCAAATTATTTATAACAGTAGACTTATTATTAGGGTCTAGCATACCTTATACATATTTTTTTAAGATGCAATATGAAATTAAAAATATACTGTAATCTATATAACTTTATGATGATTGTAAGACAACATTTGCTGCACTGACTATGGGTTTGAGCTAATAATTTCAGAAATATAAAATCACATGATTATATAATGAGGTTCATCATTCTTGGTATCTTCACATGACTGTTGTTATGTTTAAATTTTTGTGTCTTCCCAAAATTCATGTTTTGAAATCCTAATGCCCCTTATGAGGATATTAGGAAGTAGGGCTTTGGAGAAATGCTTAAGTTATAAGGGTGGAACCCTCATAGGTGGGATCAGTACTTTATAAAAGAGAAACCTCCCGCCAAAGGGCGCTTGCCCCTTCCACCAATGGAAGGCACAGGGAGAAGTTGGCAGTGTACAACCCTTCACCAGAACCCAGCCATATTGGCACCCTGATCTTGGACTCCAACCTCCAGAACTGTGAGACATAAATTTTTGTTATTCTTAAACTATCCAGTCTGTGATATTCTGCTATCATGGCCCAAAATAGCTAAGCCAAGTGTGTTCCTGCATTGGAAGTTTACCTGAGACAGAATCTAGTGACTAAATCAATGTTAGGTACCTAGTATTCTCTGAATAGATAAGCTTCTTCCCCATATGGTTCTTACTTCTTTACTTAACCTGTATTTACTAAGCATGCTTGCAAACAAAAATACTTTTGCAGACAACAACAACAACAAAATTTATTTTCACATATAATTAGGTGATAGTGGGACACACATAAAAAATGACTAATACAGTGGCAGAGTAACTGATCATAGAAATAACAGAGGCTGCTCTTTAGGAAAGGAGTCCACTATGGCCTCATTCAAACTTTCTGGTAGGAATCTTTTAGGTCCATGATATCCAATGTCCACTAAAAAAAAAAAAAAAAAAAAAATTCTGGGACACCTGGGTGGCTCAGTGTGTTAAAGCCTCTGCCTTTGGCTCAGGTCATGATCCCAGGGTCCTGGGATCCAGCCCCTCATGGGGCTTTCTGCTCAGCAGGGAGCCTGCTTCCTCTTCTCTCTCTCTGCCTATCTCTCCCCCTACTTGAGATCTCTGTCTGTCAAATAAATAAATAAAATATTTTTTAAAAATTTCAATATCACATTTTTTGAGTGACAATTTTTGTTTTCAAATTACTTGATTGCAGGTGAGTTAGGAAAAGGATCTCATGCACTGAGAGGCTAGTGTCTATCTCAGAGAGGGCAGACTGCCAATTGTTAAGGGACAGCTAATACCCAAGATCTTTTTCCATTTTGTGAAAGTACTGCTGGCCACATTCCCTCATCAATATCTAAGGGAGATAGATGTGGAAGTCTGTCTTTTCTAAAGGAAATCACTCTACAAGCTGTATCAGGACTGGCACTTTGGAGATTCTGCTTGAGGCAAAAAGCTTTGGAAAAGAATCTCTATTTTCCAGAGTTTTGTTATACACATGGAAAAATGACACCAGAGAAAGCATAAACTAGCAGATCCCACTTTTGGAACAGAAGAGATTTTATGGAATAATTTGCACAGTCAAAAATAATAAAAAAGGGAGAAAAATGGATATAGTCAACGTTCACATTAGAAGTCACACATTACAGGGGCAAGTGGGTGGCTCAGTGGGTTAAAGCCTCTGCCTTTGGCTCAGGCCATGATCCCAGGGTCCTGGGATCAAGCCCCACATTGGGTTTTCTGCTCAGCAGGGAGCCTGCTTCCTCCTCTCTCTCTGCCTGCTTCTCTGTCATCTCCGTCTGTCAAATAAATAAATAAAATCTTAAAAAAAAAAAAGGAAGTCACACATTACAAATATATTTGAAGTCCTGTATGTCCCTTTCTTGAATGAATTCACCTGTCCACCAAGAACTAACCACTACCCTCATTTCTATGCCTTTTAATCCATATGTATCATTATATTTTACTATATTTTGCATGCCTAACACATTTCTTTTAACATATATTCGATTAATAGACACCGTTTGCATTTTTATGATCTAAGTCCATGGCATCTTTATTTTAATGTTGCTTTCTTCACTCTAAATTTGTTATGTTTATTGATAGTGATCTATAGAGCTATTGTTTGTTTATGTCATTTGACCTCAGTCTACACTTGTATGTTATGAATATTCTACAGTGTATTTACCTATTCTACTGGTGTGAGTTTAATCCTCATTTACTCACTTTTTAAATCTTGTATCTTTCTATTATATGCTTTCATGTTTCTCTGAGATTAACGGTTATATTAGCTATTACTAGTTTATAGACAATGTACATTTTTACCTTTAAAGAGTATTTTAGGAATATATTCTATCAGCAGTCTAGTGGGTACTATAGGGAGGGTTTTAGAGTCAATGTATATTCTATTATATATTGCATATATTCTATATATATATTATATATATATTATATTGTGGGCATAGATGAAAGTATTATTTCTGGAAACAGACATGTAAATCTATACTGAAACTGGAGATAAATAAGCTTCCTACAATATGTTGCCTTCAAATGCATTTATTTTTCAAAGTAATTGTTCACCAATATTCACAAGGCATAATTTCTGATTAAAATCAAGTAACACTTACTTGCATCACCAGTTTACTTGCTGATCCAGTAATATTCTTAATTTGGTCAAATCTAAAACATACTGGCAATGATTGCATTTGCATTCATTAGTTTCATTTTATGTGTCTTTGAATATTAAATTATCTGAATTTTCAAAAGAATCTTAATCAGGTCTGAACAGAAATTGCTTTTAAACTTTTAAAACTTTTAAAATTTGCTAATGGCTAGAGAAATATTTTTCAGTATAAATTTTCACTATTTTCTGCACATTTGTGATCGCATTTACATTTAAAAATATTTCCTCTGCCCTAGCCCTATTAGATATAATTAATTAAGTACACCCAATTTTAGAAAATTAGTATGTCTTTTTAAAAGATTGAGATTGTCCTTTTAGACATATAACTCTCAAATTTTCTTCCTTTTGGAAAATCATGTTAAAATTATATGAAAAATGTAGCACCAAGCATTTTTCTTTTGTACATGTCATGACAAATATTAGCATTGTGTACCTTTAGCATAAATGGAGTTGACAAATTGTCAGAACTCATAAATGCATAGAGGTAAAGAAATTGAAACTTAGTCCCATCTCTCCTTAAGAAGATTTTCCCCCTTCAATTATTAATAGGCACAGGAAGAAGTGAAGTGTTAATAGTAATTATTACAAAAAAATTGAATGATGGTAATTAGATATTTTTATTTATTTATGCATTTTTTTTGTTTTCCAGACTACTACTAGTTTAACTGTCTCATCTTTTATTATTTAGTCAATTATCAGAGGAATATTATATACTAATCAAAGAATTACAAGTAATAATGACATCTGCATTTTATTTACATGAATATATCTGCACTAATATCCACACACACAAAGGAACAGTCCTATTTCCCTAACTTCCACTCGATTAAACTCTTCTAAGGAACTTAAAATCTTGACTTCTTGAAAAAATTTGGCTGATCATGAATTTAATGTTTTTCTTTATATCTCAGCATTAAAGGATATTATCTGAACTTAAAATGTTACTGGGTAAATTTCAAACACAATTTTTTTGGATCTTACTTAGTGGTAGACAGAATAACAGTCCCCCAATATGTCTACAAATAATGATCTCTAAAGAGGCTTAGATATTTCTAATCTGTGAATGTGCTAGTTTGTATGACAAAAGGAAATGACTTAAGGTTGTGGGTGAAATTAAGTTGCTAATCAATTGACCTTAAAATGGGGAGATTATCCTATATTACTTGAGTTAGACCAGTGTAATCATAATAATTTTTAAAAGTAGGAGAGGGAGGGAGCAGCTGGCTGGCTCAGTTGGTATAGCATGTGACTCCTGATCTCTCTCTGGGTTGTGAGTTCAACTCCCATGTTGGGTGTAGAAATTACTTTAAATTAAAACCTTTAAAAAGAAAAGAAAGTGAAAGAGGTAGGCAGAAAAGAACCAGAGATTGTCACATAAGCAGGACACGGTCAAAGTTGTTGGCTTTGAAAATAGAGAAAGAAGATGAGCCATGAGCTAAGGAATGCGGGCAGTCTCAAACTGGAAAACGAATTTTCCCCTAGACCCTCAGAAGGAATGTATACCTGTCCACACATCAATTTTAGTCCAGTGAGATGCATTATGAACTTCTGACATCCAAAATTTAAAATAATGCATTTTTGTAAGTCGTAGCTAGTTCCTCTATGAACAGGTCATTCCTAGAGAGAGAAATGTTTTCTACTTATTTTGATTTGAAGATTGTGGCACATTCAAGCCAGTCAGTTGCAGGGTCTCAGTGCTCCTCCTATAACACTGCACCAAGTTCCAATGAATATGTCTCTAAGGCTAGGAAATGTAAGCAAAAGAATCTTCCTAGGGAAAAGAAGCAACGAGAGAGAGAGAGAGAGAGAGAGAGAGAGAGGTGTGTGTGTGTGCGTGCGCATGCACTTGCAATCATGGGAAAAAGTAAGTTTAAAGGAAACAAATGAAATTATAGAGTAAAGGTAAGTGGCCTATTTATTTTTTTTTCTTTATTTATTTTTAAGATTTAATTTATTTGACAGAGATCTAGAGAGAGAGAACCAGTAGGGAGGGGATGGGGCGAGCAAAGAGAGAAGCAGGCTCCGCACTGAGCGGGAAGCCCTACTTAGGCTCAATCCCAGGACTCAGAGATCATAACCTGAATTGAAGGCAGACACTTAACTGACTGAGCCACCCAGAAATCCCTGGACTATTTCTGCAAATAAAGAAAATAAGAGTGTTGTTGAGTTCTATGTCTCTAAAGGCATTGTTTAGCTTATGAACCAGGAACATTTCATCAAATTTATTGGATGCACACACACATCAAAGATGGTGGACAAAAAAGAGGAAACTTAGTAGATCTGGGTTGCTAAAATCCTATATATTCCAAAGGAAAGCCCATCTTCAGAACTGGCCTTTGGATGGCTCCTGAGAAGCAACCTTAGAACTCTTATGATACTTCGTTTGAAAAAAGTATTTTTTGTATGCCTGAAGCCTTGGGTCATACTCTACCAATCTGACCAGGTGTTTGTCCTAACAATGTAATTTATGATAAATGCCTGTTTTTGGTTTGGGGTAAAAGATGGCTGGAGTCTGAGAAGTTGAAGTCAGTCACATGGGAATATTTCACATATATCATAATGCTCTGTTACTAGGGCATACTTTTCTGTATGACTCCACTAGTTAGTGGCACCTGAAAGCTCTCACTGATTTATCTGAACTTCATTCAACCCATGCGTCTTTTTACTTTGTTGAATTTAAACTGTCTTTTTGTGTGATAAACTATAACCATGGGTATGAGGGTTTTTTTTTTTTTCTTTTTAAAGGACTTTTTTTTTCTTTTTTAAGATTTTTATTTTACCCATTTGACTGAGACAGACAGTGAGAGAGGGAAGACAAGCAAAGGGAGTGGGACGGCAAGAAGCAGGGGGAGGGAGTGATTGATCCCTGGACCCTGGGATCATGACCTGAGCCAAAGGCAGAGGCTTCATGAAAACCACCCAGGTGTCCCATGAGTTTGTTTTTTTTTTTTTTTTTTTAAGATTTTATTTATTTATTTGACAGACAGAGATCACAGGTAGGCAGAGAGGCAGGCAGAGAGAGAAAGGGAAGCAGACTCCCTGCTGAGCAGGGAGCCCGATGTGGGGCTCGATCCCAGGACCCTGGGATCATGACCTGAGCCGAAGGCAGAGGCTTTAACCCACTGAGCCACCCAGGCGCCCCTCCCATGAGTTTTTTTAAAGACTGGTGAGTCCTAGCAAATTATGGAGACTGAGGTAGGTCTCAAGGTGAAGGAAAAAGTCCATAGATGAGGAAAAGAATATTATAGTATAATGACATCTATTTTTCTCTTACTTACAAATAAAATGTATCTTGCTTAATGAAATTCCTAGGCTCCAATTACTGATTCCACGAAAACTTTAACATCGGTCAGTCAGTTAAAGTTAACCAAAAATTTAGAGCAGTGATTTTTTTTCTCCCTAGTTCTGTATGCTATACACAAAAAACAAAGATAATCACATTCACTCAAAAATAAAAGCATTAGGAAAATTAGGGCACCAGGGACTTTCTGTCCCATAATAAAATTTGATACTGATTTTTTTTCTATTTCTCACAGGAACACACCTTTAAATATATAATGTAAACAACAACTGGGTCTTATATACACAATTTCAATTTATAGTAAACTTTACAAAATTATTTTTAAAGATGTGACAGATATGTGATATGTATGGATGCTTAGCAGCCATTGTGTTTCCTTCTAGTGTGCATTCATATTTGGAGAAGCTCAAGAACTGCATTTCTTAGATGTCCTTGTAGCTGGTTTTCTGGATGCACTTTATTTGCTCAGGCAGATAAACTTACATGAAATAGACTCAGAACTGAATTAAAAGCAAAGGGATATGGAACTTGAGGCATCCCTTGTGCTGCCCCAGCTCAGGACAGAGAGAATGCAGGTATGTCATCTCTGCTCTCTGATTCTAAGTTGTTTGTTTGTTTCTCCAATGGAGAACATGATTATGGTAAAGGCAGTTTAATTTGGAAGGTGAAATCATTTCTGGAAGTGTGGCCAGGATCTTTTATAACCTACTTCCAATAATTTTATATCTTCCTAATATTTGCTAATAAATCCCTTTTGGTTTAAATGTGCTAGGAAAATTTCAATTGCCTGAAAGCAAACCCCAAATTCAAGGGATTCGATATTTGGAGGAAACAATTCACCTTTAACTTATGCTGTTTCACAGCTTTGCTTGAAAAACTTAAAAAAATATATCAATATTTCACAGAATTTTCATGCCAGTGTTTTCTTCTTCTTCAATAGAAACACAACCAATTGCAGTGCCTATTTACCTAATGAATTCCCAGCCTACCAGAGTGAGCTCCACTCACATAAAAGGCACAGTCAAAACCTACGCACAGCTTTGTTCCAAGAGGTTCTTTATGTTTAGTTTAACAATGCAGGAAACTCAAGATGAAATGAGATTATTAACTGGATATAGATAGTTCTCTGTTAAAACCATAAAACAGTTATGCCAACATGAGAGCCACTTTTATGTACCCACCTCAAACCATTTATTTCTTCACCTCTGTCAGCATCTCTGGAGAGCATCAGCATCGACACAGAGCAGATCCATCCCATTTTCTGTAGCCGACAACAAAGAAACAGCCAGGAACACATGCTGAATCATAGGCCAGCAAAACTCCTGCTATTCACTCTAACTCTTTCCTGCCTTAGGCACTTGCTAACCTAGAATTCTGAGTGAAGGACAACAAGAATTCATAATTCTGCTTCAGGTAACTCCAAGGATTTAAGAATTTGTCAAGCATCTAAGGAGTCAGATTGTTGATAGGTCCAAGTATCCAGAAACTCATATTCACGAAGTAATTTGCATTTCTATTTCTGTGACCTGTAAATAAAACAAAAGAGTCACTAGAATGAAAGCATGTTATCTTTGGGATATTGTTTTATAAAATCGGCATGAGAGGGGTCTAAAGCTGAAGGGTCCTTGCAATTTTTTACTATATGTTTTATAATCTTGTTGTCAAAAGAAGCACATGTTTATTTATGTTCTGTCATTTATTTATATAAGAATTATTGTTAAAATTAGATTCTGAAAATAATAAATGTAAGGCTTTAAAATTCAGTCTTCAATATATATTTAATTTCACTGATGAATGAGAAAAACACATATCAAGGAAGCAGAGGCAGTTTTAGTTACCAGATAGAAAAAAAAAAATAGAAACTACAAAATGTAATGAAAAAGCAAGATGGCAAAATAGAGCTGTAATCTTTAAACAACCCAGGTAATGTATGGGAGTTAAAAAAAAGAACAGTGTTAAAATATGTGGAAATAGTGTTTGAACATTTGTTTGTCTCTCTAATAACAGAGAATGTAAGAAAAATGGTATGTGTGCATCATCCCAACTCTAAGAATAAAGTGTATGTGCAATTGTCTTCGGTTTCTGATCACCATATCATACTATAAAGTGTCTCTTCCTCATGTAAGTCCCACTTTAAGTTGAGCTGAAAAATCATTCAGGTACATTTGCTTTGGATTTCCCCCAGAATGTAAGTAATGTTATATTTGATTTAAGGGAAGAACTAAGGGAAAGAATTGATTAAGATACTAGATAAGAGAATAATGCAGTAACAAGTCAAAGAAGAGATCATAAAATCTAAAATTCCGGTAACATTAAGCCTGTATTTAAAAAACAAAGGCAGTATGTTTTTGTCTTGTGTTATATGCTAGACAAAGTACACAGGTCAATAGAGCATTTTCCTGGTTTTCACATTTAGAGGGTGAGGACAGGAGAGCTGATTTTTTAACTTCTCTGAAAGCTCACACAGCTCTATTTGGTCATCAGATCTCACCTGAATTTCCTCAGAAACTTCAGATCTGGGATCCTTGCCTCTGTCTCATGCTGCTATCTCTGCACAATACAAACAAAACAAAAACAAAATTTTTTCTGTTGCTCCTCGCATTCTCCTTTCAAATAAATAACAACTAATTATATCAGTTGCAGATATAACAATTATATCAGTTATTAAAATCCATCTATGGAACGCAAGGTTCTGGAGAATAGATGCCCTTATTTGACTTGGTTATACAAATGGCATTGTCACTTAATCCCATACTTATTCTGGATTGTTTGAGTTGTATGTTGAAGTAGTAAGGTTTTTTTTGTGTTTGTTTTTTTTTCATGAAAACCCATACTTACTTGAAAGTATGACTGATAGGCAAACTAGGGTTATTCCTATTTGAGTATTTATACAGTTTATTCTTTTTTAAAAATCAAAGGAGTGTTCCTTTCACTTTGAGGAAAGAAAGTAAAAGAGTTTGAATTAATGATAATTTTAAGGTTTTCAGTATATTTTGGAATTTTGAGAAACTCATAATCTCCCACCAAAATCTTTATATTTTTAACCTCTTAAAGACTTTAATATGATTTTGTATTATTTTATAAAATGTCTACATTTGGAAGATCTGTGTACTTTCAGTGAGTCAATACTTTCCAGATAACCAATTCAAGATGTTAACAAAATTAGTATAGATAAAAAAATCAATTAAAAGTCCAAGGTAGACCAATAGGTTGTTAATTTTACTAAGGTTATTTTTTAAGAGATGTTTTAGGTTCACAATAGGGGAAGGTACAGGGAGTTCCCTTATGCCCCCTTCCCACCCCAACACATGCATAGCTTCTCCCATTAGCAACATCCCCTACCAGAGTGGTACATGTGTTACAGTTAATGAACCTACATTGTCACATCATAATCACAAGAAGTTCGTAACTGACTGTTCATTCTTGACTTTGTGCATTCTATGTGCTCATAGATGAATGTCTAATGACATTTCCATCATTATGGCATCAAACAGAGTATTTTCACTGCTCTGAAAATCCTCCATCTTCTACCTATTTATCCCTCTCCTCCACCATCCCTAGCAACCACTGATCACTTTACTATATCCATATTTTTCCTTTCCCTGAATGTTATGTATTTGGAATCATACAATACATGAACATTTCATATTGGCTTCTTTAACTTAGTAAGATGCATTTAAGTTTCCTCCATTTCTTTCATGGCTTGATAACTCAACTTCTTTTAATGCTGAATAGCATCTTGTTTTCTGGATGTATCACACTTTATCTGCTCACTTACTGAAAGATCTTCGTTGTTTCCTAGTTTTGGCAAGTATGAATGAATAAAGCTATTATAAACATCTGTGTGAAGATTTTTTGTGAACATGTTTTAACTTCCTAGGGTAAATATCAAGGAGTACAACTGTTAGATTGTATGATAAGAATATATTTAGTTTTGCAGCAGGTATTTTATGGATATCAACAAACTTATTCTAAAGTTTATATAGAGAGGAAAAAGATCCAGAATAGCCAAAACAATATTGAAAGGGGAAGAACAAAGTTGGAGGACTGACACTCTCTGCCATTAAGACTTACTATAAAGCTACAGTAATCAATACAGTGTAGTATTGGTGAAAAATAGATGAATAAATCAATAGAAAAGAATCAAGAACCCAGAAATAGACCCCCATAAATACAGTTAACTCACATCTGATAAAAGATAAAAGGTAATACAATGGGGAGCAAAGATAATATATTTAACAAATGACACTAAAATGTGCACATACATGTAAAAATATGACCTGTAACTTACACTAATCACATAAACTAACTCAAATGGATCATAAATATAAAGCACAAAACTATAAACTGCTAGAAATTAATGTAGGGGAAATACTCAATGACTTTTGATATGAGGATGACTTTTTATTCAGACAAGTAAATCTGATTAAAAAAATGGACCCAAGACCTTAGCAGATACCTCATCAAAGAAGATGACAAATAAGCATATGCAAAAATGTTCCATATAATATATCATCAGGGAAGTTCAAATTAAAATAACTATTGGATACCACTACCCACCTATTAGAATAGCCAAAATCTACAACTCTGACAACACCAAATATTGGTGAGGATGTGGAACAACAGGAAATCTCAATCAATGCAAAAGATACAGTCACTTTAGAAGATTATTTGGTAATATCTTACAAAATGAAACACACTCCTACCATATAATTCAGCTATTAATCTCCTTGGTATTCATCCAAAAGAATTTAAAATATACAAAACCCTGGACAAGGTGTTTATAACAGCTTTATTTATAATTTCTCAAATTTGAAAGCAACCAGGATGCCCTTCAGTAGGTGAATGGATAAATAAACTGTGGTACATCAAGATAGTGGAACATTCAGCACTAAAAGGAAATGAGCTATTAAGCCATGAAAAGACATAGAGGAACTATAAATGTGCATTACGTATGTTAACAAGCCAATAAAAAAAGCCTATACTTTGTATAATTCCAACTATATGACATCCTGGAAAAGAGAAGAATATGGATAATATGAAAAGATCAGTGATTTCCAGGGGTTGAAGGAGTGGCTGAAGAGATGACTAGGCAGAATACAGATTTCTTGGTCAGTGAAAATACTCTGTATGATATTATAATGATGGATATATGTATTGTATGTTTTCCAGGACCACAGAATGCACAGCACCGATAGTGAACCCAAAGGTAAACTATGGATTTTCAGTGATTATGATGTTTCAGTAGAGATTCATCTTTGGTTAAAAAAAAAAAAAGTACTATTCTGATAAGTATCATTGACAATGGGGAAAGATATATATCTATATATAGAGATATATAGGGACAATGGGAAAGATATATATAGATATAGATATAGATATAGATCTCCATATAGATATATGGAGGAAGGAAGTATATGGGAGATCTCTGTACCTGCCTCTCAATTTTGGTGTAAGCTTAAACATCTTTTTTTTTTTTTTTAATTTATTTGATAGACAGGTAGGCAGAGAGGCACACAGAGAGAGAAAGGAAAGGAAGCAGACCCCAAGCTTAAATATCTTTAAAATATAAAGTCTTTTTAGGGGTGCCTGGGTGGCTCAGTGGGTTAAAGCCTCTGCCTTCGGCTCAGGTCATGATCCCAGGGTCCTGGGGTTGAGCCCCTCATCAGGCTCTCTACTTGGCAAGAAGCCTGCTTCCCTTTCTCTCTCTCTCTCTGTCTGCCTCTCTGTCTACTTGTGATCTCTGTCTGTCAAATAAATAAAATTTTTAAAAATACATAAATAAAATAAAATATAAAGCATTTTAAAAAATACTTTATATTCCAGGGCTCCAGGTGTGCCTGGATGGTTCAGTTGGTTAAGTGTCTGCCTTTGGCTTAGGTCATGGTTTCATGATCCTGGGATTGAGCCCTATGTCATGTTCCCTGATGAGCAGGGAGCCTGTTTCTCCTCCTCCCTCTGCTGAACCCCCTACTTTTGTGCTCTTTCTTTCTCTCAAATAAATAAATAAAATCTTTTAAAAAATACTTTACATGTATTTTTTTAGATATATACACATATTTGCATGTTTAAATGCTTATGTATATATTTTACATGAACCACTTATCATAAGCTGGTCATGTCAGTCCCACCTGATGGTAAGATTGGGCATGGCCAGAAGCAATTTATCATTAATATTGAAATGGTACATATGAGAAGTAACCTGAGCAGGTCCAGAAGTCAAAAATACACCAGTGGAGGAGGAAGGGCAAGAGGGAGAGAAGAGCCCCTGTTTCAACCAATCCCCTAAAGAGAGCTAATTATCTAACAGAACATTCTGAACACCCATGAAATAAACCTGAGATGTAGGATTATACACTTCTCAATCTCTACAGGGGCAGAAGACACCAGTGGAGACGTAAAGCGGATTGGCAAAGCCGGATTGATATCGGAGGATAAACAGAAGTGGGAGGGAGCCACCAGAAGTGACGCATTAGAAAGTAATATCCCAATGTGAAAATGCCCTGTGAATGGGCACCAGCATTAACTTGGAATCTGGTTAAAAACACTAAAAAGAGAAAATGATCGAAAGGGGCAACTGGTGGAATCGGGTGGTCACAGGCATGGGGCTAAGCCCATAGAACCCAGACGGCCATCTCTGGTGACCACCTGGGGAAGAGAGAGTGCAGCAGAGCTTCCAGTTCCTGGTCCCTGAATCCCCAGGGCTGTGCAGCTTGCATCACCACTTGGCTGGGCACACTCGCATCCCCACATGAGGGAGTCAGGTGTGGATGCCATCCTGTGCTCTCTAGAACTACAGCCCTTTGCAACTCTGTGAGTACTGCAGGACCAGGGTCTGACCCAATCCGCACCTGAGAAAGTTCCGTGTGGGCAGTAGCCAGTGGTCTCTAGGACAGGCAGAGGGTCTGGATGCTCCAGACCCTCCTGAAGGAACCCATCAGAGTCTCTGGTCAGTATCCCTCTGTAGTGACCTGTGAAACCCTGAGGTAGGCAACCACCAGCAGTGGCCTCCCTGGACCAGTATCACTCATGGTTTTAGTGGCATGGGTGCAGAGACAAGCAGGCACTTTGGGTGACACCCAGAACGGTGCCAGGGGATGTGCACTGCCTGTGGGAGGTTGCAGGGTTTAGCAGAGTTTGCAGAGGGAGAGTCTGTGTGTTTTTGGACCACCCAGATGGGAGCAGACAGGCTTCTCTCTGACACAGAGATCTGGGTGCAGTTTGCTTACCACTAAACCTCTGAAAAGCTACAAAAAACCACCAAGGAAAAAAACTTCCAGAGAACAAAAGCCTAAAAAACCTGTTTCCACAGAGCCAAGCCCCTTGATAGGGGGCAGGACCTCAACCCAAGCAAGACTGACTGAAAAACAATGTGGCAGTCCCCTCCCCCAGAAAGAAAGCCAAAAGAACTAGGGGACAACCATCACAGGATTTCCATAAGAAGGTAAAACCCCAACATCAGGGGAAAACAATATATTAAGCTCCCAGTATTGCCCTAAAACCTGTATATTTCCTAGATGCAACTTTTATACTTAATTCATTCTCACTATTGTTCTTTTTAATTTTTTAACCTACATATCATTACAATTGGAGGTTTAAAGATCTTTTTTTTTTTAAGATTTTTTTTTTTTTTTGACAGATCACAAGTAGGCAGAGAGGCAGGCAGAGAGAGAGGAAGGGAAGCAGGCTCCCTGCCAAGCAGAGAGCCCAATGCAGGGCTTGATCCCAGGACCCTAGGATCATGACCTGAGCTGAAGGCAGAGGCTTTAACCCACTGAGCCACCCAGGCACCCCAACAATTGGAGGCTTAATACAACATATTCCATAATAACCTTTTAACTTGAGCTTTTTTTTTTCATACATATATCTGTGTTTTTCTTTTTTTTTCTTTTTTTCTACTTTTTAAAAATATACATATAGATATAAGCTTCAAGGTAATCCTCGTTCCCTAATTCAATACTATCCCTATATATAAACCAGTTTTAACCTCCCTTTATCTCTGAAAAGTTGAGTCCTTTAACAAAGATATCAAGATAAACCCAAGAATCAAAATAACCTTCCTCACCCACACTGAGGATTTATAAGCACCCTCCCATCTTTTTCTTCTGTCAGTGTTTCTGTGCATTTGTTTTTGTTCTGGTATTATATAAATCTTATCTCTGGGGTTTATTTTGGCTGCTTTTTTTTTTTTTTTCCTTATCGTTTACATTTGTCACTCTTTTTGTTTGTACATTTTTGTTTGTATACCTTATAAGCCTTACCATTTGGACCCATTCTAGCTGGGTCTTCTCTTCTCTCTCTCTTTCTCTCTCTCTCTCTCTTTTTCTTTCTTTCTTTTTGGTGGTAACCTCTCATTGCACAGAAGCATTCCAGAGTGTACTTTGCCTAGAGCATGGTTGATATATTCAGCTATACCTCCCCTCAACCACCTCTCACCAAAATGACTAGAAGGAAGAACACCCAACAGAGGACAAATTCAGAAATTGTGTCCTCTCCATCAGAACTATTGGATATAGACATGAACATTATGTTGGAAAGGGAATTCAGGGTAACAATTATCCAGGCAATGGCTAGGTTGGAGAAGACCATTAGTGACAAGATAGAATCTCTAAGGGCAGAAGTAGAAGCTGCCCAGGAAAAAGTTATAAATGCTATCAATGAGATCCAATCAAATATAACTACTCTAATAACTAGAGTAACCAAGGCAGGAGATAGAATTAGTGATCTAGAGGACAAAAAAATAGAAAAAAATGATCAGGAGGAGGCATGGAAAAAACAACTTAGAAGCTATGAAAGCAGAATTAGGAAAATAAATGATGCCATAAAACATTCCAGCTTCAGAATTATTGAGATCCTGAGAGGGTAGAAAAAGAGAGAAGGCTAGAAGATATAGTTGAACAAATTCTCCATGAAAATTTCCCTAACCTGGGGAAAGGAACAAGTGTTCCTGTCCTAGAGGCAGAAAGGGTACCCCCCAAGATCAACAAATCTAGAAAGACCTCAAGGCACTTGATAGTGAGACTGATGAATCATAATTTAGACAAGAGCTTCTGAGGGCAGCTAGGAGGAAAAGATTCCTTAGGTACATAGGAAAGTCCATCAGAATAATGTCAGACCTGCCCACAGAAACCTGACAAGCCAGAAAGCATTGGCAAGACATATATTCAGGGCACTAAATGAGAAGAACATGCAGTCTAGAATATTTTATCCAGCAAGGCTCACATACAAAATGGATGGAAAAATAAAGAGCTTCCAAGACCCACAATGTTTAAAAGAGTATGTGACCACCAAGCTGGCACTACAAGAAATGTTAAAGGGCATTTTATAAAAGAAGAAACCAAGAGTGACATAGAACAGAAATTTATAGAGACAATCTATAGAAACAAGGACTTCTCAGGCGATATGATGTCAATAAAAACTTATCTTTCAATAATCACTTTCAGCGTGAACAACCTAAATGCTCCCATAAAACAGCACAGGGTGGCAAACCAGATAAAATGACAGGACCTGCCCATATGCTGTCTACAAGAGACACAACTGGAACCTAAAGATACATCTAGATTGAAAGTGAAGGGATGGAGAACCATCTTTCATGCCAACTGGCCTCAAAAGAAAGCTGGGGTAACGATTTTCATATCAGATAAGTTAGATTTTAAGCTAAAGACTGTACTCAGAGGTACAGAAGGACACTACATCATTCTTAAAGGGTCTATCCACCAATAACTAAAATTGTAAATATTTATGTCCCCAATATGAGAGCAGCCAACCACATAATGAAACTGTTAATCAAAATGAAGAGTTCTATTGATATGAACACAGTAATTGTAGAGGATCTTAGGACAGCACTCTCAGTAGTAGACAGATCATCTAAACAGAAAATCAATAAAGAAACAAGAGCTTTGAAAGAGATACTGCACCAGATGGACCTCACAGATACAGAACATTCCACCGTACAGAACAACAGAATACTGATTCTTCTTGTGTGCACATGGAACTTTCTCCAGAATAGACCACATACTAGGCTACAAAACAGGGCTCAACTGATAACAAAAGACTGAGATTATTCCCTGCATATTCTCAGACCACAATGCTTTGAAACTGGAGCTCAACTACAAGAAAAAGTTTGGAAGGAATTCAAACACTTGGAAGCTAAAGACCACCCTGCTTAAGAATGTTTGGATCAACCAGGAAATTGAAGGGAACTTAAACAATTAAGGAAACCAGTAAGAATGAAGACACATCACTCCAAACCTATGGGATACAGCAAAGGTGGTCCTAAGAGGGAAATATATAGCCATCCCAACCTCACTCAAAAAAAAAAAAAAAAAAAAAAGAAAAGAAAAGAAAAAAAATAATAAAAGAAAATCCTGAATGTAACAATTCTCTTTACACCTTAAAGAACTGGAAAATCAACAACAAATTAATGCACAAGAAGGGAAATAATCAAGATTAGAGCAGAGATCAATGAGATAGAAACTAGAGATACAGGAGAGCACGTCAACAAAACCCGAAGCTGGTTTTCTGAAAGAATCAATAAGATCAAGAAACCACTGGACAAACTAATCCAAAAGAAAAGAAAGAGGACCTAAATTAATGAAATTATGAATTAAAAGGGAGAGATCATGACTAACACCAAGCAAATAGAAACAATCAGAAAATATTATGAACAGGGCACCTGGGTGGCTCAGTGGGTTAAAGCCTCTTGCCTTCAGCTCGGGTCGTGATCCAAGGGTCCTTGGATTGAGCCCCACATCGGGCTCTCTGCTTGACAGGGAGCCTGCTTCTCTTCCTCACTGCCTGCCTCTCTGCCTACCTGTGATCTCTGTCTGTCAAATAAATAAATAAAATCTTAAAAAAAAAAGAAAATATCATGAACAGTTATATGTCAATAACTTAAGCAACCTAGATGAAGTGGATGCATTCCTGGAAACCAATGAATTTCCAAAACTAAATGTGGAAGAAATTGACCACCTGAATAGACCAATAACTAGTAATGAGATTGAAGCAGTCATCAAAGACCTCCCAAAAAACAAGAGCCCAGGACCTGGTGGATTCCTTGGAGAATTCTACTAAACTTTCAAAGAAGAAATAACACCTATTCTTCTGAAGCTGTTTCCAAAAATAGAAACAGAAGGAAAGCTTGCAGACTCTTTCTATGAACCCAACATTACTCTGATCCCCAAACCAAACAACACCAAAAAGGAGAATTTCAGACCAATATCCCTGATGAATACAGATGCCAAGATTCTCAACAAGATCCTAGCTAATAGGATCCAACAGTACATTAAAAAGATTATCCACCATGACCAGGTGGGATTTATCCATGTGATGCAAGGGTAGTTCAACATTCACAAATCAGTCAATGTGATAGAACAAATCAATAAGAGAAGATAGAAGAACCTCATGGTCCTATCAATGGATGCAGAAAAACCATTTGGCAAGGTACAGCATCCATTCCTGATTTAAAAACTTCAAAGTATTGGGATAGAGAGAACATTCCTCAACTTCATAAAATCTATCTATGAAAAACCCACAGTGAATATCATCCTCAAAGGGGAAAAGCCGACAGCCTTCCCATTGAGATCAGGAACATGACAAGGATGTCCACTCTAACCCCTGTTATTCAACACAGTACTAAAAGTCCTAGCAACAACAATCAGACAACACAAAGAAATAAAAGGTATTCGAATTGGCAAAAAAGAAGTCAAACTCTCTCTCTTTGCAGATGACATGATACTTTATATAGAAAACCCAAAACACTCCACCCCCCAACTATTAGAAGTCATAACAGCAATTCAGTAATGCGGCAGGATACAAAATTAATGTACAGAAATCAGTTGCTTTCTTATACACTAACAATGAAAATATAGAAAGGGAAATTAGAGAATTGATTCCATTTCCTATAGCACCAAGAACCATAAGATACCTTGGAATAAACCTAACCAAAGAGGTAAAGGATCTGTACTTGAGGAACTACAGAACACTCATGAAAGAAACTGAAGAAGACACAAAAAGAATGAAGAGTATTCCATGTGCATGGATTGGAAGAATAAACATTGTTAAAATGTCTATACTGCCTAAAGCCATCTATACTTTCAATGCTATCCTGATCAAAATTCCACTGGAATTTTTCAAAGAGCTGGAACAAACAATGCTAAAATTTGTATGGAACCAGAAGAGACCCTGAATAGCTAAGGAAATGTTCAAAAAGAAAAAGCAAAACTAGGGACATCATGTTGCCTGATTTCAAGCTTTACTACAAAGCTGTGTTCACCAAGACAGCATGGTACTGGCATAAAAACAGACATGTAGACCAGTGGAACAGAGTAGAGAGCCCAGATATGGACCCTCAACTCTATGGTCAAATAATCTTTGACAAAACAAGAAACATTATACAGTGGAAAAAATTATCTTCAATAAATGGTGCTGAAAAAATTGGACAGCTATGTATGGAAGAATGAAACTCAACCATTCTCTTATACCATACACAAAGATAAACTCAAAATGGATAAAAGACCTCAAAGAGAGGCAGGAGTCTATCAAAATCCTAGAGGAGAACATAGGCAGTAACCTCTTGGACATTGGCCACAGCAAATTCTTTCAAGACATGTCTCCAAAGGCAAATGAAACAAAAGCCAAAATGAACTTTTGGGACTTCATCAAGATCAAAAGTTTCTGCACAGCCAAGAAAGCAGTCAACAAAACAAAGAGGCAATCCACAGTATGGGAGAAGATATTTGCAAGTTACAGTATAGATAAAGTGCTGATACCCAAGATCTATAAAGAATCTTTCAAACTGAACACCCAAAAAACAGATAATCGCATCAAAATTGGGCAGAAGACATGAACAAACACTTCTCCAAGGAAGACATACAAATGGCTAACAGATGCATGAAAAATGTTCATCATCATCATTAGCCATCAGGGAGATTCAAATCAAAAGCGCATTGAGATACCATCTTATACCAGTCAGAATGGCCAAAATCAACAAGATGGAAAACAACACATGTTGGAGAGGATGTGGAAAAAGGGGAACCCTCTTACACTGTTGGTAGGAATGCCAGTTGGTGCAGCCACTTTGGAAAACAGTGTGGAAACTCCTTAAGAAATTAAAAATAGAGCTACCCTATTACACTGCAATTGTAGTACTGGGTATTTACCCCGAAGATACAGATGTAGTGAAAAGAAAGTCCACCTGTACCCCAATGTTCATAGCAGGAATGGCTATAGTCGCCAACCTGTGGAAAGAACCAAGATGCCCTTCATTGGACGAATAGATTAAGAAGATAGGGTACATATATATATATACGTATATATATATATATGTATATATATATATATATATATAGTGGAGTATTATGCCTCCATCAGAGAGGATGAATACCCAACTTTTGTATCAACATGGACGGGACTGGAAGAGATTAGGCTGAGTGAGATAACTCACACAGAGAGAATTAATTATCATATAGTTTCACTTACTTATGGAGCATAAGGGATAACATGGAGGACACTGGGAGATGGAAAGGAGAAGTGAGTTGGAGGAAATTGGAGGGGGAGATGAACCATGAGAGACTGTGGACTCTGAGAAACAAACTGAGGGTTTTGGAGGGTTTTGGAGGGGGGTTGGGTGACCCTGCTGGTGGGTATTAAGGAGAGCACATATTGCATGGAGCACTGGGTGTGGTGCATAAATAATGAAATTTGGAACACTGAAAAACAATTAAATTAAAAAAAAAACAGTGGAATGATATATATCACTCCACCTTTAAACACATTAAAGGATGCAAAGATGTTGTTCTCTATTTTATCTCCATTTAATTTGTTGGGTTACTCTTTGCAAAAAGCAGGTGGACCAAAGTAGCAATGACTTACTGATAAAATACCCAAGTAGTAACCCACATTCTACTTATTGCACCTAATGTGATAACTTCACTAGGGAAGTTTAGTGTTAATTTGTGTATGTAATAAGCAGCTATTAATCTTATGAATGACTATTTTCCATATGTATCATGAAAGTGAGTAAGAAGTCAATTTCATTCACATGGAATCATGTTAACTCACAATAGTTCCACAAGCATTCACAATAATGTCATATTAATATTAATGATATTATTATTAGCATGTTAATGACATTTGCAATCATATCATATTAATTTTCTCACCCTATATCATAATATATCCCGAAGTTTACTGAGCCATCTGGACATGTTGAATCGATCTACTACAATAATGAAATCATGTTAACCAAATGTGGTGACTGACAAATGGAAAATACTTTGGAAACCTTAATGAAATCATATGCTCAAGCAAGTTGGAGATAAACCATAAGAGTCAGAAGCCAGGTACATGGGTAACATTTCAGAGTCTAACAATTTGAGTCGTGATGGTATCTGTACAAAGTAAAGTATAAATTATTGCATCTTGCTTTGTACCATTAAGTAAGAGACACAGTGCTTGGGTTGGACTTTTCAAGTATGAGAAGCAACATGTTAATGTCATGCTTTGGACTACAGCTCAATCCTGTGACATGGAATGATGCCCAGAGCAAGAAACTTTCAAAAACAGGTCACGATTACAGTACAGGTATCCCTGCCAATTGACCCATATAATTGAGCTTTCAATAAGTAGTATCTGAATTTTAAAAAGGACACTACGTGGAGTTTCTGTCAAGCCCCAAAAGGAAATTCATAGCACAAATCCTTAATGTACTGTAATAAGACCATACTTAACCATGTATCCAGAAACACTTGTCATGAGCTGGTAATATCAGTCCTACCTGGGTAAGATTGGGCAGGCCCAGATGCAATTTATCATTAACATTGAAATGGTACATACAGGAAGTGACTTGAGTAGGTTCATAAGTCACAAAGAAACAGAACAAATGAACTCCGTGTCTTCTACCATGCCTATACTGATATTTCTCCTTCAATTCACACCTGTTGCCTAATGGGAGGTCCTTATGACGAGTTGCCAAAGGAAGAAGAAAATCAGTCTGCATTCACAGACGAATATGCCCAGTATAGGAAGGTGACACACTACATGTAAACTGCTGCTGCATTATAGCTACACTCAAGAGTGATCCTAAAACACGATGGTAAGGGAAGTTCCTCCTATTTGTTGGCATTTTTGGATGCTGTACCTGGTCATCCCCTTTATATGGAGAGAGAATTGGCTTGAGTTAAGCATAGGCATGAGTTTATGGGCATTCAAAGATGGCTTATTTAGTTAGTTAATGGCCTGAAAGAAAAATTGAAGATTAAAGAAAGGAAAAGGCATGCAAATAGATATTTGAGATTATGTATAAATGAATAAAGATCTCTCTATTAGACATTAATGCCCATTAAAGAGCACTTAATTGCAGAAGAGACACTAAACAATTAAGTATGAGATGAATTAGCCAGTCAGTGTCAACTAGCTTCTGTCCTTTATCATCCCAATACTTGCAAAATTCTCTCTTTAACAGAGTAGTCATGATAACAGAGATGGAGTCTATAGGTGGGCTCAACAACATGGGCTGACATTTACTAAAGCTAACCTAGCTATTGTTGCTGATTGGCATTTGACTCATTAGCAACAGAGGTGGACAGTGAGTTCTTGATTTCTTGAGGATACTTGATTTCTTGATTTTGTCAGGATGTTAATCAGCACAGAGACAAACTAATTATGTCAGATTCATTTCACCCTTTCAGCAGGGACAGGACAGTGACTCATTTTGACCAGATAAGCACAAAATCTCATGAGTATGAGTTTCCCTTCCTTGACTACAATACCTTGAACTTCAATGCTAATCAAAAGTTTATAGAGGCTTTGATTAACTAACATGGGATTCCTCATAATATATCTTGGAACCAAGGCCACACTCTATGAAGCTGAAAGTTTAGCAACTGACATAAATATGTAACTCACTGGAAGTGTGTACGTGTGTGTGTATCTATAGATATGTGTATATGGAGAGAGAGAAAGAGAGACATAGAGAAAAGTAGATAGAGAGAGAGAAAAAGAGAGAAAGAAAGAGAAGGTAGGCCAGCTGCTAGAGATCCAGGAGAACTGCTTTTTGGTCCAAAGCCAGTCTGCTAGCACAATGCCTTCTTGCTCAAGAGAGGTGAATCTTTATTCCACTAAGGCCCTCAAACAATTGCCACCTACATTCTGGAGGATAATCTACTTTATTCAAAATCCACGGATTTAAATGTTGATTTCCTCTAAAAAATCTTTATGGTAACATCCAGAATAAAGTTTAATCAAATATTTGAGCAACATGGCACAGTCAAGTTGAGACAGAAAATGAACTGTCATAGGGAAAAAAGATGAATATGTGTGGCAATCAGGTAATTTATCTTGTACATCTCCCTCATGTTATCAGTTGGCATGGACCTAAGCCACTGCCACAATTTGTGATTGTTTGGCTACCTTTCTTAACTCAGAAAAAAAATATATATATAAAACAATTCTTAAAATTTACAAGTAGTCACAAGACTCATAAAATATATAAATCAGAAAATTTTGTTCCTTACTTCTCATACACTTAGGATAAGTGTCCTTATCCTAACTCTACTTACTAAGAGTAAGTCAGATGGCAATTTTATATGTGGTAAGTTTCCCAAAGCAAAGTATATGATATGAACCCTAATATTATTCAGGATCAAGAGTAGAATGGACTCCATAATGGATTATAGACAGCTTCATGTCTGATGATAAAATTAATTCATAGATAAAAAATTTAAAGAGTTGAAATAAACCTAGAAAGAAGAATTTAAGAATATTACAGTAGTAAAGGTTGCCTTAAGAAAATGTAAAAAAGGTTGAAAGTGTTAACCTATTCTTCAAAAATGCCAAATAAATTATACAAAATATTATAGCATAAATGACTTACATTATGGTTGTTTCTTGTTATTTCCAAGATGCATTGAGTAACAGAGATTACAAATAACTTTGCACCTTCATGTAAGTAATTTGAATCCTCTTTTCAGTATTTCAGCTTGTTGTGAGTTCTTTTTTTTTTTTCAGATTTTATTTATTTATTTGGGAGAGAGACAACATGAGTGGAAGGGGCAGAGAGAGAGGGAGAGAGAGAGAGAGAATCTTAAGCAGACTCCACACAGTGTGGAGCCTGACACAGGACTCAATCCCATGACCCTGAGACCATGACCTGAGCTAAAACCAAGACTCAGATGCTTAACTGACTGTGACACCCAGGTACTCTGGTTCTTAATTTCTTGACATGTAATCAATTAAAGAAATTTGATTCTTACCTCTGTTAAGTTATTTATCTGATAATTTAAGCATTTAGAAAAAATGTGGCAGGGATGAAACAAAACAAAACAAAACCAACCAGCCTATCTGAAAGCACCATTTCCTTCAATGAATACAGGTATTCCACAAATATGACTCAACATATTGGAATCATAGCATTAAGATTAAAAAGGCCAAAGTCATAATTGGGCCAGAAGACAATATCATACCAATTCTGATTTTGTTGTTGTATTATTTTTCAAACTTTTCAGGGAAAAGAGGAAATTCCAACTGTTTACCTCTCAGATGCTCAGATGTAGTATTTTGTTGCCTTTAGCATAGCTAGATATTCTGCTTATGCTGCTGAGATGCCTGGCTGTAAAAGAAATCATAAATATTTCAACTTTTCTGCCAATTTTTCCCTGATGGGGGTCTGATTTCATTCCTTAAGCATTTTTCAATTTGCAACAAAAAAATTACTTTGTATTTCCTTACAGGAAGTTAGAGATTAAAAAAAAGAGGAATTTCCCCTGATGCTATTACCACCAACATTAATGACATGATTGAAATATATATAATATTATCATATATGTGTTATATATACATATATATAATTATGCCAATATCAGCTGGAAGTTGTAAATATTCTTTGATGATAATGTTCTTGAACTATTTTTAATGTTTGGGGTTTTCACTGGAAACGTTAAATCATCTATAAATATATTCTGTTTTGTTGTAGGTTTAATAGAATTCAGAAAATATGAATATAACTTTAAATTGCAAGGATAGATCTAGAAGTCTACCTAGAAGATCTAGGGAGATCTAAAAGACTACCTACAATTTCCAAAATTGGCTTATGGACTCAATATTTATTATGCATGAGGGATGATTCTATATGCTAAAGACAGAACAAAGATACTTGCCTTCATCAAGCTTATATTTTACTGGGAAGGTTGAGACAATAGAATAAAATATGCATTATGTTAGAAGGTGATAAATGCTATGGAGAAAAAAAAAAACAGAGAAAGGAGATGGGACACACACCCCTACACACACTCATATAGGACATGAAATTATAAATATGTTATTGGGACTCATCACTGAGATGGAGACATTTGATCAGTCTTGAAGGAGGGAAGAGAGAAAACTACTCGATGTACTGCCTAAGGGAAAGACAGGGAGACAGGGAGACTTGGTATAATAGAAGAAATGTTCAAAGTGAGAAAAAATATATCAGATGGAAAGAGCATTTTAGGTCATTAAGATACTGTCACTCTGCAATGGCATTAAAGAATTTAGAACAGAGTAGTGATATATTAATGTGATTATCCTGGCTACTGTACTGACAACAGACAGAAGGGGAGATGATGGAAGTAGAGAAACTTGTTAGGAGGCCATAGGAATAATCAATACTCAAGGCAATATTGCCTTTGATCACAATGTTTGGAGTACACAGAGGTAAGAAATTGGTGAGGGAAATTGGGATGTATTTTCAAAGTTGAGACAAGAAGATTTGTCAAAGAATGTGATATAGGGCGTGAAAGAAATAAAAATCAAAAACAATTCAAAGATGTCCTTGTTATCAGTGGAAAACCTGGTATTCTCATTTCCAGTTCTGTAAGAAGATTAAATTTAGGAGAAAACTTCAGAATTTGGCATGGGAATTATGATGACAAGTAAGATACAAAGCTGAAGGGAGGGTTTTGTTTTTTTGTTTGTTTGTTTGTTTGTTTTGCTTTGTTTTTCCTGTCCTCCCTTAGGTAAAAGAAATAAGAGTATGTTTTCTGCTGATAGTAAGGATTCAGTTAAGGGAGTGGGGGGGGGAGGATCAGGGGACAGGTGGAAAAAATGCCTGAGAAATATCCTTGAAGAAGAGGGATGAGATATGATACACAAGTGAGGGTTTGAAGCTTGAAGAAGACCATAGAAACAGAGCAGGAGAGTGTGTTTTTATCCTAATTCCTCTTTCAGGATAACTTTTCTTGAAACACCAAGAAGATTTTGAAATAGTATCTTCCAGTGCTTTTCTTGTTTTGAGGTATAATTTACAAACATTGAAATGAACAGATAATTAAATATGTCCTGCAGGTTTTGGCACATACTTATATGCATCTAAAGCACACTTTATTAATGTATCTCTCTTTGTCTCAGTTCCTAACCAATAACCTCCCCATTCTCACCAAATCCACAGAAGCAAGCACTATTCTGCTTTCTTTCACAGTATAATAGCTTTGTCAGTTTTAAACCTCCTACAAATAGAATCATAAAGTATGAACTCCTCCTCTGCCTGTGTCTTCTTTTATGTAGCTTAATGCCTTGGGATTTACATGTTATTGCACAAATCAGTAATTTGTCCTTTTGATTCTTGAACAGTAGTCTATTGTGTGAATATGAATGTTTTATTTATCTATACCTAGTCATGGACATTTGAGTTTTATTTATTTATTTATTTATTTATTTGTGATTATGAATGGATTTCCTAGGAACATTCTTATAAACACTTTTATAAGTTTTGGCTTATGATTTCATTTTTTTACTTGATGAACACTTAGTAGAAAAGTTTAGTTATAAAGAAATTATATTTTTAATTTTTTAAGAAATTGCAAAAAAACATAAAAAGAAGAAAAGAATTTACCATATTGTTTTCTAGAATGATTGTCCATTTCTACACTCACCCTAGCCATATAAGAGAGTTCTGGTTGTTACATACCATCACCAACATCCAGTTGGATGTATCGTACTATCTTATTATGGATTTAATTGCATTTCCCTGGTAATGGTATACACTTTTCATGTGCTTATTTACCATTTTCCTCTATAGAGTATTTCTTGATGTCTTTTTTATTTTTATTATTGTCATTGTTGTTGATTTCCCTGAACAGTCTTTTTAACATTGGAATTCTGTTTTATGTGTAACACTTATTCTGGGGCTCAGATATATGTACTGTAAATATTTCTTCCAGATTGTCACTTGTCTCTTTATTTTTTAATGTGTCTTTCAAAAGCAGATGTTTGGGGCGCCTGGGTGGCTCAGTGGGTTAAGCCGCTGCCTTCGGCTCAGGTCATGATCTCAGGGGTCCTGGGATCGAGCCCCGCATTGGGCTCTCTGCTCGGCAGGGAGCCTGCTTCCTCCTCTCTCTCTACCTGCCTCTCTGCCTGCTTGTGATCTCTCTCTGTCAAATAAATAAATAAAATCTTAAAAAAAAAAAAAACAAAACAAAACAAAACAAAAAAAAAACAAAAGCAGATGTTTTACTTTTGATAAACTCTGAATTTGTTCCTCGTAGATGTTAAGTATTCTGTTAATGTGACTGATAGTGGAGGTGGGAATCAAATCATAGTCAGAGAAATCTGTCAGAAAGATAAATATAAGGTGCTTGCATCTATTTGGGAGAGCCACAACAGAGCATTGTCTTTGTGGAAGTCTCCAGTGAAAGTTCTGAGAAACCAAAGTTCATCAATGCCCCTCTCTCCTCCATAATTCCTAGGGTCTAAAATATCCCATCCCTAGGTGCCAATTATTTCTCACTCTCAACCTCAGAGATTCTATTCCTTTGTCTGGACTGTTCTTAATCTCCTCCTCAGTGTAACCAATCATTTTTTCCTCATCTTTATTTTTTAAAATTAAAAAAAAAAATAGTATAGTTGACACATAATGTTAATTAGTTTCAGGTGAGCAACATAGCACAACATTCTACATCCTTATAATTTACACTGTCTTCATGTTTCATTACTGCGTAGCTACCATCTGTCACCATATGATGTTATTATAATATCATTGAATAAATTCCTTATGCTGTACCTTTCATCCCCATGACTTATTCATTCCATAACTGGATGTCTGTATCTCCTACTTCCCTTCACCCATTTTGCCCACCCCCATCCTTTTTCCTCTGACAAACATCAGTTTATTATCTGTGTTTATATGTGTGATTCTGCTTTTCCTTGGTTATTCACTTGTGTGTGTGTGTGTCTGTGTGTGTGTGTGTGTTTAGATTCCACATATAAGTGAAATTATACGGTATTTGTTTTTCTCAGCATGACTTTACTTACCGTAATATTCTCTAGGTCCATATATGTTGTTGCAAATGGCAAGCAATCTAATATCCATCAATAGCTGAGTGGATAAAGAAGAGGTAGTACATAGATAGATACAGACACATACAGACATACATACACACACAGAGGAATATTATGCAGTTATAGAAAAAGTCTAGTGAAACCAATCTTAACCATTTACTCCAAAGATTTTTTCTTTGTCATGCTCCAGTCCCCAACAACCTTCCCGGAAACCTCTACCACCACCATTTTTCGCTTTTTTAACAATTGATATTGCTCATTATTTATTAAAAAAAACCTCTATTCCCTCTATTGTGTGTTGCAGAATCATGTAAGATTTGTTTTTTACTTTGTTCCCAAATTTTATTACCAAAGTAGCATTCCATTTTCATGATTGTTTTAAAATCATTTTGTTAAAAAAATCTAACTCCATTTGCATAATTTACTTTAGAGGTATACCCTTTTTTTCTTTTTTTAAGATTTTATTTATTTGACAGAAAGAGACACAGCAAGAGAGTGAACATAGGCAGGGGGGAAAGGAAGAGGGAGAAGCATGCCCTCCGCCAAGCAGGGACCCCAATGTGGGGCTCAAATCCAGGACTATGGGATCATGACCTGAGCCAAAGGTAGATGCTTAACAACTGAGCCACCCAGGCACCCCTAGAGGTACTGCCTTTTAACTGAAAATATGGTATAAGAAGATGTGTGGTTTTAACGAATAAAGAGTCTAGAAACATAAAAATGCAAACAGAAGAGGTTAATAATTTGTTTCTGCATATTAATAAAGTAAATGAAAATTGAGGAAATCATTTATTTTGGGAGTGTTTTTATGAATTTTTTGCCATACATTAAAATATACACATATTAAAAGGTTTGTGAAGTGTCTTATCATACATCTAGTTTTTCTAAATGGTTAACTTTAGGAGTGCCTGGGTGGCTGAGTTGGTTAAGCATCTGCTTTGACTCTAGTCATGATCCCAAGATCCTTGGATTGAGCCCCACTTTGGGCTCCCTGCTCAGTGGTGAGTCTGTTTCTCCTTCTGCCTCCGCCCCTCCCCTCCACTCATACTTACATTCTCTCTCTCTCTCTTTCTGTGAAACAAATAAATAAAATATTTAAAAAATAAATGATTAGGTTTATAATCATGTTATTCAAAATGAAGCACAAACACACTGTCATACTCACACACAACATTTTGCATAGTTTCCCCAGATACTTCTCTGGTTCTATCAAGCAATGTTCACTGAGTTAATTCAAACTAGTCTGAAGTCTTTCAAAATAGAGTCATTATATTCAGTAGATAATAAAATGAGGAACATGTCCTATTATCTCAAAGTTACATGTTCTTTGAAAACTAGAAGATGGAAAGTAACACACAACTATTATTGCAAATGATGAGTCTATAACAAAAGACACTGTGTCAAGGGGAGGAGTGAGTAAGGGACATATGGGCTAGGTAGAGAGAGGTAGGGGGCTATGTGATCAGGCTCATAGAAATCCCCAAAATATGGAGGTATGGGGAACCCAGAGATAAGGGAACAAACAGGACCACCCTGCCCTAGGCATGTGGGATGGTTGTCTTTTTTATGATAAACACCTATGACTAACAATTAAAACCCAAATCCTAAAAAGGAAGTAAGCCATTGAAGGTGTTATCACTAGTCCCCCTCAATGGTGATATCAATAGAGATGTTAAAAGGATTTAAGTTCCCTGGTTAGCTTTCTATAAAAGACCAACCCTAAAGACCCTCTTCAGCAACCATGTTGGGACTGACCCCTCTTATTCTTGATAGCTTTTTCTATAGCTTCACCTAATAAACTTCTGTCTTTTCTCACACACACACACACACACACACACACACACACACACACACACACTACCAAATTCCAGTCTGTCATCTAAAAAGCTTGAAAGTTGCCACTCCCATCCTCACAACAAGAAAAAAAGTTGAAAAAACTGAAAATCAACAACTCTTTTTAGATCTCTCTGGAAATTGAGGTCCCAGGACAGATTACTTACATGACAACTGGAGAGACAGACAGGCACATACACAGAATCAAAGTTTATGAAAGGAGAAGCCTAGAAGCAGAAGGCTGTGGCTGGAGCCAAGTAGAGACACTTTCAATTGTAAGTGGTAAATTACTGGAGACTTAGTGTAGGCTAGTTTGTAACTTAAAAACATAAAGAGGCCCAGTCATAGATAGGCTTCCACACTCTCAGGAGTTTATTAACAGGAGGACTGTCAAATTCTCACATTGGAGACTTGGGAACTCTGCTTTCCCACAGACGGTGGGGGAAAAGTAGCCATTTTTAAATAGTATAATGCTCTCTGTTCTATTTAACATGGTCTGAAGAAAACTATTTTATAAGAGACTAACCAACTAGGATTTTAACAAATGCTAACCAACCTTTGGGAAGAGAAAAATCCAACCATAGCTTCTGATGTGGAGGAGAAGGAATACCCAACTCAGGCTCAATAAAAGACTAAGACATAATCCTAGAACTGTAGAATGCTTCCCATCTTCTAACATCTTACCACCATACCAGTAGGAATCCTATATAACAACAGGAATTAGAGATGAAAAACTGCAAGCTTCAGATCCAATTTAGGAATCTCTAGGAAAATCCAATGAAAACAAGTGAGATAAAAATAAAGATATTAGAGGAAATTTTAGACTCTGACTCCTGGTAAAGCAAATAGTAAACACAGATATGCATAAAATCTCACATGGAAGACATAGCTACCTCAATTCCTTTACTGGATACTTCATCTCTGACTTTCAAAAAGAAGTAACAAGCATGGGGGCACCTGGATGGCTCAATGGGTTAAAGCCTCTGCCTTCGGCTCGGGTCATGATCTCAGGGTCCTGGGATCAAGCCCTGCATCAGACTCTCTGCTCAGCAGGGAGCCTGCTTCTTCCTCTCTCTCTGCCTGCCTCTCTGCCTACTAGTGATCTCTGTCTGTCAAATGAATAAATAAAAATCTTAAAAAAAAAAAGAAGTAACAAGCATGTTAAAAAGGCAAATATACAGTCTCAAGAAGCAAAGCAAGCATCAGAACCAGACTTAGCTATGACAAGAATTTTTAGAATTATCAGAATAGGAATTTAATATGATTAACCATACTGAGGCCTCTAATGAAAAAGTGGACACCAAGTAAGAACAGATGCATAATTTAAACAGGGAGATTAAAACTAAGATAAAAAGGATCTATTATAAATAAAATAGTTTGTAACAGAAATGAAGAATGACTTTGAAAGGCTCATCAACAGGCTGGCAACAGCCAAAGAAATAATCAAAGAACTTGAAGGTATATCAATAGAGTTTTCCAAAATAAAAATGCAAAAACAAGAACAATAATATGGAATTGAATATCCAAGAACCTTGGCACCATTACAAAAGATGTAACATACATGATAAAGGACTTGTATCTAAAATATACAAAGAATTCTTGGGGCACCTGGGTGGCTCAGTGGGTTAAAGCCTCTGCCTTTGGCTCAGGTCATGATCTCAGAGTCCTGGGATCGAGCCCTGCATCAGGCTCTCTGCTCTGTGGGGAGCCTGCTTCCTCCTCTCTCTCTGCCTGCCTCTCTGCCTGCTTGTGATCTCTCTCTGTCAAATAAATAAATAAAATCTTAAAAAAAAATAAAATAAAAAAATAAAATAAAATATACAAAGATTCTCAAAACTCAACAATGACAAAACAACAACCAAATAAAAAGGGGACAAAATACATGAACAGATATATTATCCAAGAAGATTGAGATGGAAAAAGCAAATGAAAAGATGTTTACCATCATATATGATTAGGAATTGCAAATTAAAATGGCAATGTAGTACTGCTACATATCTATTAGCCTGGTTAAAATCCATAAAAAAAACTGAAACTATTAATTTTTGGTGAATTTGCAAAACAATAAGAATAATTATTTATTGCTAGTGGAATGCAAATTGGTAGTTACTTTGGAAGATAATTTAGCAGGTTTTTATAAAGCTAAGCATTGGCTAACCATAAAATGTAGCAGTCACACTCTTAGGTATTCTCCTAATAAGTTAAAAATTTATGTTCTTTTTTTTTCCTTTTTTTAACCTTTTTTTTTCCCCCTCACCATAGCACAGGAAAAGAAAGAAGAAAAAAAGAGAAAGAAAAAGAAAAAGAAGTAATTAATTAAAAAAAATCATGACAAGTTTAAAAAAAATTCTGTTCTCACAAAAACCTGTTTATGAATTTTTACTAAAAAAAAAAAAAGCTTTTTGCTAATTGCTAAAAGTAAGCAAACCAAGATATCCTACAATGGGTAAATGGTTGAACCATCTATGGGACATTCATACATAGCAATAATATTCAGCAACAATAAGAAAAGAGCTATTAATCCAGGAAAGACCTGTGGAAACTAAACACTGTTGTTGAGAGTAAGAAGCCAATCTGTATGATTTCAGTTTTACGACATTCTGGGAAAGGTGAAACTATAAAGACAATAAACAGATTAGTGGTTGCCAGGGCTTGAGAGGAGGAAGAAAATGATTGATTAATATAGCATAAGGGGTTGCTAGGTCTGTGAAACTTCTTTCTATGATAATGTACTGGTGGAAGTTAAAATTCATAGAATTGTTCAATTTAAAAAGTGAACTCATATAAATTTTGGATTTTAGTTGATAATACTTTATTAGTATTGTTTATCAACTGTAACAAGTGTACTACATTGATGTAATATGTTAACAATAGGGACAACTATGTGTGGGGAGACAGAGTATATGGGAAATATTCATATTTTATGTTTTTTTAATAAACATAAATCTCTAGGAAATAAAGCCTATTAATTAACAATAACAGCAATCACCATCACAGCAACAACAAGAACACTGAAAAGCTGGGTGAGTTTAGGAAAAGCTATAGAATATTCAGTTTTTACTTTAAGTGCATAATAAAATTAACAGAAATTAATTTGGAATTGGTAAGGCACAGTAATTGGATCTATTGCCATGACTCTCTTTCTCCCAAAATTGATAAAATTACTTGGATAACCTCTAGGTTATCAGAGACCCCATCAGAGACCCCTCTTCACACACATTTTCAGTCAAGTATAATCAAAACAAACCAACTTTCCAATTCTAATTTCTGTTCTTAAACAAATGAGAACAAAACAAATTTCTTAACTAAAGTATATTGAAATTTCTATGTGCTATTTTTCCCTTTTAGTATTTCTGGATAACACTACATAATAAAAAAGAGATGGTGATAGACAATAAATTTCAATTAGATTTATTTATTTATTTATTTAAAAAGATTTATTTATTTATTTATTTATTTATTTGACAGACAGAGATCTCAAGCAGGCAGAGAGGCAGGCAGAAAGATTGGAAGGGAAGCAGGCTCCCCGCCCAGCAGAGAGCCCGATGCGGGGCTTGATCCCAGGACCCTGGGATCATGACCCGAGCCCAAGGCAGAGGCTTTAACCCAAGAGCCACCCAGGTGCCCCTCAATTAGATTTAATATAAATCCATGTTGTATGTATTTAAGCTAATAAAACTAAGTTAATTTTAGTTAACATTTAATTTTAAGTTACTTTTAATTAATTTTTTAGAAGATTTATTTATTGATTTTAGATAAAGAGAGTACACGGGGATGGGGGAGGGGCAGAAGGAAAGAGAGAGAAGGAGAGGGAGAGAAGCAGACTCCATACTGAGCAGAGTCCTACTCTGAGGGGACTGGATCACAGCACTCTGAGATCAGGATCTGAGCCAAAATCAAGAGTCAGCTGGTCAGATACTTAACCAAATGAGCCACCCAGGCACCCCCTTAATTAGTAATTTTTAAGTGAATTTTAGTTAAGACCTCTAATCCAATGTTGAAAGAAATGTTGACAGATGTCCATATTTTGTTATTACTTTAAAAAGAAAGTTTAAAGATTTTATAAAGAAGTATAGTATTTTCTCTAGTTACATTGCAGATCAAGTTTGTAGCTAAAATTGCTATGCATTCACAAAATTATACTTTCTCTTCTAACTGGGAATGAGACTGTTGTATACTTACATTACACTTGAAATTAACACTGACTTATTTTGGTTCTGATGGTTACAGGAATAAATGATGTGCTCTACTCTGTGGCTTAGCACTTAAGAACTGCATAATCAATTTTTGTTTTCTATCTCTGGCAGCTGAAAATAAGGGCCATAGAGTATATTTCAGAAATATCACAAGACAGTTGGTTTTTGAATCACTACTTTGAGAAAAGCCTCCTAGAAGGGTTCTTTAACAAGGAGCCTATATATTGAATCATTGTTTGCAGGAAAAAGATGTATTTTATAATTACTTAAATTGGGGGGTCATTTACTAAAGCAGTTAGCTTACTCTTACTAATAGATCTTTATTAGTGTAAAAAAAAAAAGTCCTCTTCTCTTACCAACTTGATAACTGATCTTATCAAGATGGATGTTGAATATCACCAAATGCTTATTTGGCATATATTGAGATTATCATATGAAATTTCTCTTTTAATTTTTAATTTGATAGAGTGCATACATTGATTTTCCAAAGTTAAGAGAGTGTTAAATATACAATATAAATTTAACTTGATTATTGTAATATACACATGATATGCATATCATAATTTTCTTGGCATTACTTCCTTAACAATAAATTCATTATTTTTTTTATTCCATCCTCATGAAAGTAACTGCTATGTAATTCTCATTTCTTGCCCTGTTTTAGTAATACAATATGCTAAATTTTAAATAATTTTAGGATAAATGCTGAGAAAAAATTTTATATGTTCAGAGGTATTAATTGAAGTTTGTGTGTACTGACCGGTAAATCCATCTGTGTCAGTTTTATATTTGAGAAATCCTTTGGTCCTTGCTATAAATCTTCAATGCTTTAGAATTTTCATGTGTTCTATGTCTTTTCTATTTCTTCTTGTGTCATATTTGGCAAGTTTTATTGTTCCATTATGTTGAATATTTCAAATTATGTATATCATATATATTTAATATTATTTGGAATATAATTGTTTATAGCATATTTTGTACTTTATTGTATCATCAAAGTAATGGTTAGTACAGTAAAATGTACAAATTTAAGTATACAGGTTGATAATATTAAAAATTATGTATAAAAACTTGTATGATCACATAGATCCAAATATATAATTTCTTTTAATGTCTCAGCAAGCTCATCCATGGCCCTTCTCAGGAAAACGTCTTTTGATATCTAACAAAACAGTTTTATTTTTCATGGTTTTGAACTTCATATAATGAACTCATACCACATGTGGACTTTTGGGTCTTAACTCTTAAAGTTTTTTACTCAATATCATGTCTGAAAGTTATTTATGTTTTATATATAGCAGTCATTTGCACTTTTTATTGTTACCTAATTTTACATAGGATAAATTTACCCTGATATATGTCAGTTTTAAAGAACTTATCTGAGGAAGCGCCTGGGTGGCTCAGTCAGGTAAGTGTCTGCCTTTGGTTCAGGTCATGATCTCATGGGTCCTGGGATTGGCTGCTGATGGGCTGACTCCCCACTCAGTGGGGAGTTGGCTTCTACCCCGACTGCTCTGGCCCCTCCCCACTGTTTGTACTCTCTCCTACACACCCACTTACTGTCTCAAATAAATAAATAAAATTAAAAAAAAAAATTATCTGAAACCTCTGTTAACTGGATTGTTGTAGGAGTGTTTCTATCCACTATTTCTATTTTTCTCATCACATAACTTTTGTACACATCATCTAGTTTCTTGCCTCAGCATCGTTGTATTTGAGAGACAGCCCAAGCATTTGAATGAAAATTATTCTCAGTTTGTTGTGAAATAAGTAACTATATTCCTTATTTTCTTCTTCTCACACTTCTTTTTTATACTTTTTCCTTCCTTTTTTTTTTTTGCCACATTCCAAATGTGATTTAAAATACCTGACAAAATGTACATAAATAGGAAAAGATTATAAATACATATGGACATGAAAGGAAATGAAAGTAACAATAAAGGACTAAAATAAATCCGGAGATTATAATTAAGGTAAAATTAGGGTTTTGTTTAATGAGAATGTGTCAAGGACTCAGGAATAACTAAGCTTTTATTTAAGATCAAGACAACACTATCCAAGAAATAAACATGGGGAAAAAAAGCATATAAAATGTAGAAAATTGTTGTTGTAACCTAATCTTACATGTTACTATTTTTCTCTTGAAAACTAATCTAATGCACAATCCTACAAATCAGTACAGAAGAAAATAAAATCAGATACATTGATTGAAACAAAATGTTTTTTAAATCAATGTAATGTGATCCAGTAATTCTATTGGAATTTTGGATGTCAAGCTATATTTATTGCTTATTATAATATGTCTGACTGTATGTAAGACTAGATTTAACATACTTTTAATATACTCATATTTGCCTTGTTTATTTGAATTTCTAGAACTTTAAAAATGGATTAGAACCTTGGCTTTGCTCATATTGTCCACTATCCTGCTCTTGCATGATTATATTTGATAGTGAGCCTAAACATTTGTATAAAATCCATTCCCAGTTTGAAATTGAATTAAGTAAGCTTAAATCCACCTGGCTATAAGGAGAAGTTTTGTATTACATAAAGACACTGTAAAAAATAAATAATGGAAAAAAATTGTGTTTTTTCCCATACATGTGAAACGGATTTTCTACTGTAGGGAGTTTAAAGTTGTATTTGCAATCTACTAATCACTGTCCCTCTCTAGGATAAAAAAATCCTACAAGAAATTTAAATATTCATACACAATCATGATAGTTTCATATGCAAATTTTATATTATCACAGGAAAAAATACTGGTTCTTCATTTGCTGATGCTCATCCCTCAGATCTCAGGTAAAAAATCATTTCCTTAAAAGAACCCTTCCTTGTAATCTTATTTTAAGGAGGTTTGTCATTTTAACTTTCCACCTCCTAAGAGTGATTTTTCTCTGTACTTTTATGTTCTCAATACATATAGCATGGACTTTAAAGATTTACTTACTTTCTTGATTATTGTCTCTTCTATATCCATGAGTTTAAGACTCTCATTGTCACTTCATTTTGGTATCTCCTGTGCTTCAAATAATGTCTCACATATTTTAGGTGTTCCAGAAATAATCTTTAAGCTAATACATACACTTAAAAAAAATCCTTATTAAATTATGCAAGAACTCAAGTGATCAGTGCTATAGTCTTAAAACAATAGACTTATACTATATCTTGATGGAAAGGTAAAGCTTAACTGACAAAATAGAGGAAAGGAATTTTAAGTATGAAGAACACGTGTATTCTAATTTTAAAGAAAACATAAAGATAACTTATGGCCATTATGGCCAAAACACATTAAAAAAGTAGTTTAGAGATAATCAGATTTTAAAAGCCTTAGGAATATATAATGTTATGCTCAATGGAAACTTATATAACTATTCATCTTATTCTAAAAATGAATTTTTGTTGGGGTATCTGGACGGTGCATTTGGTTGAGTGCCTGACTCTTGGTTTCAACTTGGGTTGTGACCTCAGGGTCCTGAGATTGAGCCCTGTGTGGGGCTCTGTGCTCAGCTAGAATCTGCTTATCCTCTGCTCCTCTTCCTAGTCATGCAATCTCTCTCTTTATCTCTCTCTCTCTGTCTCTAAAATAGATAAATAAAATATTTAAAAAAAATAAAAATAAAATTGAATTTGTGTTAGCCCTTTAGCATTTGGTTACAGATAATTATATCAGTTTATTACATGATCAGAATAGGAGCTACTTTTTTCTTCATTCATCCTGTATCAGCCTCATGTATAAGGTAAATTAATTGATAGAAGTCTACTCTGGCTTGGAAAATTTTTCGTGACTTCAGTATCCCATTTGATTTAATGTACACACATAGAATCTGACATTTACATTTTCAGTTATGCTGTGAGATGCCATTCTTAGTTCCCCTTGCATCCATGACAGCATGTTTTCATGTCAAAATGAAGTTCAGATTATGGTACATGGTATATAGAGTTATCTTCATATAAACATGGTATTTACATAACAACATTAAATTAGTAAAATATGTAAGTATAGATATGCATATCCATAGAATACTGATCCTTATTTTAATATATACTTCCTTGTTTAAATTTTAATCTAAAATTAAGTAAATATTTTACATCAATATTAATTAAATATTGAAAGTAATATTAAGTTGAGAAAAGAAAAGAGCATTTCATAAAGTATAGAACCTCCATACACTTTGATGAGACTATAATACTTAATTTTCTAACCTAGTTTTTCAGAAATAAAATAAGGTATTTAGTCATGCAAAAGCACAAGTTTGGGCCTGGTGAAACACACACAAAAAAGAGTTTATGCTTAAAAGATCCTTTAAAATATTGATCTTAACTAAATAGATCTAGCTACAAAACTCTGCTTTTTAATTTACTAATTGTCTGAATTTGGCCAATAGTCTTTCTGACTCAGACTCCAAATATGGAAAAAGGTGATGTAGTTCTTCACAGCCTAGAACTATGAGGGAATTAAAAGCTATAATATATGCAAAAAGATTTGCCCAGTGTCCGATATGTGGAGGGCCTTAGTGAATGGTCTTTATTAATATTTATAAAAATCACCTCCATAAACTATTACTTTTGTTGAAGTTATTTTAGTCATCTAAGATCTTCCATCATCTGGGGGAAATTTTGAACAATGTGCTTTAGAGCAAGACTATAAATATTATTATATTAAAAAGCATTTTCATTACTGAAAGTCATAAATTTCAGAGAAATAGAATATAATCGTCAATTTTCTGGGAAAAAAGTTGCTAACTGCAGTGAAAATTTAACCATTTGGAAGTGTTGGCTACAAGTAACCAGCTTTGCCTTAGCAAGATATATCAAGTAGATTAACCTTGTTTGCATTGACCCAGAGCCCTTGTGTTTCTTTTCCACTCTTCCATCAAACTGACAAACTCATTCATGCTTAATGTACTTTTCTGGGGATTTATATATAATTATTATTTTAAATATTGAGTAAATTATTAGAATAAGAATTTTAAAAAAGGCATAACTCTTGATAAAACTGTAGAATAATAATAAACTCTGGGGAAAAATATATCCGATAAAGAGAGTAGTCTTTTCAGTCTTCCTAAAATATTATTAGGTAAAAGCCTGCTGGCTCTAAGAACAAATGTCATGAGACTAGAAAGAGCTTTTGCATTATATGCAAATTATTTGCTTAATTGTATAACTGTTTATTAACCCATTTCAGCCATAACATGAGTCTATCTTAATCTTTGCTATTTAGATTGTCTGGATACTACAGAGCTAATATTCTGTTAGAGTCTTGAATAGCAAGTGTTTAATATTCAAAGATGTTATTGAATAAAAAAAAGTCGCCTTTGACAGTTTTTCTCCAATATGCATTTAACTTGCCTGTGCAGTGGTAATTATTATCTTTATGAAATCAGGTGCCTTTTATGAGAAAGCCAAAGTAATCGAGGCTTACCTACCTTTAGTATTTTGCTTTTTTATTGACCCTTGTTTTTAAGTATAAAGTGTGGCTACCTTGCATCACTTATCATGTATGTACTTCATTTTTAATATCATAACACATGACAGAGACTTTTCTTATATTTCTTTCCTAACTACAACTGTGTCTTTTTGCATTTATCAGAATATGTTGAAATTATTAAAAATGATATGCTTATTCAGCCTTGTCTTCAATCATGTGTGAAGACTGTCATGGGGGAATGAACAAATTACTTAATTAAACTTGTTTTATGTAAACCACTTTTATAAATGACTTTTAATTCCTGAAAATAATAAAAGTTGTATGTATTTGCAAAAATATTGCATACTAAATTAACTTATAATGGCCTTGTCAGATCCTAGAACATTGGAAATATTTTACAAAGGTTTAATGGGCATGAGCTCATGACAGGTCACTAATGGAATCTACTTAATGTAAGTCTTAGGAAGTTTTTTTTTTTTTTAACTTTTCATATATATCAACCCCAAAATAGATACTTTTCCCTATGATTAATCATGTAGAGTGAATACAACTAAATTAAATTGAAAAAGAAAAACATTTTATACTTATTCTAACTTAACATTATCTATACATAAATATGAAATCAATATGTCTCAGAATCCTATACTTTTATTTTTTGAGAAAAAATTATAAAAAGGCCCTCTCCATTCTCAACTTGATCCCTCCCACCCTCAGCTTATAAACTAGTTATTTTTAGAGGCAGAAACAAGATGATTGAACAATTAAATTTTGACAGGAAGCCAGAATTTAAAGATAAACTATCGGATATGCAATTTTACAGAGAACATCAATGTTTGATTTGAATTATTTATTAAACATCAATGTTTCATTTGGCAAGATTAAATACATAAGCAGTATAGGAAATAATATACAAAGAATAAGTTGCTGTTTAGAGGAGTATTTTAGCTTCATCTTTAAATAATTAACTTGATATTTATATACTAGTTAGATTGACTCTTAAGATTGAGATAGTATACCTATGATTCATATGTCATAAATTTCCTTCTTTTACTTTGGAAAGATATCACTTCTATCATGTTATTCTGTCATATTAAGTCAAGGTAGGTTTTGGGTCTTCTCAAAATAATGATTCCAGAAAATTTTGCCAATGCATTAGGATTGGAATATGAAATATAATTTATCTAGGACAGTTTAAAATAGATCATCTATTTCAAGGGGGAAACAAATGCTTTTACGAATTATTTTACCTAATAAACTATAATTACAGTTTTAAAATGGGAGATTATGTGTTAGTGAACATTATTACTATATATCCTGTAAGAGAAATCCTGTTAATTATCAGGAGGTATATAGACTAGAGAGGAAAAATATTTAAGTTGCTGATTAGTTAACTTCTTTATCTCCCTCACCATGGAAAATTGTGTGGTCTTTAAAATTTCTCATACTATGTGAATCTTCAATTTGCTTCATGAAATATAGATCACTTTAATTTTTTAAAGGTAGATTTAGAAAACAGTATTTGAGTATGAAATGAGATTAAATGTATTAAATAAAAATTCAGGGTTGCTTTACACAAAGTGGATAATTATATTTACTTATAAGAAGTACTTAATGGTGTCCATTATGATTGATTAATATACTTCTAAATTTGGAAATCACAAATGATTGTGAAAATAATAAATTAAATTATTGATATTCCCTTGGAAAATATTTCAGAATGGAATCCTTTGCTATGTAGTCATTTCAGTGTAAATGCATTTCCAACAGAGAGTTTAACTCTTTTTAGAGTCAAAAGAGCCCACACTTGGCCACTTTTTTAATCTAAAATAATATATATTCCAAAAAGTAGAAATAGAAAACAGGCTTCATACCATATGATTGTCAAATGATCTATGTTCTCACTGTCCTCACATTTCTAGTTGAAGTAAAGTTTCAGAATAGCAGCTTTTAATTAAATATTGGTAAATTTAAAACGACTTTTACTTCTTAAAAATGATCATGGGCCTCCTGGATGGCTCAGTGGCTTGGGTCTCTGCCTTTGGCTCAGGTCCTGATCTTGGGGTCCTGGGATGGAGGCCTGCATTGGGCTCTCTGCTCCGCGGTGAGACTGCTTTCCTCTCTCTCTGTCTACTTGTGATTTCTCTCTCTGTCAAATAAAATAAATAAAATCTTTAAAAAAATGATCATGATGTAAGAGTTATAAAGTTAATATTATATGGTTCTTCACATACCTGAACTTGAAGGTGACTGCAAGGTCATCTAGAAGTCCAACCAAAGGTCAGGATAGACTTGAGCACTTTTCTTTGCAAGTCATTACTAACTTCCTTTGGGCAAATACTTCTTTTCAAACTTTGTCTTTTTCAATTTGAAATTTCATTTCTCTACTCTTTTAAGATTCATCTTCATGTAACAAACTGGTGAAAGCCTAGAGATTTTGGAAAAAAAAAAGAAAAGCAATGGTGCAAGAATATTTAACTAGAAAAAAATCTCAAATGCTCTTTATTCATATTTACTATTTGTTTAATTAATTAATTAATTAATTAATTAATTTTACTTAAAAGGATCCATTTATTTGCATATGTAAATTATAGTCCTGGTCAAATACTCTTTAAACTGAAATGGCATCAATCTGAATCTGAGGCAAAAGCAATAAAGCAAATAAGTCTCTCACTAGTTTCTTTTTGTTTTTGTTTTCTTTTCTTTTTTTTTTTTGAAGATCTATTTATTTATTTATTTGAGAGAGGGAGAGAAAGCATGTGAGAGAGAGAGAGGGAAAACAACCAGGGGGAGGGGCAGAGAGAGAGGGAGAAGCAGGCTCCTCACTGAGCAGGAAGCCTGATCTGAAGCCTGAAGCCTGACCTGAAGCCCAGGATCAGGGCCTGAGCCAAAGGCAGTTATCCAACTGTCTAAGCCAGCCAGGGAACCCAGCTCTCACTGGTTTCAACATGTTTTCTCTAACTAAGAAGAAGAAGTCCTCGTTTACCTTTAAAAGTTCAGACAATGCCAGCAATGCCTTCTTTTAAATCTTTGCAGATACATTAGATTAATACATAATCATAATCTAAATATTCTGAGTCAAGTAGTGGAAAGCAAATGTTTTTGTCTCAGAAAAATAGGAGACTTAGAAATGGAAGAAAAATAGATGATTTTTTTTCCAAAATTTAGAATCCAAAATATCTACTTACATTTTATATTCTCTTTCTTCACTGTTGTTTGAAGTTTTTATTTTAATTCTAGTTAGCATACAATGCTATATTAGTTTCAGGTGTACAAGAATATTTTATATTCTTTTACATCCAAGATTTCTCCATCCCATGCCTCCTCACTTATGGAATGCATAGGGGAATCAAAAAGTATGATTTTGTATGAGAAAAGTCAGGCATATTGAGGCCACCTGAAATTTGAAATCCAGCTCCTTTTTATTACCCCTTTTTTGGTTCTCTGTAATGGAATTTCTATCTCCCATCAGCTATATGAGGTATGGAAAAAGTTAAGAAATATTTTCTATACTTCTGGTTTCTATATTGGTTTCTCATTTAAAGTACATTTTTCATCTGCTTAAGTCAGCATTAAGTAAGCTGTTTCTGAAATGAGTTTTATATTATTAAAAGTGTTTTTTCTTCCTATAACCACAGCTATATTAAGTAGAAAGAAAATCATTTTTGTAAGGAAATTTGTCCCTTTCAACCACAAAAATTGGTATATCATAGCATATTTTTTGTTCTATCACTTGTATGAGCTTTACTCAAGCAACTCAAATTAAAACTGTGAATGCAAAAAGTAAAATAAGAATTATGGAATGTGAAACTCAGTGAAATGTGAAACTCTAGCTCAAAAATCACATATTTATGCCAAAAACACATGGAAAAAATAGAATGTAGTAAAAAAAGTTTATAGTTTGTACCATTTACTAATACAATTTACCAATGTTCCAGTCTCTTCAAAAAGTTAGATAATTTTGTTCAACTTATGACAAAGTACAAGGCATCTTCTTCTCAAGAACTCTGAGTATATTAGTTGCAAATAATAATGTATAATACTTCCAAAGACTAGTTACTTTTAGCATCTGCAAATCTTGATTTGCACTACAAATTCTCATCCTAGACCTGACAAGCGTTTTATCTAACGCATTTAGCCGATAACTTTACATTCTGTTCTCATTTCCCTGGTTATAAAGTGAGAATATTAAATTTTGCCTTGAGTGCTGTGAGAATTAATTATTTAATGTTTATAAAGTTCCTTCCAGCTCTAAAGTAGAAAAGTCACAGAAGCATTTCTTATACATGGATATTCTCATAAAATTATGGAGGAATTGTTATTACTAACCATAAACAAAATACAGAAGTCAGAATTAGAAATGAGGTCAAAGATGCTATAATACAATACATAATGTATATTTTAATTGTTTGAGAAGTGAGTTTCCATGTTTTATATATATATATTTTTTTTTCTCTAGCTATGCTAAATAACACAAAGTTAAATTATAGGTCAAGATGGTCTAATATAGAAAAGATGAGCACTTCTGTGAACCCAAAGCCATTCAATGAAAACAAAATTTTATTTTTTTTTAAAGATTTTATTTATTTATTTGACAGAGAGAGATCACAAGTAGGCAGAGAGCCAGGCAGAGAGAGAGGAAGGGAAGCAGGCTTCCTGCTGAGCAGTGAGCCCGATGCGGGACTCGATCCCAGGACTCTGGGATCATGACCTGAGCCGAAGGCAGCGGCTTAACCCACTGAGCCACCCAGGCGCCCCGAAAACAAAAATTTAAATCAATAGGGTCACATAATATAATTTCACAATGGACACCTGTGCAAGTTGGACTCTAAAAGACAGACAATGGTGAGAACTCTTACCTGAATCAGGCTTTGACTATATTTTGCAAACCAGCATCAGAAGATACATTTATAGCTATTGATGGTTCATTTGCTGGTCTAACTCTATTGCTAATCAATGGTAATGCATTTGTTAATTTGTTTCTTTGTTTTGTTGATTTGACTTAAAAAGTAGAGAAAGAAGAAGGATAAGGAAAATTATGTGATTTTTTTAAAAGATTTTATTTATTTATTTTATAGAGAGAGATCATAAGTAGGCAGAGAGGTAGGCAGAGAGAGAGGGAGAACTAGGCTCCCCATCAAGCAGAGAGCCCCAGGCAGGGCTCAATCACAGGAACATGAGATCATGACCTGAGCTGAAGGCAGAGGCTTAACCCACGGAGCCACCCAGGCTCCCTAAATGAAGTGAATTTTAAACAAAACTTAAATTATTTTTGCTAATATTATATTCTTCCTACCTTTTTGGTTTAAATTCCCTCTCTCTCTCTTTTTTTTTTTTTTTTTTTTGCAGCTTTACTGAAATGTAATTGACATATAAAATTGTGTAAGTTCAAGGTGTGCAAATTGATGAATTGATACACATATATATAATGTAAAATGGTTACCACAATAAGGACAGTTAACAAATTCAACACCTTATATTTTGTGATGAAAATATTTAAGATATCCTTTCTTAACAACCTTCAAGTACATAATAGTATTGCTAATTAGATCACTGGAACTTATTTATCTTACAACTGGAAGTTTATACCCTTTGACCAGACTTTCCCTGTTGTTTTCAATCACACAATAATAATAAAATAAATAGTAATATGCTGTTTGTAAGTTCTTGTGTCTTTTAGAAAATTTTAAAGGATAGGGGTGCCTGGGTGGCTCAGTGGGTTAAGCCGCTGCCTTCGGCTCAGGTCATGATCCCAGGTCCTGGGTTCGAGCCCCGCATCGGGCTTTCTGCTCAGCAGGGAGCCTGCTTCCTCCTCTCTCTCTGCCTGCTTCTCTGCCTACTTGTGATTTCTCTCTGTCAAATAAATAAATAAAATCTTTAAAAAAAAAAAAAAAGAAAATTTTAAAGGATAAAATGGCAACTTATACTGGTCTTTTTCATTTTTCATGCTTTTTGATACCCAAATGTCTGGATAATACCTTGAACTTACATATATGTGTTCAAGGATTTTGTTTCACAATTCTTGTATTTTAAGTGGACAACACAATACTATAATTAATAAAAATGAAAATACCTGAGAGTTGGCTCTACAGATTTTCTATCACATGTGTAAGTGGACTACGGTAGAGAGAAAGAACAATATAATTCATTTATCATTCTACTAATTCAAATATTTTTGGAGACCATGTCTTAGAAGTCCAAAATTTAACTTTGTGGGATTAATTTTTAATATGTTATACCAACCAAAATAAAATAGCACTGTGATGTTCTTTCTTATTGATGCATTATATAGAGAGACTTCCTAAAAAAAGAAAATTAAATACAATTCATATTCCAATATTTTTCAAATCCCAAAATACATTTGAAAAAAATTTAGAAGCAACGTATTGAACTGGGATATGTAGTTTGGTTATGCCAAAGAATTCTTTGGTGAGTTGATAGAAGTGTTAACCTTTATGGTTCAACTTTTGATTGGTGAAATAGGGTCACGTTATCACATTAACTTTTGTAGTTATAACTTTAAGAATAATCAATAATAGGAAGCCTGTAGTCCAAATGCCATTGCTATTTCAAAAATGATTGATGGAAAGAACTGGCTATAAAATACTAAACTCTCTAGCTTTGGTCCATGACAAATAGCATCAACATGATTATATTTTGAATAAAAAAAGAAAAATTCTCCCCAAAGCTTAAAGTCCATGCTAAATAAAACACTGAAAGCCATTCAGGATTTTAGGTTCCTTAATGACCAAAATTTATTAAAGCAAAATTGATGGAAAAGGGAATAATGGCTATTTTTAAAATCAGATACAGTTTAAAAGGCTTTTGATCAAATATCCAGCTTTGAACCACAAATACTCCTTACTCGCCGAGTTTGTCAAATATCTTGCTTTGTGTTTGGCTACTGGAACATGAAAGTGCTTATGTTGGTAATAAAATTAAAGAAGACTAATTAATTTATATCAACTAATGTAAATATTGTATTGTCCAAAAAAATCAAATTTTGTTTCCCTCAACTACCATGATCTCTAAAAATGCTTACTAGTTACAGATGTTTTATATAAATTAAAAATTTAGTAAGCTCTATTTAACTAATGATACAGCTTTTCTATTTTAAAACAAGTTATCTATTTGAAGAAGAGTCCATTTGTTTCCTCTTTCTTTTATGAAGTCCAACAGAAACATAAGTAAAATTATGTTTAAATTTTAGATATTAGGGGCACCTGGGTGGCTCAGTGGGTTAAAACCTCTGCCTTCGGTTCAGGTCATGATCCCAGGATCCTGGGATTGAGCCCAGCATCGGGCTCTCTGCTCATCAGGGAGCCTGCTTATTCCTCTCTCTCTGCCTGTCTCTCTGCCTACTTGTGATCTCTGTCTGTCAAATAAATTTAAAAAAAATTTTTAGATATTAGTACTAGAAAAGTAATTAAAACCATCTAAAATCTTCTGCTTTGTTGGTTAGTGTCGTGCTTCATTGATTAAACTCTTATCACTAAATGAGAGATTTTCTTTGATAAAGTTTCTGCTTGGGGTGCCTGGGTGGCTCAGTGGGTGAAGCCTCTGCTTCCAGCTCAGGTCGTGATCCTGGGGTCCTGGGATTGAGCCCCACATCAGGCTGTCTACTTGGTGGGGGGCCTGCTTCCCCCTCCCCTCTGCCTGCTTCTCTGCCTACTTGTGATCTCTCTCTCTGTCGAATAAATAAATAAAATCTTAAAAACCCGTTTCTGTTTAAATATTAAATATTTTGTCATTTTTCATTTTTTTGTTGTTTATTACACACTTTAGACAAAATGTGTTTATCCAATATATGCTTTACAAATATTTTCCTTCAATCAATGGTTGGACTTTTTTTATTTCAAGTTTGTATTTAAATTCTAGTTAACATATATGGTAAAATTGGTTTCAACTGTAGAATTTAGCGATTCATCATGTGCATATAACACTCAGTATATATCACAAGTGCTCTCCTTAACATCCATCATCTACTTACCCTATCTCCCTGCCCACCTCCCTCCATCAATCCTCAGTTTGTTCTCTATAGTTAAGAGTCTTTAGTGGTTTGCTTCCTCCTCTGTCTTTTTTTTCCCCTTCCCCCATGTTCCTCTGTTTTGTTTCCTAAATTCTACATATGAGTGAAATCCTATGGTATTTATCTTTCTCTGACTAGCTTAATTAACCTCACATACTATGCTAACAACATCTACTTCATTGTACATCTTTTTGATTGCTGAGTAATATTCCTGTGTGTGTGTGTGTGTGTGTGTGTGTGTGTGTGTGTGAGACCTCTTCTTTATCCATTCATCAGGTGATGGACAGTTGGGATATTTCCATAATTTGGCTATTGTTCATAATGCTGCTATAAACATCAGGGTGCATGAGCCCCTTCAAATCAGTATTTTTGCATCCTTCATGTACCTAAGTGTAATTGACATGTAGAGGGTAGTTCTTTTTTTTTTTTTTTTTTTTAACTTTTTTGGGAAACTCCTGGTTGTTTTCTAGAGTGGCTGTACCAATTTGTATTCCCATCAACAATGTAAACATTTTCCCCTTTTTCCACATCTTCCCAACATATGTTGTTTCTTGTGTTCTTAATTTTAGCCATCTGACGTGTGAGATGGTATCTTATTGTGGTTTTGGTTTATATTTCCTTGATGATGAGTGATGTTGACCATTTTTTCCTGTGTCTGTTAACTATCTGTATGTCTTCTTTGGAAAAGTGTCTGTTCATGTTTTCTGTCCATTTCTTAACTGGATTATTTATTTTTTGGGTGTTGAGTTTGGTAAATTATTTCTAGATTTTGGATACTAACCCCTTAGCAGATACGTCATTTGCTAATATCTTCTCCCATTCTCAAGGTTGCTTTTTAGTTTTGATTTTTTCCTTCATTGTGCATAAGCTTTTTATCTTGATAAAGATCCAATAGTTTTTATTCGCTTTTGTTTCCCTTGCCTCAGGATACACGTCTAGTAGAAGGTGCTATGGCCAGTTTCAAAAAGTTTCTGCCTGTGTTCTCCTCTAGGATTTTGATGGTTTCCTGTTTTACATTTAGGTCTTTCATTCATTTTTAAGTTATATTTGTGGATGGTGGAAGAAAGTGGTCCAGTTTCATTCTTCTGCAGGTTGTGTCCAGTTTTCCCAACATCATTTGTTGAATAGACTGTCCTTTTTCCATTGGATAGTCTTTCCTGCTTCATCAAAGATTAGTTGACCATATAGTTGTGGGTCCATTTCTGGGCTTTTTATTGTGTTCCATTGATCTTTGTGTCTATTTTTGCACCAGTACCAGACCTTTGTAATATAGCTTGGAGTCCAGAATTGTGATGCCCCCAGATTTGCTTTTCTTTTTTAAGGTTGCTTTAGCTATTTGGGGTCCTCCGTGGTTCTATAAAAATTTTAGGATTGTTTGTTGTAGCTCTGTGAAAAATGCTGGTGGTATTTTGACAGGGATTTTAATAAATGTATAGATTGCTTTAGGTAGTATAGACCATTTTAACAATATTTGTTCTTTCAATCTGTGAGCATGGGATGTTTTTCAATTTTTTTGTCATCCTCAATTTCATTCTAGAGTTTTCAGAAGACAGACCATTTACCTCTTTTGTTAGGTTCATTCCTGGATATATTATGGGTTTTGGTTCATTTATAACTAAGATTGATTCTTTGATTTCTCTCTCTATTATTTCATTATTGGTGTTTGGAAGTGTCACAGATTTCTGTACATTGATTTTGTATCCTGTGACTTTGCTGAATTTGTGTATCAGTTCTAGTAATTTTTTTTCTTTTTTTTAAATTTTATTTTTTATAAACATATAATATATTTTTATCCCCAGGGGTACAGGTCTGTGAATCGCCAGGTTTACACACTTCATAGCCCTCACCATAGCACATACCCTCCCTGTCTATAACCCCACCCCCCTTTGCTGGAGTCTTTCAGATTTTCTACATAGAGCATCATATTATGTGTGGATAGTGGAAGCTTAACTTCTTCCTTGATGATCTGGATGCCTTTGACTTCTTGATTTTGTTGTCTGATTGTTGAGACTAGGACTTCCCGTACTATGCTAAATAACAGCAGTGAGATTGGACATCCCTATCTTGTTCCTGACTATTGAGGAAAAGCTCTCTGTTTTTCCCCATTGAGGATGATTTTTTTTTTAGATGTTATTTATTTATTTGGAAGAGGGAGACAGTCTGAGAGATAGAGCTTGAGCATAAGCAGGGAGAGGGGTAGGGGGAGATGTAGAATCAGACTCCCCACTGAGCAGGGAGCCTGATGTGGGGTTCGATCCCACAACTTCAGGATTATGACATGGGCTGACAGCAGATGCTTAACCAACTAAGCCACCCAGGCAACCCTCCCCATTGAGGTTTATATTAGCTGTGGGTCTTTGTTCATATGGCCTCTATGATGTTGAGGTATGTTTCCTCTATCCCTACTTTGTTGAACGTTTTTATAAGGATAGATGCTGTACTTTGTCAAAAGCTTTCTCTGCATCTATTAAGAGGATCATGTGGTTCTTATCCTTTCTTTTTATTAATGTGGTGTGTCATGTTGATTGATTTATGAATATTGAACCAAATCTGCAGCTCAGGGATTAATTTCACTTGATTTGCTCATAACTTTTTCAGAATGTTTGCATCAATGTTCATTGGGTGTCTTGGTCTGTAATTCTCCTTTTTAGTAGAGTATTTCATTAATTTTGAAATTAAGCTAATGCTGGCCTCATAGAAGGAGTTTGAGAATTTTCCTTCCATTTCTATTTTTTAGAAACAGTTTGAGAATAATAGGAGTTAAGTCTTCCTTAAATGTCTGTTATAATTCCCCTTGGAAGCCTTCTGGGCCTGGACTTTTGTTTGTTGAGAGATTTTTGATTACTGATTTAATTTCTTTGCTGGTTATCATCTGTTCAAATGTTTTATTTCTTCCTGTTTCAGTTTTGATAATTAGTATGCTTCTAGAAATTCATTCATTTCTTCCAGATTGCCCAGTTTTTTGGCTTAGTTTTTCATAATCTTCTCCTATATTTGTATTTCTGTGATGTTGGTTGTAATCTCTACTCTTTTATTCATGATTTTATTTATTTGGGTCCTATCTCTTTTCTTTTTGATAATTCTGCTAGTGGGTTATCAATCTTGTTAATTCTCTGAAAGAACTAGCTCTTAGTATTGTTGATCTATTCTACTGTGTTTTTATTGTTGTTGTTGCTGTTCTTATATCATTTATTTCTGCTCTAATCTCTATTAGACTAGAGCAGAAATAAGCTTTATTCATTGTTCTTTTCTAGCTCCTTTAAGTGTAAGGTTAAAGTTGTCTATTTGAGACTTTTCTTGCTTCCTGGGATAGGACTCTTTTTATATACTTCCTTCATAGAACCACCTTTGCTTCACCTCAAAGGATTGGAACTGCCATGTTTGTTGTTATTGTTGTTGTTGTTGTTTTAAGATTTCATCAATTTATTTGACAGAGAGAGATCACAAGCAGACAGAGAGGCAGGCGGGGGTGGTGGGGGGGTAGGGGGGAAGCAGGTTCCCTGCTGAGCAGAGAGCCTGATGTGGGACTCGATCCCAGGACCCTGAGATCATGACCTGAGCTGAAGGCAGAAGCCTAACCCACTGAGCCACCTAGGTGCCCCCGCCATTTTTTTTTAAAGATTTTATTTATTTATTTGACAGACAGAGATCACAAGTATGCAGAGAGGCAGACAGAGAGAGGCAGGCAGAGAGGTGGGAGGGAAGCAGGCTCCCTGCTGAGCAGAGAGCCCCATATGGGGCTTGATCCCAGGACCCTGAGATCATGATCTGAGCCGAAGGCAGAGGCTTACTTAACCCACTGAACCGCCCAGGGACACCCCCCCCGCCGCCGCCATGTTTTTGTTTACATTTGTTTTCATATTTTTTTTCTTCTTCTTTAATTTCCTGGTTAACCATTCTTTTAAGATTTTATTTATTTATTTGAGAAAGAGAGAGTGAGAGCACAAGCTGGGGGGAGAGGCAGAGGGAGAGGGAGAATTTAGTCCATTTACATTCAGAGTAATTATTGATAGATAAGAATTTAGTATCATTGTAGTACCTGTAAAGTCACTGTTTTTGGAGATTTCTTTGTTCCTTTCTAGTGTTTGTTGCTTTTAGTCTTTGCTTCCCACTCAAGAGTCCCCTTTAATATTTCTTGCATGGTTGGTTTAGTGGCTGCAAACTCATCTAGTTTTTATTTGTCTGGGAAACTTTTTTTTTTTTTCCAGTTGTAAAGAGGTGAATTTATTCAGTATTTTTCAAAGACTGTAATGGTCTGGGAAACTTTCTCTCTCCTGTTCTGATGACAGTCTCACTGAATAAAGTATTCTTGGCTACATATTTCTCCCCCTTTAGCACCCTAGGGTTAGGGTACCACACCATTCTCTTCTGGCCTGCCAGGTTTCTGTGCATAGATCTATTGTAAACCTGATTTGTTGTTCCTTATAGGTTAAGGATTTCTTTTCCCTTGCAGCTTTCGGGATTCTTTCCTTACCTTTATATTTTGCAAATTCTACTGTGCTATGTCTTGGTGATGGCTGGCTTTTGTTACATTTGATGGGACTTCTCTGTGCTTCCTGAATTTGGATGATTATTTCCTTCCCCAGATTAGGGAATATTTCAGCAGCGATTTGCTAAAATAAACCTTCTGACCCTTTTCCCCTCTCTTCTTCTTCTGGAGCTCCTATGATATCAATGTTATGGAGTCACAGTGTTCCCTAATTGTGCATTTGTGATCCAATACTTTCCTTTCCCTCTTCTTTTCAGCCTCATTATTTTCCATAATTTTATCTTCTATATTACTGATTCATTCTTCTTGATCCACCCACATTGTTATTACATCCAACAATTTTGCAACTCAGTTATAGCACTTTTTATTTTGGCCTGACTAGTTCTTAGTTCTTTTATCTCTGCAGTTAGGGATTCTCTAGTATCTTTTCTCAAGCCCAGCTAGTAATCTTATGATTGTTGTTTTAAAATATAGTTTAGACAACTTTCTTATATTTGTTTTGATTAAATCCCCATTCATTATGTCTTCCCATTCTTTCTTTTGGGGTGAATTCCTCTGTCTTGTCATTTTGTCTAGATCACTGTGCTCTGTGTGTGTGTGTGTGTGTGTGTGCATGTGTGTGTTAAGAAAGCCTGTTATATAACTGTTCTTGAGAGAGATAGCTCTACTAAGAAGAGGTCTGTACAGTCTTGGGCCTGGTGCTTCAGGAGTGTGTGCTCTTCTGCTGTGTCCTATCTGCTTCAGAGTGTGTGCTCTTCTGTTGTGTCTTATCTGATCTTTCCATCAGGTCAGTCTTTGCAGAGTTTCTCCTTGCCTGCAGTGGAGGCAAGGAGAAACCCTGCAGAAGACCTTGTCTACTGTCTGGCAAGTTTTAACTAGGTAAGTTTTGGTCTGCCTATTAAAGGAAGCTAGATCCGGGGCACCTGGGTGGCTCAGTGGGTTAAAGCTTCTGCCTTTGGCTCCGGTCATGATCCCAGGGTCCTGGGATCAAGCCCAGCATCGTGCTCTCCGCTCAGCAGGGAGTCTGCTTCCTCCCCTCTCTCTGCCTGCCTCTCTGCCTACTTGTGCTGTCTGTCAAATAAATAAATAAAATCTTAAAAAAATAAAAAAAAAAGGAAGCTAGATCCTATTTTCCCTGGAGCTGAAGATTTACAGCACTCTGTGATCAATAGATTGATGTGCCTGAGGGGTTTGTGTTGGTCTTTTGGGGGAAGGTCTGCACTTCTTCTCAGGCCTACTTGTCCTAGTAAAGGTGAATGAACCTACAGTTTGTCTGTGTGTGGAGGGGTGGGATTTGTCTTAACAGCTTCAGCCTCCCCTGGGGGGTGTTGTAATGCTCACTGAGATGGTCAGTTCTGATGGGTGTGGGAGAAATGGCTTTGCCTGCTCTTTCCTCCCCAGAGCAGGGAGTTCGCACTTGCTACTCTTCAGGAAACCCTCACAGAAGAGTGAACAATCTCCTCTCTTATGTCCCTGGATTCTGTTAGAGCCCTACCTTCACTCTGTGTCTGAGCTGTCTGCATGGCAGGTGGCACAGTTCTCTTGTGTTTTATCTCAGGCATATGGCTGGATTTCAAAATTCCAATTTTTAGGGACCCAGTGCAGTGCAAATCTTCTCTGACTCTTGAGGGGAGGGTCTTGCCACACTGTGGGTGTTGCCAGTTAGTCCCAGAAAAATAATCCCACAACCACACAGTTGTTCACGGTTTATGGCTAAGCACAGCAAAAATCTGGCACCAAGGTTTGCTGTCCTCAGTAAGGGTCTCTGATCCTATGCTAAAGAACAGTGCAGCACCGTGGTGCCTACCAATTCTTTCATTTCCAGAGAGGCTATGCCACCTCTCCCAAATGTTATCCAAGAAGGGGAACTGTCTCTTCCAGGGTGACCCAGGGGATTCTCAGAGCATTCTGTCCCCTCGGAGGACCTCTGCCCTCCACCCACACAGAAGCTATACCCACCAGGTGCCACCCAACAGTGGTGCAATCTTCTAAAACTTCACACTTTCAGCTCCCTGCTTATAAAAACTTGTGATAATTGTCCACTCTAGTTTTCCAAGTCAATAGTTTTGGGGAAGTGTTTCTTTAGTGAAACCCCCAGCACACCACTTTCTTTTTGTTTCTCTCTCTATCTCTCTCTCCTCTCTTGGAGATCAAGGCCCACTTCCTTCTACAGTATCTGTGATTCTCTTTTCCCAGAAATCATGTATCTGCACATCTTATCTTCCAAGATGTGGCTTCTTCTTTCCCTCTAATTCTGAAGTTTGTTCTCTCAGCATTCAGATTGATTTCTTGAGTAGTCTGAATGATTTGATATTTATCTAGCTGTATTTGAGAGATGAGACAAACCTAAGGTCCCCCTAGTGCTCTGCCATCTTAACTTCTCACTCCCCAATAGTTGGCATTGTCATTCTTTTAACACCGACTTTCAAACTATCTTGATTCTTTTTAATTGAAAAACAGATTATGCCTTTGATGTCATAGCCAAGATATCTCCCCATAATTCAAGATCATGAAGATTTTCCTTTGCGTATTTTCGAAGTTTTATAGCTTTAGGTCTTACATTTAGGTCTTTGACTCACCTTGAGTTAATTTTGTATATTGTGTGAAGTGTGGATTAAGCAACATATTTTTGCAGTAGTAATCCAATTTCTTGAACATTTTTTTTATTGAAAAGACTAGCTTTACTCCTTGAGTTGCTGTTTTACTTTTTTTTTTTTAAGATTTTATTTATTTATTTGACAGAGAGAAATCACAAGTAGGCAGAGAGGCAGGCAGAGAGAGAGGAGGAAGCAGGCTCCCTGCTGAGCAGAAAGCCCGATGTGGGGCCTGAACCCAGGGCCTGGGATCATGACCTGAACCGAAGGCAGCGGCTCAACCCACTGAGCCACCCAGGCACCCCGCTGTTTTACTTTTGATAGAAATTAGTGTCAATGGTTTAAAGGAAGTATGAAAGAGACTTGTATGGGTCTATTTCTGAGCTTTCTTTTCCACTGATGTATTTGTTTATCTTGACATCAATATGACACTGTTTTGATTGTAGCTTTATAACATGCCTACAATTTAGGTTGTGTTACTCCTTTAACTTTGTTTTATTTTAAAGTTAGTTAGTTATTTTGGAGATTTCAATTTCTCTGTGTTGGCTGATTCTAAATTTTAGATTCAGCTTTTCAATTTCTATAAAAATATCTTTTGGGGCTTTTGATTGGGAAATCTACCTACAGAAAAATCTGGTGAATATTGACATCTTAACAATATTTAGTCTTCTCATACAAAAAAGCTTTTCCCTACTTATTTTAATTTCTTTCTTCAATGTTTTATAATTTTCAGTGTATAGGTAATGTTTTTCTAGATTTATCTATCTCTAAATACTTCTTAGTTTTGATGCTATTATAAATGGTATTTTTAAATTCAATTTTAAGAATTTCATTAGTATAAAAATAGGAATTTAGGTTTGAGTTTATGTATTATTACCTTGGAGATAATGCCAGAATTTGGTTACATAAGATATTAGAGCAATAGATAAGATAATGTTACAAACAGATATTCTGGGAAAGGAAAGATATTTTTCCTCTACCCTCTGAGTTCTGAGCTGAGCCCTCCTAATGTAAAACAGATTAATAAGAGAAAACCAAACAGAAGTTTAACATGTGTACCTCATGTTTACATGGGAGTTAACCATAAAAGGTGAGTAAGTCCCTGAACTGGTGTAGAATTCAGAATTAAATACCATCTTAATAAGGAAAGGGGTGAGCTTGCATAGGCCTCTTAAGGGAGTGTGAATATTTTTCGGGAAAGATGAATGGGTCCTTAGAAGACTGAATGAAAAATATGATAGTTGTGACAAAAGTTGTGTACATGTAGTGTCACAGCTAGTCTCCTGTCTTGTGATAAAAATTAGTGAAAATCCAGGGGGTTTATGAAAACTGAATTCCCTATGAGGATCTGTCTTAAGGCAGATAAGGGGAGTTCAGAGAAAGTTTCTCCCTGCATTTGTTGTTTTTAAACTGTCTATTCCTCAAAGTAAACACTAAACCAAAGTGGCATATTTTACTACACTCAACTTCAGTGTTCCAGAATTTAGCCTGAACTGGAAAGAACTCTGGCATGTAAATAATCAGTTTCATGGGGTAGAAAATTCTACTGCTCTGAGAGTGGCTAGGCAGTCATTAGTTCTCACACTGGCAAAAACAAAGGATGGATAGTAGCCTTAAATACTAAAAGATGAGTATGTCAGGAATAGGAACTGGAAAATAAGGAAGATATGACTGTTGTCAAATCTAAAATGTAAACAAAAGTATTGAGTACAGCAGTAATGATGTAAAACATACATGGATATGGGCAGAGTCTGAAAGGAAACTTGTGAAAAATGAAAATTATTTTACATAGAATGTGGACATATATGACGTGATTATTTTTCTTGACTTTGAAGAGTAATGAATTTTATTATAATAGTTTTATAATAATGACAAAAACAATGATAACATTGTCAAAGTTGATTGCTTTATTAAATATCCTTTCATGCCAGGAGTATTCACTTATGAGAAAAAAAAAATTCTGATTATGTCTGTGTCAGGAACCAAAAAAATGTCATTTATTATTCAGAAGAATAATAATTCTTCTGAAAACTGGATTATATTACATAACTCTAATTAGATAGATATCATGTATTCAGAATAAAATAATAACAATAATAATAATGAGGTCCGCGCCTAGAGAGACAGGCAAAAAAAAATAAGCTAATAATGGTGTCAGTCTCAAAATGATATTAAGTACATTGAACATCCTCAAATTATTTTCTCTAAAATATGACTTTCTATTCCAAATATATTTAGTGCAATGGACACCTGGGTAAATTTTAATAACTTTAGATTCTATTTCTTATCTGATTTTCACTTTTATTTTCATTTATTCAATCTAATGTTTGAAGATCCAATTTTTTAAACACAAATAGATAAAAATCTTGAAGTCACAGCTTTGGAATAAATATTCTGAAATTTTAAATACACTGGATTTGCAATATTATTATATTAAAATAATTCTATCATAAAATTAATGATATAATATGTTTTAGAAAAAGCACAACTTTATTAGATATTATTTTAGCTAAGATTAAAAGTAACATGAACTTAATGAGGAAAGAATATCAAATGATAAATATCTCAAATTTATATAAATTTTAACCTCATTCTGTATACTTTTTTGTTTTTTCTTTACATATTTCAGTGTTAATATGAAATAAATTGGTGAGAAAGAGAAAGACCATTTTAATGTAAAATTAAAAGAGTAAAATATACTTAAACATACTATCACCTATAAAATTTTCAATATTCATTTTGCCAAGACCAAGAGCTGCATGATCAATGATAAGAAATAGATGTGAAAATATTCAGAATTTTTATATTCAGCCAAGAGAAAAATGAAAGTTGATTTTTTTGTGTCTATTATATTTTCAGAAGTGCTACAAATAGAATGGTAGAAAAAAAGAGACAGAATGAAAGAAAAAAGAAAAGAAGAATTTTAAGAAATACAGTAAAATACAGATTTTTTTTTCTTATTGCTAGAATGCTTAGAAGTTATAACCAAAGAGCTCTTGACCTCATGAGCACCTCTATCTTTTATGAGAGCAAAAATATCTCAAGTGGCACAGTGCTTCTTTTTCCACCCCTGGTTTTATTAATTTAGATATACAGTAAGTGTTCTTTTTCAATGTTTTGTTTGGTCAAGTCAGAAAAGACGGTAATAGCTGAAGGATCACAGGGAAAATGATGAAGGATTGGTGAAAGTCAGGTACAGTGGTGTCAGTATTGGCCTGTCAGTGGAGATGAATCAGGGTACAGTAGTAGCCTTTTCCTTTATTTTTTTTTTTTCAATAAAAAGGAATTGTATCCTTGGGACAACTACTTTCTCCTCTTTACTGTTGATCTTATTCATTATTAATATATTCTAGAAATTAAGTGTACATTTCATACTTTTTTTAGTTAAGTGTACCTCGCATATATTGCAGTGGGAAAATTCTTGAACCCTTCCTCTTCCAAAACTTTATAAAAGTTTGGAAATGCACTATTTAGTAAGTATATCTTTCATGCAAAAATTACCTAACCGCGATTAACCTCTTAATTTTAAGTAAGAAATAGCAAGCAAAATAAACCTCCAAATTTTACTTTTAGTTTAACTGGCTAAATAACAAAAAGGACTTTCTATTTCCCTTTACCACTCTACAATTTCCCTATCATTTTCTTTATTTTGTGTTGTTCTCCCTAACAGAAAAGATAAAACAAATAAACCTAAGTTTCTAAACTCTTACCAAAGTGTATTAAATCTCTCAAAACTAACAGCCAAAAAAAAAAAAAAAAAAAAAAAAAAAACTAACAGCCAGATTGTGTTCCAGTTAATGAACTACTAGAAAGGATGTTAAAATTTTTGTTATTCAAAAGAAGGCACTTTGAGGAAATATACTGCACAAAACAGTTTCTAAGTGATTTGTTTGTTAAAGAAGTACTCCTTTTTTTTTGTCCTTTGTCACTGATTTACAGTTTTGTTCACTTATAAAATTTTTATCAGCTTTATTGAGGATATGTGATGATTTAAAAGTGTGTATGTGTATGCATTGTGAAACATTCACCACTATAAAGCTAATTAACTTGCCCATCACATCATGTAGTTAACATTTTTCTTTTTCTGTGTGTGTGTGTGTGTGTGCCTGTGTGTGGTGATAACACTTAAGATCTATTATCTCAGCAAATTTCAAATATACAGTAAACTAAGGGCGCCTGGGTGGCCCAGTGGGTTTAAGCCTCTGCCTTCAGCTCAGGTCATGGTCCTGGGGTCCTGGGATGGAGCCTCGCATCAGGCTCTCTGCTCAGCGGGGAGCCTGCTTCCTCCTCCTCTCTCTCTCTATCTCTCTCTGCCTGCCTCTCCCCCTACTTAAGATCTCTCTCTATCAAATAAGTAAATAAAATCTTTAAAAATATATATATATATGTATACAGTAAACTCTAGTTAATTATGACCATGAAGCATAAGCAGGGGGAGCAGCAGGCGGAGGGAGAGGGAGAAGTAGACTCCCTCTTGAGCAGAAGCCTGATGTGGGGTTGGATTCCAGGACCCCGGGATCATGACCCAAGCTGAAGGCAGAGGCTTAACTGACTGAGCCACCCACGTGCCCCAAATAAATAAAATCTTAAAAAAAAAAAAAAAATCTGTCAAGAATTTTTCACTGTTTCTGAAGCCAGTGGATTAAGATAGCTATATGAAATGGGAATTTTAAAACTAGTATCAGGTTTCATAGGCCTGTTATATGCTAAAGATTTAATATACAGTCTGTTTTTTATTAAAAGTTAAACTACATGAAAAGTGAGAAGAGATTAATGGTTAATCACATGATAAAAATTCTATCTTTGGCTTTATTTTACTTAAAAAGTAGAGTTCTGGGGCGCCTGGGTGGCTCAGTGGGTTAAGCCGCTGCCTTCGGCTCAGGTCATGATCCCAGGTCCTGGGTTCAAGCCCCACATCGGGCTTTCTGCTCAGCAGGGAGCCTGCTTCCTCCTCTCTCTCTGCCTGCCTCTCTGCCTACTTGTGATTTCTCTCTGTCAAATAAATAAATAAAATCTTTAAAAAAAAAAAAAGTAGAGTTCTGAAGATTCAATTAAATTGTCTCATGTTTTACTTTAGAATTTGAAGTTTTCCAAGTGCATGATGATAGTAATCTTTTGACATAAAGAAGGAAGAGTACTTTTCCTGGGAGCTGTTTTTAAAAGGTGCAAACCAATTTCTCTGAAGAGTAAACTATTTGACTAGTAATGAAGTGCTCTGCCCTGGTGAAATTGTGCTAATTAGTAATTACTTTTACCAATCTTATGCCACCTTAACTCCAAAATACTGAAGCAGATTGAATCTAAAAAAAAAAAAAAAAAAAGTGAATTGAATAAGAATGTACTCACCATTCATTTTAACTCTATTGGATTTGGAGAATTGATTTATGGCAATTCTGAGCAATTGCCCAATTTAAGGGAAATTATTTCAGATCATGTTCACTGTAATTTTAAAGTTACCGTCTTTCCTAGAGGTTACTATATCATTGATAACCAAAATTTTTCTCAGAGCTGTTCCATTGCAAATAAACAATTTGAGCTTCACTTTATTATTTATAATTCAATGATGTCAGGAACAATGAAAGAGATATTCATCTACTTGGCAGATTTCATAGAAACATGCATTTATGAAATACTGATTTTATATCTGCACTGCATAATGGCAATATGTACTCAAGAATAACCTGTTTGGAAGACTATTGTATTATAATCTCAGTCCTCTGGGGAGTTATTTAATCAAAATAGCTCTGCTTAAGTGCACTACAAGAGAAGACATGAAAAAAAATGTCAGAAGATCAAGGAGAGACAAAGGACTAAACACTGTAATACTAAAAGTAATTTAGTGCTTTGAGGAATGGTAATTTATTTCTTCTTCCTAAAACTTGAGGTGGAAAAAGCTCAGTTAAGTCAGAAATATCAGAGCTACAACTGAGATCTCAGTGAATGGTAAAATACATTCTCATACCCATGAACAACTACACACCTAGATAAAATGTGTTAAATCAAAATGGAAATGTAAGTCACACAGTGCTCCTTAACAATCAGTGTTAACGAAACACTAATTAGTACCATATGATTATAGGCAACCATTTTGGATCTTATTCCTCTGTCTTTTTTCAACTCTTCTTTGTACAACATAACTTCAAGTAGGCTTTCCAGTAAATATATGACCTAAATTGTAGTAATGTTCATGATTTTCACCAATGAGTTAAAGAGCATAATAAATCAAGTATTAATATATACATTCTTACATCCGTGGAGATCTATGTTAATTACTCTATTAATAAGTACCATGTGTTTAACCAACATGCCTAATTACTTTCAACTTTGTTGAGTTTAAAACAATACAGGAGAAATAGAATGTTTTTTTTTTATTTATTTTTGCAGGCAAATTCAGCATCAACTGTCTCCACTATAAAGGCATCTTGTAAAAATTTCCTCTAAGCTACTATGTCAAGTTTCTCTTCTTATAATTTCCTCCTGTAATCCAATACCAATGTTTTTCTTCACTGTTGTTAAAGTTAACACCCTGGCATTATACAATTATTTGTATTATCATATTAATCTTTTCAAAGCATTCCATTTTATAGCACATGCCCATATAACAAAAGATGATCCTTATAAATTTTTAACCTACCTAAAAGTAGTCAAAGATAACACTTACTTAATCTTTTCTGTCTCCAGAATGATCTATTATTATTGAACAACATATTTATTTATTTATTTATTTATGAGAAAGAGAAATAGAGGGGGAGAGTGCCCAAGTGGATAGAAAGGGCAGAGAGAGGGAGAGAGAATTTTGGCACGGAGCCTGAGGTGGGGCTCAATCTCATGACCCTAAGTTTATGACCTGAGCTGAAACCAAGCAAGACACTTAACTGACTGAGCCACCCAGGCAGCCCTTAAACAACATATTCTTACTAATGCCTCCATCTGCTAGTAGTAAGTGAGTTATAAAACATAAATTCTGAATAAAATTTAACCCTGTATTTCTGGCAAATGTTATTTGCCTAGTCTTCTAAAAATTGCTTTCTTTAATATATCCCATCATTGCTCTAGTTTCAACAATTACTTACATTACATGTTAATCTGTATGTAGCCACTTCAACCAAACGATTCAATACTTAACTCTATGATTATCCCACAACCTGGATGACCATTTTTATGACAAAATCCACTTAGCATTGATCTAACTCTTTTTTTTTTTTTAAAGATTTTATTTATTTGACAGACAGAGATCACAAGTAGGCAGAGAGGTAGGCAGAGAGAGAGAGAAGAGGAAGCAGGCTTCCTGCCGAGCAGAGAGCCCGATGCGGGGCTCGATTCCAGGACCTGGAGATCATGACCTGAGCCGAAGGCAGAGGCTTAACCCACTGAGCCACCCAGACGCCCCTAACTCTTTTTAGATATGCTTTCACATTTCAGTGTTTTTAGAAAGACTTAGTATTTAATTCAAAATTATTTCAGGGGCGCCTGGGTGGCTCAGTGGGTTAAGCCGCTGCCTTCGGCTCAGGTCATGATCTCAGAGTCCTGGGATCGAGCCCCGCATCGGGCTCTCTGCTCAGCAGGGAGCCTGCTTCCTCCTCTCTCTGCCTGCCTCTCTGCCTGCTTGTGATCTCTCTGTCAAATAAATAAATAAAATCTTTAAAAAAAAATGATTTCAAATGGTAGTGATAATAATATTAATGATGGATACCATCTTTTAGCATTTACTAATTTCCAGACTAATTTCCATTACTAATTTCCAATTGCTAAGTGTTCTATATGAATTATCTTATTTAATGCAGCAACACTAAGAGGTAGGGTAACTTTATTCATTTTAGACAGATCACATAGATCTGGGATCTCAGTCATGTTTTAGGACATGAGAGCTGTCAGCCTCCAGTAATAAATTAGAGTTCAACTCAAAGGTTACTCTCTTAGAGAGGTGTTCCCCAGCCATCATATACAAATACCATCTCTGCCATTATCACAGCCTCTTTTCTTTTGGCACATGGCATATACAATTTGCCTACATTGCCCAGTGAAATATGACCAAGTTTGCTCTTTATCATTTTTGAGTGGGAATGAACTAGTGTGTGGTTTGCTTAACCCTCATTGCCCTGCTACATTGGCAGCAATGTGTATGATGGTTCAGTATCCATCAGTTCCTGAAGTGAGAAGACATAAATCAGAACCCTTAACAAATGTGACAAATAAAATTTTATTATACTACTATGGTGTTGGAGATTCTTTTTAAGATAACAGAGGCTGGTTGTACTCATGTATTAATTCATGTATTCATTCATTCAACAAACATTTTTGATCACCTGCTTTGTACTAGGAACTGTTTTAAGCACTAAGAACATTACAGTGAAGAAACAAAACACCATTTTTTTAAAGTTAGTTTTCAGGAAAAGAGACAGGTAGTAAAGAAAAACAAAAATATTTTTTAAAAAATCATTAATGGGGGGCACCCGGGTGGCTCAGTGGGTTAAGTCCTCTGCCTTCGGCTCTGGTCATGATCCCAGGGTTCTGGGATGGAGCCCCACATCGGGCTCTCTTCTTGGCAGGGAGCCTGCTTCCTCCTCTCTCTCTCTGCCTGCCTCTCTGCCTCCTTGTGATCTCTGTCTGTCAAATAAATAAACAAACATTTATTTAAAAAGATCATTAATGGTGATAAAATGCTATGGAAAAAAAGCACGAAATTATAATAGGAAGTGATGGGGATTAAACTGGCTAGTAAGGGAGTGAGGGTATGACACAACTGATATTTGACCAAACTGCTTAAAGATAAAAGGAAACTTGGAGTACCTGGGTGGCTCACTGGATTAAGCCTCTGCCTTGGGCTCAGGTCATGATCTCAGGGTCCTGGATTGAGCCCTGGCATTGGGCTCTCTGCTCAGCAGGGAGCCTGCTTCCCCTCTCTCTCTGCCTGCCTTTCTGCCTACTTGTGATCTCTCTCTCTCTGTCAAATAAATAAAATATTAAAAAAAAAATAAAAAGAAGCTTGGTGCATAGTTATTTCAAAAAGGGCATTTTGGAGAAAAGTAACCACCTATGTCACTATGGAATAGTAAGTATCCTTAAGGTACTGGAGGCAGCAAAAGGGGAAGTGCAATGAAGGAAGATCCATAAAATTACAGGAGGGCAGGGGAGGGACTTAACTGTGAACAATACATGATTTTTGAACAAATAAAAGAATAATCTCCATACTAACAAACTTCAAGCGTTCCACTTCATTCTGCCAGGAACCAAAAGAAAAGCTCACAGTTGGACTCACCAGTTCTATTATCAAATGAATACTGATACCATGAATATGTATTTGCATAGGCTTGCTCGTTATATTCTCAGTGGCTCAAAATCTTAGTGAAAAAAAAATAGTGATATCTATAAAACAGTTTTTATTTAATTGTAACTTAAGCACTGATAATAAAGCATTATGAGTAGAATGTTTTATTTGCAGAAATATGTATATTTCCAAATAGCTTCTGGAAAGTAGTTTTGCAAAAATTGTCCTAGAAGAAGAATGAGATTGTTGATAATCATTTTGTACAAATAATCCATGACTATTCTGCAAAGTAACCAGCCATGCTTAGAGATATTTCCTTTTATGAATCTTAACTTGACATCTTTGTTTCAGTTATCTAATACTGGACAACAAATCATACAAAAAACTTACTGTACTATTAGCTCACAAAATGTGAATCACCAATTTGGACTGAATTCAACTGAGTTTCTTCATTTATTTATACAAGAGTTCTCAGAGGGAATGGTTCCTGATATTTCAAATGCCCTCCTCTAGATGCTAGATTGGTCCTTTTTACATTATAGAAGCCTTTGGAAGTTGCTGATGAGAAACAATTCTCCATGAATCCCTTACATTTCTATGTGGCTTGGCATTTATGGCCAGTTTAAAAATGTTTGTATAAGGAGATATAGCAAGACAATACTTGCTCTCAGAGAAGAAGTTCTTACATTCCTGAGTAATAAATACCATGTCTTCTTCGGAATAAAGTTTGGGCAAGGTTTTTTAGCAGCACATTATGAAATGCAAGGTTTCCTCAACTTGGGGTTCCAAAAGTAGACATGAATTAGCTGTGTGCTCTGAATTCACCAAGGCCCATTTTGAATCATCCCTACAGAACTTGGGGGGCAAAAGAGATCAATGAGAGCAATGAAGTTCCAGTTCCCTGCTATACCAGAAGTTACAAACTGTGTAAAATCATTTGGTCTGATTGTATTCCTAATGACTAAATTTCTGTGAGTATGATGAGTCCACCTAGCACCTGCTAACAACTTACAGACTACTTGATTTCAAGGCTTCCCAAATACCCGACTTGAAAGTAAAAGTGTCACTCTTGCCACATTCTGTTGCTCAAAGCATGTCCTAGGATCATACCAGATTCAAGTAGTGAGGAGCTAGACTCTATGTCTTGATGGGAGGAGTGACACACATTAGAAGAAATATTCACCACATGTATAACCTCTTTTTCATAATTTTCTCTCTTTGATCTGTGTTACAAACTCATAATTACTTACATTTGTATTTTATTCTACTAATTCTCTTTGGCTCTGTCTATAAACTCTGCTGTGAGCAAATTCACTGAGATTTTTTAGCTTTTTCCTGGAGTGTGGCAAACACACAAAAATATTCATAAATCACAAATATAAACAGCTTGATAATTTGCATGAATTAACAATAGCCTTGTCACTAGCACCTGGATCAAGAAAAACGTATTACCAGCATTCTCAAAAATCTCCCTTGTGCCACTACCTAGTCACTATGTACTCCCAAAGGAAAAAGAATAATTTTGCTTGTTTTTGAACTTTACATAAATGGATTCATAAGTATGTATTTTTGTGTGTGTGCTTTCTGACTTTGTTCCAAATTATGTTTGTGAGAATCATCTATGTTGTGATTCAAATCTACATTTTCTGAATTCAATGCCATTATATTAGAAAGTACTTTCTAAAAGTTAATTTTGCTACAAATGCATATTTAATTTAAATTTAAAATATACTAATAATTTATATCAAATAAGAACCCACACTTGTAATTGGAAAATATTTATAATTAAATATTTCAAAGTTATTGCTCCTCAAAACTTATGAGATGATGCTAAATTATTTTTATATGGGAATTTAACATGTTCTTAAATATAAGAAAAGAAAAATAGCAAATTAACTAGCTAAGAATCTAACTTGGTACTTAGTTAACTATTAATAAAATAACTCAAAAAACATAAAAAGGAAATAAGAAAAATTAGACTAGAAATAAACAAAATAGACAGACATATAATTGTAAAGATTGTCAGAAACAGGTTTTTTTCTTCAAAGACTAGTATTCAGAGAATATCTATCAAGATTAATGAAAAAAAATTTATTACAAAAATGTCCCCTATTCTAAATATTTCCTTATAGCTATTTCTTTGATAATATAACACTGTAGTTTTCATAGAGTTGGATCTTTTCTGAATCTCTGAAGTTGGGCTTGTTTCATGATTTGCTATGGTCAAGAGAGTATGGAACAAGTGACAATATTCCATTTCCAAACTAGGCCTCTAGAGATTTTGAGTGTTTGTGTGCTTTTTCTTGCTTCTCTGACTTCACTTTGAGAACAAGTAAATGATAGCTAACCTGGTAGAGAATGTGGAACCATCTGGGGGAGAACTGAGGCATCTTCATTGAAGCCCCAACCGAGTGAGAGATTATGGCCAACAAAACAAAACAAAACAAAACAAAACAAAATAAAACAAAACAAAGCACTTAGTGATTTCATTAGGTAAATGACTGCTAATCACAGAGGTACACATAGGTGACTCTCAGCCCTTTGAGACCAGATGGTCTCCTCGTCAACCTATACCTGTGTGAGCTTAAAAGAAATAGCTTAAAATAGCTTATTGTTTTAAACATATGGGTCTTGTGGTTGTTGGTTACAAAACATTACTGTATCTATCAATAAATAATCAGAGTCCTTTATAATAATATATTTTTTCAAAGCCTATGTTTGATAAACAACAAAAAATCTCTCCTTAATTTAAATAATTATGTTGATATAAATACAATCAATAAGAATTGCAGAAATAAAATAACTCATGAAATACTTATTTTTAAAAAAGTAAGATGAAGAGATGTTCAAGTTAATTCAGGTTAAGTTAAAAAAAGTCGTGATATCTGTAGTTAACAGTTAAGAATATTAATAGAGATCTTCTATTGTATTTTAACTTAAAATCAAAAGTACTGAGCAGTAGTAATGACACTTTTAGAATTCATTGCTAAGATACATAATTGTTACATATATGAAATATTTAACATCTCAAATAGCTAAAAGGAGTTTAAAAAATGGTGTCCTCACAGTGGAAAGTAGTCAAAGGTACCAAAACAAACAAGCAAACAACCCAAATGGTGTCATCATAGGTCTATCTAAACATGTTGTTAGTTTGCAGACAAAAATAACTTCACAGTCAAGAAACTAAATTAGATGCCAAAAAAATAGGCAGGTAGAAATATAACTGTATTTACCATTAAAACCATATGGCATGAAAAGATAATTGACAGCATCTATGTGTAGAATTTATAGGGGCGCCTGGGTGGCTTAGTGTGTTAAGCCTCTGCCTTCAGCTCAGGTCATGATCCCAGGGTCCTGGGATCGAGCCCCACATTGGGCTCTCTGATCAGTAGGGAGCCTGCTTCCCCTCCTTCTCTCTCTGCCTGCCTCTCTGTCTACTTGTGATCTCTGTCTGTCAAACAAATAAATAAAATCTTAAAAAAATTAAAAAAAATGAAAATAAAAATAAATTTATAATACAGACCAACCTATTAAGCAGAGTGTTTGTCGGTGGTAACATATAAACAAAAGAAAGATTAGATTCAAAGATTAACATAGATTAACTAGTACTCCTGTATAAAATAGGGACATTCTCATTCACAAATCAAGGGCAGGTTTTCTAAGATCAGGACAGAACTTTTCTCCACTGGCCTTGACAAATTCTACTAAGAACTTACTTGACAATCTCCAGTTTTTCTTCTATCCAATACAAACTATGATTGCTTCTTTTCAGGTGAGCAGGAACAAAACTGAAAATGAAAAAGATTGCTGTTGTTTTGGTTATATTCCAGGCAGTACTTTCTTCAAAGTATGGTATTTCTGGGATTAAAAGTAAAGGTTGGATATATTTCAGGCAAAGATTGAGTATGTATGTCTGGGTACTGTGCTTCATTACACATCTTTTTCTTTATTTGTAAACTAGAGTATTTGGTGGGACCCTACAAGTTTGTTATAAGCATCTATTAGAAAACGTTGTGAATAGGTTGGCACAATATTTGGCAAATAGTAAATAATGACAAACAGTTATTTATTACAAATCATTCCTGAAGGAGAAGCATTTCTGGGGATAGTGTGTCTCATTCAGTATATGTTGCTTTTTTATAATCCTTTTTTTTTAAATTTTTCTTAAGATTCATTTATTTATTTTAGAGAGAGAGAAAGAGAGGGCATGAGTGGAGGGAGAGGGAAAGAGAATCCCAAGCAGATTATGAGCTAAGTGCAGAGCCCAACATGGGGCTTGATTTAATTACCCTGAGTTTATGACCTGAGCTGAAACCAAGAGTCAGATGCTTAACCAATTGAGCCATCCAGTCACCCCATATAATTTTTTGTTTTAAAAGATGAGTTTTTCTTATCTTCATTTCTACCAGTGTTAGCAACATTCTTCTCTAAACCATTGTTTCCTATACAAAAATTACATTCTCTACTCCATCAAAAGAGAACTATATCAAGCCGTATTACTAGATTCATTTAATCAGCAAATACTTAGGGCGTCTGGGTGGATCAGTGGGTCAAGCCTCTGCCCTTGGCTCAGGTCATGATCCCAGGACCCTGGGATTGAGGCCAGCATCTGACTCTCTGCTCAGCGGGAAGTCTGCTTGCCCCTCTCTCTCTGCCTGCCTCTCTGCTTACTTGTGATCTCTGTGTGTGTGTGTGTCAAATACATAAATTAAATATTTAAAGAAAAAAAATCAGCAAATACTTATTGTGCATTTAATGGCTCATAGCACTCTATCAGAGATTACTCAGGTCCTATGGATCAAAATCATTAATTTTTCAGACTCTTTAATTTTTATCCACCCCATTATGCTCCAGATGAGTAGCATAGCCATAATTTTATTCAAGACTGATCTAAGTTGCTACTTTTCCGCGTCTTCCTTACCCACTCTGGGCCCACATTATCCCCACTCATCTGAACTCTCACAGCAGTTTATCTATGCCACCATCATAACATATATCATTTGCTATGTGTGCAACAGTTTCTAAAAAAAACCTGTTTAGTCCATTATTCAAAATATATGATGAAAGATTATGGAGAAAATATGACCTCAGCACTTTAATAGTACAAGTTATGAAAAGAAAAAAAAAAGAACAAAAGAAATGATTTTATTCCCTTCAGGTAAGAAAGTAATGGTGTGCTCAATACACTAATGAGAAATGGATGGATACTGGGAAGTGATAACAGTCTCTATCACCAAGGTGAGGATATGTTTTTGGACAACCAAACAGAGGTAAATAATAAAACACCACTAGGTGTCACTGGGGTAGGAGAAGAAATAAAGAAGTTTAAGGAGAAGTTAAGTTGAAGCCTTATCATAAGTGCATTATTTATGGAAAGATGCATAACAGCTTTTACAGAAAAGATAACATGACATCAACAGTTCCCAAGAAGAGCAAAGTAGAGAGGAAAAGGAATCTGGCTTCAGTAATTGTGCAAACAGCTGCTGAGATAAATCAAGCCAGAAGAACTCCAGCTGCTGGTTCTATGAGCAGTGCCAAAGGTTTCATACTCCAAGTATGTATCATAACTCCAGGAGAATACCAACATTTAAAATATGGAATGATGAGAAGCTGAAGTCAGAATTGACAGAAAGAAAATGATATTCTAGTCCTTTGAGAGACATTTACATTAAATTTGGTATTCATTTCTAATATTTGTTGTGATTTTGTAACATGGGGCAAATTACTTAAAAATTACTGCTCCCTTCCTTTAAATCTTTTATACAAGGAGAAAAGGAATATAGGACCTGCCTATTTACAGGTTTTCTGTGAGTATAAGAGCAGATATTCTATACAATATAAATTACTCTTCTAGAATTAATATTATTATCAATTTTGTTCATTATTTTATTATATATTTAGAAGAGAAGAATTAACTATTTTTGTTATCTTAATAAAGAAAGATTTCTTTTTGGAAAACAATTTATGTTTTGAATCATAAAAATCATGATCTTAGAACTCACATAGTTGGAGCCATTTGGAATTCATCTCCTGCCATGGTTTCTTTCTTACTTTGGGGAAGCTTGTTTCCTTAGCTATTGTTTAAATTAAAAAAAAAAAAAATAAGGATTTTGGATGGAATAAGTTTGCCAGTTTAACAAAATAGCATTTTTATGCAATATATCAGTAAACTGCTGTATGAAGGAGGCCTTCCTACCAAGAATATGCATTCCATTTTCAAATAATTTAGTGATACTTTCCTCAAAGCTTCTTTCCTAAGACTTACCCAAAGTTCAAAAGTCATATTCTCCTTTATTCCAACCTGGGATAAGCCAGGTATAACCACTCTGAAGTTGCTTTTGTGTTGTTTTGTTGTTGTTGTTTTTAATCATAAAGAACCAGACTGTAGACTTGGGTCCTTGGGTGCTTTGTGTTGCCAGGTTTGTCCATTATGAGTCAATATCAACATGGTAAGACCACGTTCTTACACTCTAGTATGTGCTACACATGTGTTGGGTAAGACGACCTGATGATTTCATCCCCTCATTTAACAGGAGGGAGAAATAGAGAGTTTTCATGAATTACTCAGCAACAAAAGTACTGTGGAAACATATACTTACACAAATTATCATTTATTTTAATGAGGAGCTACTTTAAAGACTCCCTCAAAACTACCCCTGAGTTATGTTTTTAAGAAACAACCAAAAATGCAATCTTGTCACTTTCCTTCTTAAATACTCAAAAAATCTTCTTGGACCTACAGAATCTAACTTCAATTCATCCACCAAACTGTATCTATGTCATTCATTCATTCATGCATTCATGCATTTATTCATTCATTTAATATACATTTATTGAGAAGCAGGAGGCATTGAGATAGGTGACAGGAATAGAGTAAATTATGCAGAAACATTTCCTGCCTTCAGGTCAGTTAAAATTTAGTAGATGAGAAAGACCTTATGCAGATCACAACTATGTCATCACATAGGCTGATTAGCTGATTAGATGATCTTCCTGCTTTCTCCTACACACACCCTCAGCACCAGCTATACAAGTCTTCCCATACAGTCCTCCATTTTTCCCATGCTTGCCCATTTGTGTCATATGGCTTTGCATTTGGTGCATTGTGTTTTTCCTGTCTTGAATATCTAGTTCCCTTTTGGCAAACTCCTTCTCATTCATACTACTCAATTACTACATTTCTGGAAGCTTCTCTACCAGAACAAATTGTTTCTTCTGAGGCCTCAGGGCAATACATATCTTGGGTATTGTGTTACTTTGCAGCCAGATTTTAATAAGTGTGTTCTGTTCACTGCTTAAGAGCAAAGTTCTAACATGCATGGGTTTGAGTCTTTTCTGTGCTTTTTTCACTGTGCCCTTGAATAAATAATTTAACTTCTCTGATAATCAGTTTCTTTATAGTTAAAATGTGGTTATAATAGCATTTGCCTCTACATGTTGAAACAAAGGAATAAGTTAGTACCTGTAACATATTTCAACAGAGCTTAGAAAATATTAAATGCTTCATTAATATCAGCTTTTGATATTATTATCAGGCTTAATTTCCTGGCTGACAGTAGTTTTCGATAAATGTATATTGAAAATTTGAAAATATAACTCTGTCTATTGAACTTTAAATAGATTTAAAAAAAACAACTAGAAACTAAAATTATGTCTAGGACTACCAACTCAAATATAAACAAGTATCCAATAAAAATCAACATTATTTTAATAGACTGGCTTTACAATTCTAACCATATTCAGTGATGAAAAATGCTACAGATAATTTTTTATATTGCATTCATTTGTCTTAAGTTGACTTGGGTATTTTTAATAAGGTAACATTTTATAGTTTGTTTCAAATTACTTTTCCTTCACTATTTGGTTAGGGGTCTAATGAAGCAGACAACAGGGTTTCAGTTTTTCCATTCCTCAAGGGATAATTCATCCATTGTGGTACAAACAAACAATTGTAGTATAGCTTTAAATAATACCAAAAATTTTACCCAAAGAAAAAACAATGTGCAAATGAATTTAAGAAATTACCATCCTACTCAAATACTACTACATGTACACCAAGATTAAATACATAAATACATAAAAGGAAGAAAAAAATGATGTTGCTATTCAAAAAATGTGTATTTCTGTGCTGGTGGTCAAACAAAACAAAATAAAATGCTATGACAGCAAGGATGCATCTACACTAATGCCACAGTATTTCATTCTGGAGGTCAGTTGGAACCTTAGGAAAGAAATTATTGTAGATTGCAGTGTCACTGGTCATATACAATGTGTCTGGCCTCCTGAGGAACAATTTGCACATTTGGCTAGAAATTACCACCTCCACTTTGCACATTCTTCAACATCTAATATCAGGTTTCAAAGTCACATATTTATGGATCATATTGTTTAGATTCTGAATCACTGAGGTATGGATCTTAAAGAAATACATTACTGCCAGGCTTTATAGTAATCTTTGCATTGCTATATGAAACAAAAATGAAAAAAATATATAAGGAATTTAAATAATTTTGGTGAAAGTCAGATAAATAATGTTTGAATTAATCCAGTCATTTATTTTTATTTATTTATTTATTTTTAAAGATTTTGTTTTCATTTATTTGACAGAGATCACAAGTAGGCAGAGAGGCAGGCCGAGAGAGAGAGTGGGGAAGCAGGCTCCCTACTGAGCAGAAAGTCCGACGCGGGGCTCGATCCCAGGACCCTGAGATCATGACCTGAACCAAAGGCAGATGCTTAATCCACTGAGCCACCCAGGTGCCTCTAAAATAATCCAGTCATTCATAAACTCAAAAGCAGCATCAAATAAGTGATAGAATAATGTATTGTGATAGCTTCATCAACATCTTCAAAAAAGAAATGATGATTTGAAGGCTGAAGTAGAGCAATAATTAACAATGAAGCAAAGAAACTTTTGAGATTACATTTATAGAAAATGATGAAATATAATATAAGATATGCCAATCAATATTAAGAATCCTTTGGTAGGGGCACCTGGGTGGCTCAGTCATAAGTGTCTGCCTTTGGCTCAGGTCATGATCCCAACGTCCTGGAATCAAGCCCTGCATTGGGCTCCTGCTCATCAGGAAGCCTGCTTCTCCCTCTCCCGCTCCCCGTGCTTGTGTTCCTCTCTTGCTGTGTCTCTGTCAAATAAATAAATAAAATCTTAAAAAAAAAAAAAAGAATCCTTTGGTATTATTTTAGGAAATTATAAGTAGCCTAACATACATGATGGTTACATGACACCATTTTTTTTTTCAAGAGTTAACAATCATCAGCATCAGGACCTCAGCAAAAAACCTACCATATCTCATTCTCTGATGCCTAAGGCTGATGGTCCACTGTCTTTTATACTGACATCCACACTGAGGCTCTACTTCCACCTACTAGGTGAAGTCAGAGGAAAAATAATACCAATTACTACAATGCAGACAAGATCCATCTTCATTTGTTCAGAATTCACTTGGCAGATGCAGTTCTTTTTTTTTTTTAAGATTTTATTTATTTATTTGACAGAGAGAGATCACAAGTAGGCAGAGAGTCAGGCAGAGAGAAAGGGGGAAGCAGGCTCCCCGCTGAGCAGAGAGTCCGATGCGGGGCTCGTTCTCAGGGCCCCGAGATCATGACCTGAGCTGAAGGCAGAGGCCTAACCCACTGAGCCACCCAGGTGCCCCTGGCAGATGCAGTTCTAATCAACATTATCATCATGTATTATTTTGGCCTCAGTACCAGCATATTCATCTTAGCAGAATCACCATTTTGTATATTCTGTGTGGCTTAAACACCAGAAATTTATTTTCTCACCATTCTGGAACCTAGAAGTCCAAGATCAGAATGCCAGAGTGTCGAGTTCTGGTGAGAACACTCCTTCTGGCTTCCAAAAGGCCACTTTTTCTCTGTGTCCTCGCGGGTTTGAGAGAGTTAAGGAGCACACTCTCTGGCATCTCTTTCTGTAAGGATATTAGTCCCATCATGAGGGCCTCATTCTTATGACCTCCTCTCAACCAAAATACTACCCAAAGGCCATACCCCCAAATACTATCATAATTGCAGTTAAGGCTTCAAACTAATTTGAGGTTTCATATTAGTCCATAACATAATCCTTAATTTTCAGGTTTGTTGTTTTCCTTTCTCACTCTTAAGTGTTTCAACAACAACAACAACAACAATTACACCATTACATTTTCATATATGAAAATTATTGAAATCAGCTGTGTGTGACCAAAGAAATCATTAGGGATTTAGAAAGTCAAGGTTCTTACCCAGTAAACTTTACCAACAATATCAAAAGTACCACAACCTGTGAATACTGATAAAGCAGAGGGAGGTATAAGACCACAAATGCAGAAACCCAGGTCATTTCTTGAGACATTAGGGTATTCTCTGGGCCCCAAATAACATAGAAGATAGCTAAGCTCTAGTTATGATAATATCAGTTGTACAGATGAGAGTTGTTTGGGTCATGAATTATCTTCATTTATATTCTAATAGGTATATTGCTTAGAGAACATTTTCCACATAAAACCATAGGTAAATTCAACCAGTAAAACTTGAGGACACTTGATCATTGTGTGTAGTTAATTAAGTCAAGTTGAAAAATGTAACATGATCAAACATTTTTAAGTGTTTTGTATGTCTCAGTGTAACAGAAGTTTGCTTTCTAATAGTGTTTCTAGCAAATTTATTTTTCCACATAAATCTATAGATTTGTTGTTTGGTTACAGTAAGTCAGATGTTGGCTTTTTTTTTTTTTTTTTTTTTTTTTTTTCTGTAAGGGGCCAGAGAGTAAATATTTTAGACTTTGTGGGCCACATATAGTATCCCTTAATCTTGGTATTCTATTCTTACAACATGTAAAAAAGGTAAAAACATTCTTAATTCATAGGTCATAGTTTGCCAACCACTACATAAGCAATTGTAGGCAGATCAAATATATCCTACTAAAACTATGTCATAGATAAGGATTCTTCTTCAGGAAAATACCATTTAGTTCATTTTCTCAGTATGCTCTGTGTGTGTGTGTGTGTGTGTGTGTGTGTGTGTGTATTTTTTTTTTTCCCTGTACGTTAAGATGTTTTGACATCACTGGAGGAGACCTTCCCTTCTGATTTAGCCTATTCTTAGAGAGAGCAAGGAACTCAACCTGGAGAATACCTTTGATGTGAAACTAACCAATTCATTTCAAACCTCCTTTATCTGGTGTATATACCCAGGAAGCAAAATCCTTCTGCCTTAATCATCCCAAGTCCAACTATAGGCACCCACAGAGGGGTACCACCCCTATAGCCTAAAACCAGCTGAAATTATTCCCAGTGCCCAACCCTAAACTATTTACCTTGCTTTGCTTTGTCTTTCTTTCTTTTTTTTAAAGATTGCATTTTTTTAAAGATTTTATTTATTCATTTGACAGATAGAGATCATAAGTAGGCAGAGAAACAGGCAGAGAGAGAGGAGGAAGCAGGCTCCCTGCTGAGCAGAGAGCCCGATGCGGGGCTCGATCCCAGGACTCTGGGATCATGACCCGAGCCAAAGGCCTTAACCCACTGAGCCACCCAGGTGCCCCTGCTTTGTCTTTCTTATAGAAACCCCACTGAAGGTCAAGATCTTTGTGCTCCCCTCATTTGTACTTCTGCTTCTTGACCAAAATCTGGTGTTCCTCCTTTGACTTTGTGTGGTGAGCCATGACTTTTGTGTCTATGGGAACTGTGAGTATTATTAAACTTTTCTTTCAATAGTATCAAAATCTGTGTGTTCTCACTCAGTCATCTTTATGAATCAAGACCCAGGTATAACACACTAGGAAGTCTGAGTTCAGCATGTTTACAAGGAGATTTGATGGTGTTACCTGCTGTCTTTCTCTCTAAGGAATGTCACCCAGTAAAGGGAGGGAATGGATTGAAGTCTTGCTAAACATTTCCTTTGCAGTATAGTGTTCCACCCTTCATATATTTTCACCTGCATAGTACTAATAAGTATTTTAAAAATCAAATTATAAATACAATGATTGTATTGCTTTGTTAGTAATTTTAGTTTGGTTCTTTTTCTCTTAGGTCAATGTTATATTTACTTCAGGTTTATTTTTTTTTAATTTTTAAAAAAAATTTTTATAAACACATAATGTATTGTTAGTCCCAGGTTACAGGTCTGTGAATCACCAGGTTTACACACTTCACAGCACTCACCATAGCCCATACCCTCCCCAATGTCCATAACCCCACCACCTTCTCCCTACCACCACCACCCCCGGCAACCCTCAATTTGTGCTGTGAGATTAAGAGTCTTGTTTCATTTATACTTTTCCTATCCCCCAAATGCCCCACATTGCATCTCCACTTCCTCATATCAGGGAGATCATATGATAGTTGTCTTTCTCCGATTGACTTATTTTGCTAAGCATAATACCCTCTAGTTCCATCCCCATCATCACAAATGGCAAGATTTCATTTCTTTTGATGGCTGCATAGTATTCCATTGTACATATATACCTCATCTTCTTTATCCATTAATCTGTTGATGGACATCTAGGTTCTTTCTATAGTTTGGCTATTGTGGACATTGATACTATAAACATTCGGGTGCACGTGCCCCTTCGGATCACTACGTTTGTATTTTTAGGGTAAATACCCAGTAGTGCAATTGCTTGGTCGTAGGGTAGCTCTATTTTCAACTTTTTGAGGAACCTCCATGCTGTTTCCCAGAGTGACTGCACCAGCTTGCATTCCCACCAACGGTGTATGAGGAATCCCCTTTCTCCCCATCCTCGCCAGCATCTGTCATTTCCTGACTTGTTAATTTTAGCCATTCTGACTGGTGTGAGGTGATCTCATTGTGGTTTTGATTTGTATTTCCCTGATGCCAAGTGATATGGAGCACTTTTTCATGTGTTTGTGGGCCATCTGGATGTCTTCTTTGCAGAAACGTCTGTTCATGTCCTCTGCCCATTTCTTGGATTGGATTATTTGTTCTTTGGGTATTGAGTTTGCTAAGCTCTTTATAGATTTTGGATACTAGCCCTTTATCTGATATGTCGTTTGCAAATATCTTCTCCCATTCTGTCAGTTGTCTTTTGGTTTTGTTAACTGTTTCCTTTGCTGAGCAAAAGCTTTTGATCTTGATGAAGTCCCAATAGTTCATTTTTGCCCTTGCTTCCCTTGCCTTTGGCGATGCTCCTAGGAAGAAGTTGCTGTGGCTGACATTGAAGAGGCTGCTGCCTGTGTTCTCCTCAATGATTTTGATGGATTCCTTTCTCACGTTGAGGTCCTTCATCCATTTTGAGTCTATTGTCATGTGTGGTGTAAGGAAATGGTCCAGATTCATTGTTCTGCATGTGGCTGTCCAATTTTCCCAACACAATTTATTGAAGAGGCTGTCTTTTTTCCATTGGACATTCTTTCCTGCTTTGTCGAAGATGAGTTGACCATAGAGTTGAGGGTCCATTTCTGGGCTCTCTATTCTGTTCCATTGATCTATGTGTCTGTTTTTGTGCCAGTACCATGCTGTCTTGATGATGACAGCTTTGTAATAGAGCTTGAAGTCCGGAATTGTGATGCCACCAACTTTGGCTTTCTTTTTCAATATTCCTTTGGCTATTCAAGGTCTTTTCTGGTTCCATATAAATTTTAGGATTATTTGTTCCATTTCTTTGAAAAAAATGGATGGTACTTTGATAGGGATTGCATTAAATGTGTAGATTGCTTTAGGTACCATGGACATTTTCACAATATTTATTCTTCCAATCCAGGAGCATGGAACATTTTTCCATTTCTTTGTGTCTTCCTCAATTTCTTTCATGAGTACTTTATAGTTTTCTGAGTATAGATTCTTTACCTCTTTGGTTAGGTTTATTCCTAGGTATCTTATGGTTTTGGGTGCAATTGTAAATGGGATTGACTCCTTAATTTCTCTTTCTTCTGTCTTGTTGTTGGTGTAAAGAAAGCAACTGATTTCTGTGCATTGATTTTATATCATGACATTTTACTGAATTCCTGTACAAGTTCTAGCAGTTTTGGAGTGGAGTCTTTTGGGTTTTCCACATATACTATCATATCATCTGCAAAGAGTGATAGTTTGACTTCTCCTTTGCCAATTTGGATGCCTTTAACTTATTTTTGTTGTCTGATTGCTGAGGCTAGGACTTCTCGTACTATGTTGAATAGCAATGGTGATAATGGATGTCCTTGCCGTGTTCCTTATCTTAGTGGAAAAGCTCTCGGTTTTTCTCCATTGGGAATGATATTGGCAGTTGGTTTTTCATAGATGGCTTGGGTAATATTGAGGTATGTATCCTCTATCCCTACACTTTAAAGAGTTTTGATAAGGAAAGGATGCTGTACTTTGTCAAATGCTTTTTCATTTGAGAGGATCATATGGTTCTTGTTATTTCTTTATTAATGTATTGTTTCACATTGATTGATTTGTGGATGTTGAACCAACCTTGCAGTCCTGCAATAAATCCCACTTGGTTGTGGTGAATAATCCTTTTAATGTACTATTGGATTCTATTGGTTAGTATTTTGGTGAGAATTTTTGCATTTATGTTCATCAAGGATATTGGTCTGTGATTCTCTTTTTTGTGGGATTCTTGTCTGGTTTTGGGATCAAGGTGATGCTGGCCTCATAAAATGAGTTTGGAAGTTTTCCTTCCATTTCTATTTTTTGGAGCAGTTTCAGGAGAATAGGAATTAATTTTCTTTAAATGTTTGGTAGAATTCCCCTGGGAAGCAGTCTGGCCCTGGGCTCTTTTTTGTTTGGAGATTTTTGATGACTGGTTCAATCTCCTTACTAGTTATAGGTCTGTTCAGGTTTTCTATTTCTTCCTGGTTCAGTTGTGGTAGTTTATATGTCTCTAAGAATGCATCCATTTCTTCCAGATTGTCAAATCTGCTGGCGTATGGTTGCTCATAATATGTTCTTATAATTGTTTGTATTTCATTGGTGTTGGTGGTAATCTCTCCTCTTTCATTCATGATTTTATTTATTTGGGTCCTTTCTCTTTTCTTTTTGATAAGTCTGGCCAGGGGTTTATCAATCTTATTAATTCTTTCAAAGAACCAGCTCCTAGTTTTGTTGATTTGTTCTATTGTTTTTTTTTTTTTTTATTTTTAGTTTTTTGTTTGTTTATTTGTTTGTTTGTATTTGGTTTCTATTTCATTGATTTCTGCTCTGATCTTTATTATTCCTCTTCTCCTGCTGGGCTTAAGCTTCTTTGTTGTTCTTTCTCCATCTCCTTTAGGTGTAGGGTTAGGTTGTGTATTTGAGACCTTTCTTGTTTCTTGAGAAAGCCTTGTACTGCTATATATTTTCCTCTCAGAACTGCCTTTGCTGCGTCCCACAGATTTTGAACAGTTGTGTTTTCATTATCATTTGTTTCCGTGAATTTTTCAATTCTTCTTTAATTTCCTGGTTGACCCACTCATTCTTTAGTGGGATGCTCTTTAGTCTCCATGTATTTGGTTTCTTTCCAAATTTCCTCTTGTGACTAAGTTCTAGCTTCAGAGCATTGTGGTCTGAAAATATGCAGGGAATGATCCCAATCTTTTGATATTGGTTGAGATCTGATTTATGATCCAGGATATGATCTATTCTGGAGAATGTTCCATGTGCACTAGAGAAGAATGTGTATTCTGTTGCTTTGGGATGGAATCTTCTGAATATATCCATGATGTCCATCTGGTCCAGTGTGTCATTTAAGGCCTTTATTTCCTTGTTGATCTTTTGCTTGGATGATCTGTCCATTTCAGTGAGGGGAGTGTTAAATTCCACTACTATTATTGTATTATTGTCAATGGGTTTCTTTGATTTTGTTATTAATTGGTTTATATAGTTGGCTGTTGCCATGTTAGGGGCATAGATATTTAAAATTGTTAGGTCTTCTTGTTGGACAGTTCCTTTGAGTATGATATAGTGTCCTTCCTCTTCTCTTATTATAGTCTTTGGCTTAAAATCTAATTGATCTGATATAAGGATTGCCACCCCAACTTACTTTTGATGTCCATTATCATGGTAAACTGTTTTCTACCCCCTCACTTTAAATCTGGAGATGTCTTTGGATCTAAAATGAGTTTCTTGTAGACAGCATACTGATAGGTTTTGGTTTTTTATCCATTCGGATACCCTGTGTCTTTTGATTGGGGCATTTAGCCCATTTACATTCAGGGTAACTATTGAAAGATATGAATTTAGTGACATTGTATTGCCTGTAAGGTGACTGTTACTGTATATTGTCTCTGTTCCTTTCTGATCTAGTACTTTTAGGCTCTCTCTTTGCTTAGAGGACCCCTTTTCAGTATTTCCTGTAGAGCTGGTGTGGTGTTTACAAATTCTTTTAGTTTTTGTTTGTCCTGGAAGCTTTTTATCTCTCCTTCTATTTTCAATGATAGCCTAGCTGGATATAGTGTTCTTGGCTGCATGTTTTTCTCGTTTAGTGCTCTGAATATATCATGCCAGTTCTTTCTGGCCTGTCAGGTCCCTGTGGATAAGTCTGCTGCCAATCTAATATTTTTACCATTGTATATTACAGACTTATTTTCCATAGCTGCTTTCAGGATTTTCTCTTTGTTGCTAAGACTTGTTACTTTTACTAGTAGGTGATGGGGTGTGGACCTATTTTTATTGATTTTGAGGGGGGTTCTTGGCACCTCCTGGATTTTGGTGCTTGTTCCCTTTGCCATATTAGGGAAATTCTCTACAATAATTCTCTCTAATATAACTTCTGCTCCCTTCTCTCTTTCTTTTTCTTCTGGAATCCCAATTATTCTAATGTTGTTTCATCTTCGGGTATCACTTATCTCTCGAATTCTCCCCTCGTGGTCCAGTAGTTGTTTGTCTCTCTTTTTTTCAGCTTCTTTATTCTCTGTCATTTGGTCTTCTATATCACTAATTCTCTCTTCTGCCTCATTTATCCTAACAGTAAGAGCCTCCATTTATTTATTCCACTTCATTAATAGCTTTTTCGATTTCAACATGGTTAGATTTTAGTTCTTTTATTTCTCCAGGAAGGGCTTTTATTTCTCCAGACAGGGTTTCTCTAATATCTTCCATGCCTTTTTTGAGCCTGGCTAGTACCTTGAGAATTGTCATTCTGAACTCTAGATCTGACATATTACCAATGTCCATATTGATTATGTTCCTAGCCTTCAGCACTGCCTCCTGGTTTTTTGTTTTGTTTTGTTTTGTTTGTTTGTTTGTTTGTTTTGGTTTGGTTTGGGTTTTTTGTGGTGAGTTTTTCCGCCGTGTCATTTTACCCAGATAAAAATATATGAAGGAGTGAATAAATACTAAAAGTATGGCAAAGACCTCAGGAAAATGTGCCTTAACCAAATCAAAAGAGACCCCAAGTCGTAGGGGAAAGAAAGGGGATAAAAAGAAGTTCAGGAAAAAAAAATAATAAAACAAGAAAACAAATAAAGAAAAATATAAAAATGAGAATATACATATTTTTGAATGGTGAATAGAACAGGGTCACCCACTTAATTTTTGGAGTATTTTGGTCTCTTAGAAAAACCTACCTCCCAAAATTTTAAAGAATAAAAACCATATATAAGGGTAAACACAATGAAGGGATGGAATATGACCATAAAGATGAATTTTTTTTCTTTTAATTCCTACAAAAGGAGATGATAACATAAGTTTATTGGGAGAATAATGAAAAAGAAAGTGGAAAGAATTTGCTCAGGCTGGAGACTAGAACAAAGCCCTGTGCTAGATTTAAGGTGTATTTTGATCTATTAGAAGAAGGTGTACCCCCATGTTTTTTTATAAGAAAAACCCTATGTGTATACAAAAAATAATGTTAGATACAGTGGAGAATAAAATATGACTATAATACTGAAGGTTGAAAAAAGATTTTTTTTTTTTTAATTTAAGGTATTGTTAAGATAAACTAGTTAAAAAAGTTAAAAGAGGAAAGGGTAAAATTTTAAAAAATTAGCAGAAGAAAAAATAAAATTAAAAAAATTAATTAACTTTGCAAGACTAAAGTATCATGGGGAGAAAGCCCTGAATTCCATGCTTTGCTTTCTCCTTCTCTGGAATTCCTCTGTTCTCCTTGGTAAGTCAACTTGGTCTTAGCTGGATTTCTTGTCGATTGTCTTGGGGGAGGGGCTTGTTGTAGTGATTCTCAAGTTTCTTTGCCAAAGGCGGAGTTGCACCGCCCTTACGAGGGGCCAGGCTAAGTAATCCACTCGGATTCGCTTTTGGGAGCTTTTGTTCTCTGAATGCTTTGCTTAGAGTTCTGGAGGATGGGTATAAAATTGGTGGCCTCGGGTGCCTGGGTGGCTCAGTGGGTTAAGCCGCTGCCTTCGGCTCAGGTCATGATCTCAGGGTCCTGGGATCGAGTCCCACATCGGGCTCTCTGCTCAGCAGGAAGCCTGCTTCCCTCTCTCTCTCTCTCTCTCTGCCTTCCTCTCTGTCTACTTGTGATCTCTCTCTTTCAAATAAATAAATAAAATCTAAAAAAAAAAAAAAATTGGTGGCCTCTCAGTCTCTGGCCCAGAGGATCCGAGAGCTCCGGGCCCCACCCCTCAGTGCACCTTCCGAGAAAAGCGCACCCAATCACTCCTGTCTTCCTAGCCCCTAGCCATACTCCGAGGTCACCCAGCCTGTGACCAAGCTTCCCTGTCTCTGGCACACAGCCCCACCTGGAGTATCAAAACCCCGCAGATCCCTTAGCTCTTCCAGGGGGTTCTCCCCAAATCTTGTGGGGTCCCTGCAAACAGACCAGTGGCCTGTGCCACAGATCACAATTTAATGTGACCCCGAGTTGAGAACTCACTCCTGGGCTCTGTCTCTGTAGTTGGCTTCCCTGCTCTAATACCTGCGACCTCTGCAACACTCACTCAGCCCCAATCCTTCTGTGACCCCATTGGACCTGAGGCCACCCTGTCCCCGAATGGGTTTCACCCCATCTTAGCCTCTGGAGCAATGTCCCTCAGTGGAGCAGACTTTTAAAAGTTCTGATTTTTTGCTCCATTGTTCTGGCGCTTGCCGGGAGCCGGCCCCTCCCCCTGCCATCTATCTTCCCGTTGCTTTGGATTCACTTCTCTGCCCATCCTACCTTTCAGAAAGTGGTCGATTTTCTGTTTCTAGAATTGCTGTTCTTCTTCTCTTTGATCTCCTGTTGGATTTGTAGGTGTTTGGAATGGTTTGATAAGCTATCTAGCTGATCTCCTGCTACCTGATGTCATCTCAGCATGCTACTTCTCCACCATCTTAACTCCTCCCCCACTTCAAATTTATTTTAATTTTTTAATTTTTTAATTTTTTTAAAAGATTTTATTTATTTATTTGACAGAGAGAGATCACAAGTAGGCAGAGAGGCAGGCAGAGAGAGATAGAGGGAGAAGCAGGCTCCCCATTGAGCAGAGAGCCTGATGTGGGACTCAATCCCAGGATGCTGGGATCATGACCTGAGCTGAAGGCAGAGGCTTAACCCACTGAGCCACCCAGGCGCCCCTCAGATTTATTTTTATTCCATAAATTCTCTCTGTTTAGAGCTTATAAGTTAAGTGGAGATACTAATAGACTACATGTTTTCACAATGGTGTACATCTAGTCTCTTGGGAGTTTTTGTACCAAAGCAAAGGTAATTGACACAAACTGCATGTTTCACCAATGTACAGTGTAGTACAGAATTTGAGAACATGGAGTCTAGAAACAGATGAGCCTTGTTTTTAATCTTATCTCTATTATTAAAAATATTTGAGATCTTTGACTAATACTTTATTGTTTTAAGTCGTATTTCCTTCATACTTGTCATAAGACAAGTTAATCTCTTTTCTTCCTATTGGGCCCCTGTGAGTTTCCTTCCTTATTCTTTGAATAAGACTTCAAAATAAGTCTTATTTTCTTCATACCACATAGAAATAAACTTTTTCTAGAGCTATAGTTAAACAAGATAATTCATGTAATTCACTTCACACACTGCCTGAAACATTAGAAACAATCAGTCAAGTAAGGTTGCTATTGTTCCAGTCCTAGTACTTGTCCACTGCTCAGGAGTTTGTGTCTCTCATACAAAAATAGGGATCTTACAATGGACAAAGGGCTTTTCTGTATTTTATTTAATCTTCCATTGGCAGCACTTCTGGCAAAAAACTTAGGTTAGAGAGCAAAACTCTTCTCCTACTTTGGGAGGTACAAAACACTTAAAAATTCATGATCATGTTAGATTTTTCACCTTGATTCTACTACACAAGCTGATCAGGGGTTTCAAGTTTTACTCACTGAGTTCACCTTTGTCTCCAACCCCAGTTGAAGTTAAAACCATCTTTTGCTGCACTGGCCACTGATGAAACAAAGTCCATTCTGGCATTCTTCCCAGGTGGATCTGCTATAGTTCAAGGTCAAAACTGCACTCCTTAAAGCCACCCGACACTCTTAATAAGGGTTGTTTCTCTTTGCCAGGGTCTCTCACCTAGAAACTCTCTTAAACTGCCTTCTTACAGGCCCATAGCCCAGTCCAGTTAAAAAGAGGTTTCTCTCCTTTCATATTTCTTCTTTAGTTTCTTTTTTTTAATAGAAAATGTTTCTTCTATGTAGCTTCTTGCATATTTCAAGTCAATGTGGCTGACTTAAAGAAAACAACCTTTTCAACTTTTCAATTATCTTTTTTATTGTGATCTTTGAATCCATTTTCATTTATACATCCATTTCTAGTAGATTATAGGGCTGTTAAGCATCTACAGATTTTAGCTGATTTTAATATCATGTTTATATGTTCTAAATTTATATTAAAGTAGTTTTATCCCACAGGTTCAAAATGTCAAAACACATCTAACAGCTTTTGTAACATAAGTAAGGGATATAGAAACAGAATGTTTGGTATCTGTTTATTATAGCTTGGTATACCTTGTTTATCTAGCAAAAATAGTATGAAATAAATAGTCATAGAGGCACTAAAGTGCTGACTTTGGCCTACACTAAAGAAAGAAGGAAAGCACACACACCATTAATCACTGCTAAGGTTAAAAAGAATAAATTTTTAAAAATTAAAGAAACTATGTCTAAACATTTTTTTTAAGATTTCATTTATTTATTTGACAGAGAGAGAGAGAGAGAGAGAGAGAGCGAGCACATGCAGGCAGAGTGGCAGGCAGAGGCAGAGAGAGAAGCAGGCTCCCCTCCGAGCAGGGAGCCAGATGCGAGCCTCGATCCCAGAATCCTGGGATCATGACCTGAGCCAAAGGCAGCTGCTTAACTGACTGAGCCACATATTAAGTGGAAAATAAGTGATCATTTGCAGATAAAAAGTCTTCACAATCCTCACACAGAATGACAATGATTATCTTCATTTATTTAAACACTTCTGGAGTATATGAGCCAGGCACTGTGCTAAGAATGGGGGATGAAGTAACAGGTGGCAAAAGTCATCTTAATATTCAAATTGCAACAATGTATGTTTCAAATAAAATATTAAATATCAGCTTAATGTTCCCCTTTTAAAATAAGAGATGACAGAGATAAATGATTGTACAAATCTGTGTTTTGAATTCTGTTCTTGGATGACGGAAGCATACTAATACTGGGATTTCTTTTATGTACTGTGAGTATAACTAAGTAGAAGTGTTTCATGGTTGTGTAATACTATGCAACTATTTAAAATCAAAGGAGTTTGTGTTGGGCCATTTATATTTCTAATCAAATCTCTAGCTTTGATCCTGCTGAGTCTAATTTTATTTGGAATCCCTAAAAAGACTCCTTAGAATAGTTTATCTGTGTCATGTAGTCATGAGTTCCTACTACATTATAAGTCATTTAAAATGTTATATTCACATTCTAATGGGGAATTTTCAGCATAAAAGCCACAGCATTCAAATTATTGCAGTGAATACCAAATTATTCATATTACCATATTCATATCAATAAATTATCTTATTTTTCTACCCAAATCAATTTCAATTAATCTCTCATCAGGGCAATCAGAACTGTTTTGTCGTTCTAGAATTAGAGGATTTGCCAGTGTGTTCTCCATTTCTACTACATTTTCATCATCCTTGCATTTAACCTGCCTTTGAAATGTTATTCTATGGCAGAACAGGTTCAGGAACAGTTGAGGAAATCAAACAGTGTTGATATGAAACTGTATGTATAATTCAAGGAAAGAATTTTTGATGAACCAATGCTCTTTTACAATCTTCTAATAAGTGTTTTATACCAATTCTTTCTATCTCTTGCAAGCAAATAATTTCATACATTGCTTTCTTTAAAGTAGAGCTTTCTTTTTTGTTTTTCTTAAGATTTTATTTATTTATTTGACAGACAGAGATCACAAGTAGGCAGAGAGGCAGGCAGAGAGAGAGGGGGAAGCAGGCTCCCCGCGGAGCAGAGAGTCCTATTCGGGACTTGATCCCAGGACCCTGGGATCATTACCTAAGCTGAAGGCAGAGGCTTTAACCCACTGAGCCACCCAGGCACCCCGTAAAGTAGAGTTTTCTAACCATGGTACTACTGTGTTTTGGGCCAGATTATTTCATGATAAAAAACAATTTGGTGGGGCATGTGGGTGACTCAGTGGGTTCAAGTCTCTGCCTTCAGCTCAGGTCATGATCCCAGGGTCCTGGGATTAAGCCCTGCATCAGGCTCTCTGCTCAGCAGGGAGCCTGCTTCTCCTCTCTGCCTGCTTCTCTGCCTACTTATGATCTCTGTCTGTCAAATAAATAAATAAAATCTTTTTAAAAAAGAACAATTTTGTGCATTGTAGAATGCTTAACAGTATTCCTGACCTCCTCTAGGTGACAATAGCTCCTGCCAATTATAGCATTCAAACTATCTCCAGACATTGCCAAATGTCCCCTACAGAACAAAATCACCACTGGTTGTATTACAAAGAAATATAATAAAATATAGTAAAAAGAAAGTGAAACAACAACAACAAAAATATTATTTGAGCATTCAGCATATTTTGAATGAATATTCATTGTATAGTGACCATTGAGAAAGATACCAAGCAAGATGCACAAGATTTGGACTGCAGATTTTTTTTTATCTTAGTAGTAGACAAGATTCCATCCAAAATTGAATATATTAATAGTAATTTTCAAATTATTTACAATTATAATTCATTGCAAATTTCTATTTCTTCACCAGTTCTTACTAATTTTCTTTCCTAACATGCTTATTATTTTATTTTTAGAGGTTTTTTTATGTATTTTTAAAAGTTTTTATTTAAAATCCAATTAGTTAACATATACTGTAAATTAGTTTCAGATGTACAATATAGTGATTCAACACTTCCATACAACAACCAGTGCTCATCAGTGCTAGTGTTTTTGTTTTCTTTGGATAAATATCTAGTAGTGCAATTGCTGGGTCATAGGGTGGTTCTATTTCTAACTTTTCAAGGAACCTCAATACTGTTTTCCAGAATGGATGCACTAGTTTGCATTCATACCAACAGTGCAACAGTGAAGAGCGTTCCCCTTCATAGGGTTGTTCTATTTTTAACTTTTCAAGAAAACTCCATACTATTTTCCAGAGTGGCTGCACTAGTTTGCATTCCTACCAACAGTGCAACAGTGCAAGAGGGTTCCACTTTCTCTACATCCTCACCAGCATCTATTGTTCCTGTAGTGTTGATTTTAGCCATTCTGACAGGTGTGAGGTGATATCTCATTTTGATTTGTATTTCCCTGATGATGAGTGATGTTGAGCATCTTTACATGTGTCTGTTGGCCATCTGGATGGAGAAATGTCTATTCATGTTTTCTGCCCATTTTTAATTAGATTATTCATTTTGGAGGTGTTGAGGTTTATAAGTTCTTTATAGATTTTGGATACTAACTCTTTATCAGATATGTCATTTGCAAATATCTTCTCCTATTTCATAGGTTGGCTTTTAGTTGTGTTAATTATTTCCTTCACTGTGCAGCAGTTTTTTATTTTGATGTAGTCTCAATAGTTTTTTTTTTTTTTTTAAGATTTTATTCATTTATTTGACAGACAGAGATCACAAGTAGGCAGAGAGGCAGGCAGAAAGAGAGAAGCAGGCTCCCTGCTGAGCAGAGAGCCTGATGCTGGCCTTGATCCTAGACACTGGGATCATGACCTGAGCCAAAAGCAGAGGCTTTAACCCACTGAGCCACCAAGGCACCCATTTTTAGAGGTTTTATTTTGTTTTGTTTTTTAATTAATTAAGAAACCCAGAAATTTCTTCATGCTATAGTAGGTAAAGTCTGCATAATTATCTCTTTTGATTTTTAATTTTTTATCCAAAAAAAAATGTCTACTGTATCCTTAAAACTCCCAGTACAGTATCTGTCTTTCAGACATGGGGTTCTTATTCCCATGGAAGATAGCATAGAGCTTAAATGCTACTTATAACATGGGAATTTAGAGTCCATGGAGACTTAGGTTTCTGACTCTTGGTTTCAGGGATTCTTTAAATGTGTTCAGCATGTTGTGCAAAATACTTCTAAAATTACACATGCATTCTATTATTAGCCAATATTCAAATTAAGGAGGTATGCTTAAAAAAACACAGTTTTTAATAATATAATTTCATGTCTTCAGCTTCTATTAATCTGTGGAGGAAAAATAAGAAAAGTCTAAATATATATATTACTGGTGCAAGATTTTTTTAAGTCACATAATATCATATTGAATGTTTTTTTGTGTGTTATTTTATGGAATTATAATCTCTTTAGGCATTCAATGTATTTTATACAGAAATGTCTACATGTAAGTACACACCATATAAATTATTATATTCCATATTAATCTAGTTATTTATGTAAAGTTTACTATATATAATAAAATCATACAAGTACAATCTTTCAGACAATTTGCGAAGAGAACACTAATTTTTTTTTGAAATTTTATAAAGAAAGTTACTCATCTTCACCTTTCTTATATAATTTTCTTTCTACAAAAGCTGTTTTTAATTTGTCAACATGTAGAATTCTGACTGGTTATCAGGGTTACTTTACAGAAGCAATTGCTTACCAGGAAAAAAGAATCATGGTGATATCTAGAAAATCAAGTAAAATGTTTTTAAAAATGGCAGTACAATAATTTACAACCATACTTTTTAAATTAGGGCATTTCTATCTTGATTTTACACTCATTGCCAATCATTGGAATAACATAAAAATACCCTATTTTTGTGAAAATGCCTGCATTAAGCTCAGGCAATGATACACACTTAACCTGTTCTCATGAAAATGTCTTCAGGCTGTGATTTGATTAGCTTATGATCCTTTTAGTTTCCATGTACCAAATGCAAATTAAAGATACAAATGTATTTTGTATTAATCTAAAATTGATATGGGGCTCAACTGGCATATCTATATTTTGTTATTCCTGAATTTCCTTGTGCTAATACAGACTGAAAAGATATCCTGAAATCCAGCGTATTTATAGGATAACCTCCTACTTTATCTGGTACTGGGCACTATAGTTTATTGTCACATCATCTAAATCATGAATTTTAAAGCCAAAGTTTACTTTGGAGGACATCTACTTGATCTAAATCCCTTGTTATATTGCCTAAATCAGAGTAACTATTTCGTTAGTTTTCTATCACTGTGTAAAAATTGCCACAAAATTAGTGATTTTAGAAAACATCTCACAATTTCTGTGGATCAGAAGTCTGGGGGTGGGTTAGCTGTATCATTTAATAAAGATCACATCGGGGTGCAACTAAGGGGTCAGCTGGGGCTGCAATTTTGTCTGTGGCTCAGGGTTATCTTCCAAGTTTACATGGTTGTTGACAAATTTCATTTCCTTGTAGTTACAGAGCTGGGGCCCTCAGCTTAAACTGGTAGTCTACAGGTGGTTTTCTCTACTTCATGGCACTTTGCTTCTTCAACGCCTCTAGATGGTTAAATTGGAGTCTTATAGAATGTAACATAATCATGTGAGATTCATCCTACCACCTTTGTCGTATTTGAAAGGTTAAGAAGCAAGTCACAGAGCCACTCATACTCAAGTAGAGCAAATCATTACCCATTGGGTATAACCTTAAGACATGTCTTTTGTTGTCCTCCCTCAGATCCCCAGTGATTCACATCCTTCATACATGCAAAATATATTCACTCCTTTCCAAGTTTCCCAAAAGTTTCATTCCATATCGACATCTATTTATTATGTAGGATCTCGTCACATAGATTCAATACAGGTGGAGATGAGGCTGCTGCATGTAATCCATTAAGTACATCTCCTACAGCAAAATTCCCTCCATCTGTGACCTGGAAACTAAAGAAACAAGATGACTGTCCCCAACAAATTGACATGCAATGGTTGAATAAGTTTAGGATAAAAGAAATCTATATTCCAGATTAAAGAAGAATAAAAAAGTCAGTCTTCATTGATGTTCTGAAATTTACTCTGGAAAAGGTGGGGGAATTTCTTAAGTTGCAAGGCCTTAGAGTAGTTCTCAGTTGTTCTAGGCTCCACCTTATAGGAATTTGATCCTACCTTCTTATTCATTCTTTCTTTTTCATGGAAAGTAAAACATGCTTGCCATCTTTATAAACTTTCTTCATGTCAGAATTTTGGAATTTCTTTTGATTTGTGTCTTTCTGTCCTTTTTAGTCCAAAAAGACAGTGTTTCTGTTGAAACAATTTTCACAAGTGTATTTTGGATCTTTCATGGATTTTATTAACTGTTACTCCATTAGATAAATACTACCTTCACATATACTTCATATATATCTTCATAAATATATATATAATTTATATATATAATATATATTATTTATATTTAATATATTATTTATATATTATATACAAATATATTTATATATTTATATTTAAATTTAAATATATATATACATATATATGTGTATGTGTGTGTGTGTGTGTGTATGTATATATATATATATATATATATATATATATTTAATTGGCCTTCTATTGAGATGGTTCAGGGAGAGTACTCTCAAGTATTCTACAGCTACAGCCCCAGGGTTTGACTGTTAGGTTCAAGGAGGTATACCCTTAGTCTATTAAAAGGGTTCTTTGTGTTTCTAAATATTCTGACCTTGAACTTTTGATTTTATGAGGTTTCTGCAAGAGGTGGTATAATCACTCTTTTGGCCTTTTCTCTACAGCATCTTATCTTGACAATAAATTTCTTCATTTTAGTGTCTTTTGCTATTTGGAGAAGCTGATTTTTCAAAATCATCAAGTTCTGGTCCCCTTTGGTTTACAAATTATTTTCTCAATTGATCCCTCTTTTCTAGCATTTTAATGTTTCTTCCTTGAAAGAAATAATTATATTCTATGGGATCAGAACTAAGATTGCTGAAAAACAAATCCAAAATCACATTCAGTAAGTGGTTTAATTACAATGCAAATTGATTGTTTAACTTCCCAAGGTATCTGTTGCTAAACTGATGGCATTTATTAGAAAGAAACGTGATGCTAAAAATTGGAATGGGAAAAAATGAAAAGAACCTGATGAAACTGGAGATGTTAAACCCTAAACTCTGATGAATCTTTGCAAATAGAATAAGCTGTTCTACTTTTGAATGATCAATTCTGCTCTCCCCAAGTAAATTGAAATAGTTTCTCAAGAGGTTGTTACTTTAAAAAAACATTGCTGATTCTCTTCTGGATCCACCAACAACTCTCTTTCCTTCTACACTTATAACTACACACAAGTATAAGCAGGTCCCTGAAGGTGAGGTACAACATGTTACCTATGAGAAAGTGTGTTACACTCCAAAATATTACATGATTTTTTCCAAATTATACAGATAAACCCCTTGGGAATGTGTGTTCAAAGAGATATTGAAGATGTGGGATAGCAGTGGAACATAAAGTTCGATCAGGCTGAATTTTTTGATATGGGCTCATTAAACAGAGATTCTGCTTTTAATGTTGCAATATGAGTGGTTAAAAACCTCTACTGAGGGGTGCCTGGGTGGCTCAGTGGGTTAAGCCTCCGCCTTCAGCTCAGGTCATGATCTCAGGGTCCTGGGATTGAGTCCCACATCGGGCTCCCTGCTGGTGGGGAGCCTGCTTCCTCCTCTCTCTCTCTCTCTCTCTCTCTCCCTGCCTGCCTCTCTGCCCACTTGTGATCTCTCTCTGTCAAATAAATAAAATCTTAAAAAAAAAAAAAAAAACCTCTAATGACTGGTTTGTTTGGCTGACTTGAACATGGACCAAAAGGTGGCAAATTAAATGCAGTTAAATTGTCAAAACTGCCTTAGTATATTATAGTGGATGAGATACAAAGGCTTAGGGAGATTGCAATGTTAAGGTGAATTCATTAATTATTCAAGGACCTGGAGAACATATGTTTTATCATGACTGTAAGGAATAAATTTGTGAGGGAAAACCCAAAATCCTTTAAGAGCTCTTTGATCACTCTTATACGAAGGCTAAAAATTTTAGTGGAACCACTGAACTGATAAACCTAAATGCAATAGGAATGAATACTTGGATTCCTGAGTGTTAGGGGCCAAGTGGTAGGACTTAGTCCCCAGAGACAAGGCAGGCATGCATACCATAATGGACAGCAGGATAAACCTGGACACAGAATAGTCTGATTCACAGAGACCTGTGGTGTTGACTAGTTGATCATGGTGTTTCTAAAAGTGAAATAGATGGAAATTATTTAAATTCCCTCTGGATCTTTATAAGCAGAAAAGTTTAGGATAAGGGAGCAAAAATCTAACTTGAATCATAAAAACAGAGTCATGGCCCTTCAACCAATTCCCAGACTTGAGCCTATTTACAGAATCCCTTTGAATAAAGAGGCAACCAGTTCTCCTTATGGAAAGACCTCAGTACATGGCCAAAAATTTACGCTGTTAATCTTTCTTTAAGCCTTCTGGAAAGGGACATATAGACATTTACCAGGGTGATTATGTATTGGAGAAAGAAAATAATCACACTTCAGTAATTATTGGACAGCATCTCTGAATTGACAGTAATTCCAGGAGACCCAAAACATCACATGGTCTACCAGTCAGAGTAGGAGCTTATGGAGGTTATCCTTTGGATAGAAGACAGCTGGACTCACAATGCAAACTGTTTTTTTCACTAGTGAAGAGAAAATATGAAAGAAGAAAATTTTATAGGAAGACTACTGATGTGTTTACATTTGGACAAATGATCTGGGAAAAGATTCCTATGTTCTTGCTGGAATACATTCTTGGACCATGTAACTTCGGATATAAACTTGAGTTTGACCATAAGCTTAATGTAATAAGACAATATGAAGCTGGATCTCTTCTGTGTATTGACATTTAACACACCTACTCCACCAAAGAGTGAATACAGAACCAGGTTAATTTCAGGTTTTAGTCAATCAAAGTACATATTTCTCATCTCTGGAGAACTGAATCTAGAATAGAAAGCACAGAAATGAAAGCCATGTTCCTTATAGGTACATGAGGAGATAGTATGTTTTTCTCTAATAATATTTTTGTAATCCTAAGTGACATTATTCAAAGTAGTGACACACTTATTTCTCTCACTTCATTTGTTCTCATTTTCTTACTCCTCCCTTTTCTTCATGCATGTGGTTTCCTACTCAAGGCATTTACTGTAGAGAGAATTACTGTAACTCCCTGGTGAGCCTTTGAGAACAACCTGGTCCAGTGCTACTTTTTGAGAATGTCATTGTTGTTTCAGTGACTTTCTCAGGTATTTGTGAATTTCTGAAACTCTTCAGAGAAAGGTATTCAGAAGAGTGTCTTTGAAACACAGAACAGACTCTGGGAAGTTTCAGAATGCTGAGGAAACAAATATTGGAGGAATGGACCCGATAAAGGGAGAGGTATTATTATATACCCCAGGTTCTCAGTTGAAAGCCTGGAAGGTTACATTCTAAGAGTATTAATAAAGCAGAATTACATAGAGTCTTTCAAAAACTGCAAGTCAAGATCCAGGTAGCTCATTAGATTGAAATTATCTTCTCATTATATCTTTCTGGTTGAACTATAAAGAAAAGGAATATGGTCCCAAACTTCTATAATTTTTCTGCAAAATCTGTTATACCTGATAAAAATGTCAAAACACTCAAAGAAACAAGATCTAAACATTAGATACAAAAAATAAGATATAGCTACAGATATTTGTGAATAAATAAGGTTTTAGAAGTATCAGACACAGAGTTTAAGTTCAAAATATCTGTAATTAATAGGATCAAGAAAATATATGATCATATAAAGAATTTTGTAAAAGAACTAGAATTGTAAAAAGAATTAAAATGGGGGCGCCTGGGTGGCTCAGTGGGTTAAGCCGATGCCTTCGGCTCAGGTCATGATCTCAGGGTCCTGGGATCGAGTCCCACATCGGGCTCTCTGCTCAGCAGGAAGCCTGCTTCCCTCTCTCTCTCTCTCTGCCTGCCTCTCCGTCTACTTGTGATCTCTCTCTGTCAAATAAATAAAATCTTAAAAAAAAAAAAAAAAAAAAAGAATTAAAATGAAATTCTGGAATTGAAGCAGTACTGGGGTGCCTCGGTGGCTCAGTCCATTAAGTGTCTGCTTTTGGCTCAGGTTATGATCCTGGAGTTCCAGGATCCAGCCCCAGGTTGAATAAGATTCCCTGTTTAGCAGGGAGTCTACTTCTCCCTCTGCCCCTCACCCCACTCATGTCTCCCTCTCACTCACTCTGTCTTTCTCTCAATAAATAATAAAATCTTTAAAAAAAGAAAAAAATGTATCAATCCAAGACTACAATGAATATATGTGTAATTAAAAATACAAAACCTTGCTATTTACAGTAGCAAAGGATATATAATATCCCTAATACTATAAGATATTATACTATATAATCAAACTATAATCAATATGAACTATGCTATAATCAAAATGAACTGTAAAGCTTCTAATGAGAGAAGAGTTGGGAAAAATACATCAGGGTTTTTAGATTTGGGGATTTTACAGTCTTAGCTAAGATTAATCAAAATTTATAATAAAGATAAATTGCTAAGGAATTCAATGGTTACATTAAAATATGTAAACTCATACTGAGTTATTGATTTGAGTTGTTTGTGGCCTATTCTCATAAATATGTTTCTGAACAAACTGGTGTAAAAGGAATTTGAACTCAGATAGTCTGCAATGGACATCATGGTTTTGTCTTGAATAGTTTTGAGACTTTTTTTTTTTAAAGATTTTATTTATTTATTTGAGAGAGAGACAGTGAGAGAGAGCATGAGCTAGGAGAAGGTCAGAGAGAGAAGCAGACTCCCCGTGGAGCTGGGAGCCCGATGCAGGACTCGATCCCGGGACTCCAGGATCATGACCTGAGCCGAAGGCAGTCGTCCAACTAACTGAGCCACCCAGGTGTCCCAGTTTTGAGACTTTTTTGACAGTAATTCTGAGCCTTGAAATACAGTCCATTTTGCACGTGGTAGTTTCTGATTTAACTCTGGTTTGATATAGATTGAATCAAAAGGTATCTTTAAAAAAATCTAAAGAAAAAAGCTAAAGATAAACAAGAAAAGTAATTATAATATATGATAATGTAAAGGTCTTGATGACTTCCAGGTGTAGGCTTGACTGCGAGGATCATTGAATTAATTAAAATAGGAAATCCATAAAGAGGTCAAGGTTAAGATTAGAGAGATAATAATTATTTTTCAAGATGTAAATTTTGGTGTTGTTATGGCATATCAGGTGGTAATTCGGGTTTTGTAAGAAGCCAAATTTATAAATAGTATCCGGCAAGAAGAAGGTATATAAAATAAAATGTACTTAAGTGTACATTGCTTATTTTAGTCAACAAGAAGTTTTCTTTACTGAGATTTTCAATAAGTAATTTTTTTCATGTTATATAGTTATTATCAATAGTTCCATGTAAATCTGAATCGTTTTACAATAAATTTATTCTCAACTTGCTTTTATCTTTGCTTTTTAATAAAGTATGCAATAACAACATTTATATACACTAAAGCAAATGATCTAGATATGGCAAATTCTTACACTGTTCTTAGAGGTTTTAAGTAATTCCTAAGTTTTATTTACTTGATTATAAAATGTCCTATGGGGTTTTGATAATGAAGTAATTCTGTAAGACTAAGGATGACATGCTGAGTTATTAAATTAGTCTCTAAATTAAATTTTGAGTATATCTTGGCTTGACGTTGGCACTACATAAGTTTACTAAGCTCAGAAGTACATTAAAGTATATTTGAAATGATATAGGGGCGCCTGGGTGGCTCAGTGGGTTAAAGCCTCTGCCTTTGGCTCAGGTCATGATCCCAGGGTCCTGGGATGGAGCCCCGCATCAGGCTCTCTGCTCAGCAGGGAGCTTGCTTCCCTTCCTCTCTCTCTGCCTGCCTCTGCCTACTTGTGATCTCTGTCAAATAAATAAATAAAATCTTAAAAAAAAAAAAAGAAATGATATAATATTTCTTTAGGAAGAGCCAAAAAAATGGTAAAAAAAAAAAAAAACCATTATAGGATTCTACTCTTTTTTCTTTTAAAACTTGGAAATCAATGTCTATTTATGGAGTTTGACTCATTATCTGTAAACTAAGAAGCAGAATATTTAAAAATTGTACAACTAGTCATATTGCAGAGTAAAAATCTCTTTGCAATTCATATTTAAATATATTTCGGTAAGAGTATGAATAGTTTTTGTGTCATGATTGTGTTATCCATCCCCTTCCATTTATTCTTCTTTTCTGTTTTGAGGTTTTTTTTTTTTTTTTTCTCTTTTCCCTCTTGACTTTCTGCTTATTTTTCTATATTATTTATTATGCCTTATTTTTTCATCGCATTTTAATGTCACTTCAAGAAATAGTCATCTACCAATTACTCAGTGTCCATCATCTGAAAAGATGTTTAGGAGTCATTGTTGAAAAATATAAGGAAAATTCTTTGTTTTTAACAAACATATGAATTATTTGTACATAAAGATCATGGGATTCTTAGCATTCTCCACATGCTCCAAAGCAGAGTGCAAACAAGTACAAATATACAAGGTGAAACCCATACTCATGAATGCCAGAGGCATCCAGAGGAGAGTGTAAACAGTTAGAAACATCTAGTTAAAAAAAAAAAAAAATCTTGGAGAAATTTGAAAGAGAGTTGGATTTTAAAGAAAGAGACAGAAGAATATCAAATGGGCAAAATCACAGCACAATGGTGTCTAGCACTGTCTCACAAATGCCATCTGTGTTAAATTAGTTGCTGGTGGCAATGAACAAGTGATATACAGGCAAAATCATTAAGTGAGTCTGTCTGGAACAGGGAGTCTACAATGGGAAAGCAAAAATTAAGAAGTAAGGCTGAGAAAATTTGGAGATAATTCCAAAAACTTAGAAAGGTCTGTGTGGACTTTGTATAATTAAAGGATCCAATTTACAATACGATAACATTTGTATTTGAAGTAGATGTTTCAAAAAGTAACAAATGTTCTTGTGGTAATCTATATCTAATCTGTTGTAATTCTGATAGAAAAGTTCTGTGAAACTAGATAGCATTATCTTGATTTACACTTGCCTTAGAAAAGTATTTGTGGAGCGCCTGGATGACTCAGTTATTGGACTTTGGCTTTGACTCAGGTCATGAACCCAGAGTCCTGGAATCAACCCCTACGTCAGGCTCTCTGCTCAGCCTGAAGCCTGCTTCTCCCTTTCCCACTTCCCCTGCTTGTATTCCTTCTCTTGCTGTCTCTCTCTCTGTCAAATAAATAAATAAAATCTTAAAAAAAAAAAAAAAAGGAAAGAAAAGAAAAGTATTTGTGTACATACTAGGTTGACCTACATGAACAAAAGGATTGAATTTAAAAGTAATTCCGGGATTGCCTGGTTGGTTGTAGAGCATGTGACCCTTTATCTTGGACTTGTGAGTTTGAGCCTGTATTGGGTGTAGAGATTGTTGAAAAACAAAATCTTAAAAAAATTCCAATTAAACACTATCATTATCAAGAATAGGCACAACATTATGTTTAAAACAAAGCAGAACAGAAAACAGTGAGTGCAACCCCATGTATTTGACATTAATTTAAAAATTACAGTATTGTTTGAAATTAATTAACGCCAGTTTCCTGGTGTTTCTGTAATGTATGGTGTTAAAATAATTACACAAAACCACATAAATTGTAGTGATAAGACAAACTCAAACCCATACCTCCTGGTTTCATATCCTTTTAGAAACAAGCTTTCAAGTTTTTGGACCTCATTTGAGTTATTCACCTTCCGTGCTTCACTTTTAAAAATCTGTTAGATGGAGATACTAATAGAAGTCTCATCAAGTTTTTATGAACATTAAGGAAGTCACTATCCAGAATCTGGAATAGTTTGTCATGTAGTAAGCTATCAAAAAATGTTAGCTATTATTGCTATTGATAGTCATTAACTGATTCATGAAAATAAGTAAAGCACAAAATCTATTCTTTACCCTCAGAAAATCATCTTTCTCCTTTTTGAGATCAGAGAAATAAGAGTTTGGTTTATTTCCTTTCCTTTATCATAAATTTATCTGCAAAATATGTGTTTATGTATAGTTAGCCTTTCAGTGTAAATTGAAGTCATACTGTATGTGTAGTGATATCTTCTTACCTCTTGGTGTGCCTGAGCATTCCATGTCAGCAATAAAGCTTAAAATAGCTGAACATTTGTACATAGTAGTTGATAATGTTCATGTGCCATAATTTATTTAATCAATTTCCTGTTAGTGTTTAGGATGTTTTCATTTCTTTCTTTCAGGAGCAGTGTTGCAGATCATATGACAAAATAAATTTTGTTTATATGACAATAAAAACTTTTAACAAGTAGTGCAGAAACCAGTCAGAATAGTTGTTAGATGAAACTGTTGCATATGTAACAAACAAAAGCTAACATCTTTAAAAAAATTAAATAGACGTAACTTATGATAAGCATTTCTGAGGGAAATTTCAAGATGTAATTTGTTGTTTAAAAAAAAGATACAACCAAATCTGTCCTTCTAAAAGTGTTTTATTAAAAAAATATTAATCTGGGGCGCCTGGGTGGCTCAGTGGGTTAAGCCGCTGCCTTTGGCTCAGGTCATGATCCCAGGGTCCTGGGATTGAGCCCCACATCGGGCTCTCTGCTCAGCAGGGAGCCTGCTTCCTCCTCTCTCTCTGCCTGCCTCTCTGCCTGCTTATGATCTCTGTCTGTCAAATAAATAAATAAATAAAATCTTTAAAAAAAATATTAATCTAAGTTAATGTTTATAGACACTGAAACTATAATGATAAGAAAGAGAGTGATAAAGGAATCGTGGTATTAAAAAAAAGTGACTTGCAGCTCTTTTTAATGTGCAAAATAATGAGCTTGTCAAATCCATTATTAACATTCTTTATTGATGTAATGACGGCAAAATTAAAAGAAATGTTTAATAAAATACATATATTTTGGAGAGCACTTGATTCTAGAAATTGCAACTCAATATTTTTATTTTTGTACTATAATCAGTGATCAAATAATTTCTATAGTATGTCTTTAAAAAAGAGTGGGAGCAGGACTCTGTTAACTCCCTGTATATCAGAGCCATTCCTTAAACTAATAGCATAGTAAGTTTTTCAGGGACATTTTATATCTCTGTGTATATTTGTGAAACAAATTCACCAGGGGCAATAGTCAGAGCTAAGTAATGGTCTTTCAATTTGAATATGATTTGAGGCAACACTTGACAAATTTTGTCAAACTTATTCTAAATTCCTGGTATGATGCTAGATTTCCACAGATTGAATGGTGAGTAAGACACAATGGCTTCCCTCAAATAATTTAAAATCTATGGGAAGGGATCAACATAGATAAATGAGTTCATTGTGAAACATGATGTTGGGAGAACTGTGAACAGCACTTAACCAAATATTAGATGGAAAGTCAACAGGTTGTTTTTTGGAAGAAGTAATTCCTTATTAGAGCTCTAGAGGGAGATGAGGGCTAAGCCAGTTGAAGAATCATGAAAGTGACTGTTTAGCCATGAGTCTTTGAAGGACAAGCTGTTGGTTCAATAATGCAGAATGTGAATTAGCAAGCTATAAGTTGTAAAAATCAAACAAACTAACTTTGTTAAAGAAGGGATCTTGCAAGGAGAAAAATCTAGAAATAGGGTACTAAGATTAAAACTCAAAGTAATAAGAGGGTTTTTTTTTTAAAGATTTTATTTATTTATTTGACAGACAGAGATCACAAGTAGGCAGAGAGGCAGGCAGAGAGAGAGGGGAGGGGTAAGCAGGCTCCCCACCGAGCAGAGATCTTGATGCGGGGCTCAATCCCAAGACCCTGGGATCATGACCTGAGCTGAAGTCAGAGGCTTTAACCCACTGAGCCACCCAGGTGCCCCAATAAGAGGGTTTTTTGATCAGGGTGTTAGTAGTTCTTGTTACTAACAAATAAGTGGAGGGAAGAATATGAAATAGGTTTTGGTACGAAAGGAATCCCAAGGCAAAGGTGTTGAGTGTCTTCAATGTAATTTTTAATTTTATTTTGTAGAAGATTATGGTAATTGTTGCAAAGATGACCAGAAAATATTCTTCCTATATCTGTTTGTGTGGATTGTTGAAATGTGGTTTTTCCATAAATCCTATTAAAAGGTGACATTTATTTTACCCATCTTTGAATCAAGGCTGGCCTTATGACTTGTTCTGATCAATAAACATGAATTGATTTAGTGTTATTGCCAATTCCAAACATTAAGAATTTTGAAGCTTTTGCTATCCCTCTCTTGTCCTAGGATTGCCACATAAAAAAGCCCTATCTATCTAATTGGAAGATTAGATTCTGAAAATTAGATTCTGAACAGGGAAGTCTGGCCAATAGTCAGAACCAACTACCAGATATGTGAGTGGGACAATCCTTAGGGCATTCAGTTCCACTGAAGCCGTTGAAATGTGCAGCCAGATGCATGGCTAAGAGACACCAACAAAAGATGAATTCAGGGAAGCCCAGCCCAGGTTGACCCACAAATTTGTGAAAAAATAATATAGTTCTTCTTATTTCAAGCTAACAAATTTGGGACAGTTCATGACACATACGTGGTAAAATATTAAAATATTGAAGGGCTTTAAAGAAAGAGAGAAACAAGGAGATGACCAACATTCCTATAGCTGGCTACATGGAGAGAATGGCTTAGAGTTAAGTTGTGAATGAAGACAGTGAAAGATGATAAAAGTTTGAACTGAAATGGTAGGAGTAGAAATAAGGAGACAGATTTGAGGACAATAAATAGATTGGTTAGATTCTAATGATTGATGGGGTGCTGTTGAGGGAGAGGAGGCACAATGTAGTAATGCACGATGGTAGTCAGTTTATATTTGGGAATCTGAATGGCTTCTTGGGTGATCACTGAGGTAGGGTACATATGTGGCCATTGTTGTAGAAGGAGTGTTGTGAGGAATATTGACTTCATGATGACTTTCTTTTAGACTACTTTCCATTATGAAATAAGAGGCAATATTGTTTTCTATGATATATTCACAATGATGATAAAAAGTCGGCTAGAATGATCGGGATCAGGAAGAAGAAATATGGCTTTTGGAAGAAACTGCAAATGGGTTGTAGTTACTCCGAAGGGACAGCATAACAGGAGGAAATGAAAAGACTCAAAAACACCAAACGTAAATCTAGAGAGGAGAATCCTGCTATAATTCAGGAGTTGAAGACTTAACCAGAGATACCTGAGAATAAAATTTTCTAACCAGTTTTATTGTTTTTTAGCTTTTTCAATAATATCTTACTATCTGATCAATACTTAGCCACACTGATTCTTCTGAACTTTAAAGTGAATGTGATACAAACTCCTTTACCCAAATTATACTTTCATAAGCCAACATTGGTTTGCTACATATTTATTGAACATCTAATATATTTTTAGAATTTTTTTGGCTTTCTGGGTATGCCACTGAACGAAGTAAGAAGTTATGCTCTTATGCCAAAATAATACATAAACAAATAAATAACATAAATAATAAACAAATAAATAAATATGTGAAATAATACCAGGTGGTGACAAGTACTCTGCAGGAAAAAAAAAAAAAAAAAGTAGGATAGGAAGGTACAGGATAATGAGAAAGAGGTGCTATTTTATGTCATTCATGTAAAAGATACCTTTGATCAGGTGATATCTGAACAGACAGAGATCTGAATAAATATGTAGAAAGAAAACATGCCAATATTGGAGAAAGAACTCTTCAGGTAAAGGGAAGAACATATGCAAAAAATATTAAGGTGGAAATACACTTGACATGCTTGAGAAGCAGGAGGAAGGCCACTGTGTTTAAATCACCTTGTAGAAATAGTTTAGTTGGTGGAAAATGTAAAGCTTTATAAATAACAAAGGAAATTTTGGATTTAAGTAAAACCCTGATGGGAAGCTGTTGGAGAGACAGAGGCAGGACAATGATAGTACTTGATTCATATATTTAAATGATTGCCCAGCTTACCTTATGGAAAATACTTTAGACTAGGCTTCAGTACAAGCAAGGAGATCTGTTATGTGATTACTATAGAGGGAAAAGATGGGATAAGGGATTAGTCTTAGAATATAGTTTTAAAAATAATGCATTAGTTTTCTATCACTGCTTTAAAAAGTTGCCACAAACATAGCGACTTAAAACAACACAAATCTATAAGTTCATGTTCTATAGGTCAGAAGTTAGGCCATGGGTCTCAATGGGTCTCAGCAGAGGTGAGTTCTTTACTAGAGGCTCTAAAATCTACTTATACACTCAGGCTAGTTCACAGAATTCAATTCATTGTAGTTGTAGAACTGATGTCCCAATTTTCTTTCTGTCTTTCTGCCAGGTTTTGTTCTTAGCTTCCAGAGACCACCTGCATTCTTTTGTACTCAAATCCCTTTTTCTTTTAAGCCAGAAAAGATGACTTGCGTTATTCTCATGCCTTTGTGTTACGCTTTTTCTTTTGCTGTATCTCTCTCTCTGACACTGTGCCTTCCTCTTCTGATTTTAAGGGGCCATGTTTTATATGGGGCCATGCATAATCCAAGATAGGCTTCTCATTTGAAGGTCAGCTGGTTAGCCATTTTAATTCTATCTGCAAAGTCCCTTTCGTTATATAAAGTAAACATTTACACACTTACAGTAATTACACCAATGGGTGAGGACCATGGAACCAAAGTATGCTCCTTATCACATCTGGCCTGACAAGTATTAGCTGATATTTGAACATTTTTCACCTAAAAAATGACATTTTTTTATGGTTTGACCTGAAATTGTTATACAACATTAAAATATAGTTAAGATTACGCTTTCTCTTTCCATATACATATATATGCTAGAGCTTCAATTTTATTGATAGTAATAAGACCAAAAAGAATAAATACAAAGAATAGTTCACAAATGGAAATTTGCTTTATAAAACCCATTTAATTCTCACAACAATCCTATGAAGTTGATACTATGTATCTCTTGCTTAAATATTTTTGTTTCTGTGAAAAAATATTTTCATTAAAAATAATTTTCCAATAGTGTATGTAATATGCTCTCAATTATTCTCAACCCATACAAAATACACTTCCTCATCATCTTACCTACCCCCCCATACTTATCTCCTAGAAAGAATTACATATGTATTAGCATCTTGCTCCTCCATCCATAGTATAGCCTTATTACCATGAAACAGCTGCCTGGCCAGATCCTATATTTCTCGGCCTCTGAATATGGGTGGGTCAGATACTGAGTTATTACCAGTGAGATGTGAGATGATGTGAAATGAAACATTTTGGCTAAGGCACTTGAGGCGTATGTGTGCTTTCACCTTACTCCCTTTCCCTCTTCTCTGCAGATTGCTTATGTTGACTACTGGAGGAATCATGACATAGAAAGACTCTGTTTCTCCTAATCATCTTGTGGAGGAAAAGCAACTCTTCTTAGGACTGTCAAAAAGAAATAAACTTCTATTGGTATTTTCTTCACTGTAGCAGCTAGGGCTGCACTAAACAGTGTAGAAATGGGTTATTTGAAGGAGAACCCACCCTCCCCCCCAAATAACCTTAAGTAGAATTGGCTAAGTAGTTGGAAGGCAGGCAACAGGAAAATAGTTAACCTTAGCTAGGATGATATAGCCTGTTGCCTCCATTATCTTGGAAGCAGAAAGAACCAGTACATTGAGCTTGCATCTCTTACGTAGTGGCCAGAATAGCATTATTACATGGAACAGATCAACTCTGATGACAGCTATTCACTTTACTAGGAAAGACTGAAAGGAAATAGAGTGCAGCAGAATTTTAAAGTCTCAGGCTTTCCAACCATGAGGGCTTCTTTGTAGATCACAGTATGAAATAATACTGAAACAGTTTTAAATTCATAAGATTCAATAAAATATATCAAATAAAGAAAGAGATCCAGCATTGAGGCAATGATCATGTTGGGGTGTAATCAATCTACAAACTCCTACTGCTTAATATGTCTACAATTTAAGAAAGAGGATCATGAGGAAAAGAAGAAAAATAAGTAAATTAAAATGGCAGACATGAGCATTGCGTCTGGGAAAGAGTTATAGGTGCTATTTGACATATGAAATGACTTTGACTTCTGCTATTCTTTCATTATTATTTTTGAACAGGGTATTTTTAAGATTTATGTAGATGACAAAAACCATTTTTCATATTGAATGCATCTAAAATAATGGTACAAATAGTGCATACTTAATCATATGTGATGATAAAAACACAATAAAATAATTTCCACTTTATTTAAAGTCAATTTCTAATCAACTACAATAATGTAGCTTTTAGTGGTTCTTGACTGAAAAACCTTGAATTTTCTTTTAAAATTTTGATGGAGTTTTTAAGAATTAGAGTATCCATAGCATTTACTAGTATTACCGGATAGTATTTACTATTATTATCATATGGTATTTACTATTACCATATAGTAGTCTGACCTCTCTTACACTTGTGTTTTATTGTACTCTATTATACATCTACAACAAGTCAACAAAAAGTTAGTTGTCTAATACCAAACGATGGAGAAATACATTCATAAAAGATAAGACCAATTCACTGAAAATTGTGTGCACAATTTTGTAACCCCCAGAATAAACACAGTATATAATTTGGGGTCATTCTGAACTATGCAATGGACTTCCAATTTATAAGAAAATTGTGTATCATAAAAAGAACAGTTCCCTTCTCCAAATTTTCATTACTTGTCCCCAAAATCAGATTCAGAGTTAATGTCAAACAGAATGTCACTATAGAAATGACTTTCAGTAATATAATCAGCAGAAAATGAAGAAAACATAATCACAAAATATATAGCCAGAAGAAAAGAATGTGACAAAGCTGACAAGCAAATGGAATCCAACATAACTCTTCTCTGCGAGCAACTTACTTCCAGACAGATCAAAACCAAGGAGCAGCAATGTTACCACCTCCCTTGAGCAGTATCATTGTCTTGTGGGTAACAAGCATGACAGACATTGACTGTGTTCATAGATATGTGAGGCTGTAAGGTCTGCTATGTAGTTTGAAAGGACACAGAGGTATAACTGACAGCATAAGAGCACTATATATTTCAAGTGTAGGGCAAAGGTAGACAAGCTTGAGAATGTATTTGCCCAGCTACTTTCAAGGATAAAAGTGAGTAAAATCAAATGAGACAAACTGCATGACCATTTACTGGAAAATAAGTTATTTAAAACTCTCTTTTTTTCTTGTGCTCATTCACAAGCTCCCATCACCATGAATGAGTATGGTCTGAAATGCATAGGTAACACTAGATGATTAAAAATCATTTGTTCCTGGTGACACAAGGAGGATATGTAATTGCACTAACCAAGATTTAGTGGACTGGGGCGCCTGGGTGGCTCAGTGGGTTAAGCCGCTGCCTTCGGCTCAGGTCATGATCTCAGAGTCCTGGGATCAAGCCCCGCATCGGGCTCTCTGCTCAGCAGGGAGCCTGCTTCCTCCTCTCTCTGCCTGCTTGTGATCTCTCTGTCAAATAAATAAATAAAATCTTTAAAAAAAAAAAAAGATTTAGTGGACCGTAAGTTCTATAAGTGTCCATTTTCTCTAACAAATTTGCAGTTTTAATGTGCTGATACAAGGCAGCTACAAAAATAGAGGTAGAAATAATCAGAACACACATTTGAAAAAGTAGAACACTGTAAAGATTCTTGGAATTTTACTCTTACACTTCACTAGAAATAAAATTGAAGGAGAATGTTCTAATGCCTTGTAAAAACTTTAAAAATTAGATCAAACTACAACAGTTTGTTGGTGGATTTATATAGCTGTTTCAAAAAAAAGCTTTTGGCAATAACACCAGTGGATATGTATGTGTACATACGTGTGTGTGTTTGTGAGTGTAATTGTGGTCATGACAGGCCTACATAAAACATTATTATTAAATCTATTGACATATTAAAAAACTAATTCAACAATTGGTTCATTACTTCATATTAAAAGTGACCTCACTTATAAGACTCTGCATGTGAATCTTTGTTTGTTGTTACATAAGTTAAAAAAAGCAGAGTAGGGGCACCTGAGTGGTTCAGTGGGTTAAAGCCTCTGCCTTCGGCTCTGGTCGTGATCCCAGGGTCCTGGAATCAAGCCCTGCATTGGGCTTTCTGCTCAGCAGGGAGCCTGCTTCCTCCTCTCTCTCTGCCTGCCTCTCTGCCTACTTGTGATCTCTGTCTGTCAAGTAAATAAATAAAATCTTTAAAAAATTAAATTAAATTAAATTAAATTAAAAAGCAGAGTAATTAGATGTCTGCACTTCAGTTCAAATTCAGGCTAATCTTAAACTCATTTTGTGTGTTTGGACAAGTCGGTAATCGCTTTGAGAAGATGCATTGTTTCCTATGAAATATCTGTAATAATACTTAGTAGACATCTTGTAAGGATTAAATCAAACAATCTGGTAAAATCTTGTAGTATGTTTCCTGTCATACAATTTACATTTCATAACATATGTTTTGAATATGTATAGGAAAGATTAAGATTCTTCTGCTATGGTGGGTAAGATTTTGGCTTCTATGACCTTCATGCCCAATGTTATGCATGTGAATATGTTATCTTTCACAGCAAAAGAGACTTTGAAGATGAAATTAAGGTTGCCACCGTACTTCTGACCTTCAAAACTGTGAAATAATAAATTTGCAGTTTCTGAAACCACCACATTTGTGGTAATTTGTTACAAAAGTAATAGCAAATGAAAGCATCTACCTTATATGCATACATATGTATAAACATATAAATAATCCCATAAATATGTTTTTTGTTTAATTCAAGCACATAATGAATGGCATCCCAGAGGACTAAAGAAGCTAATTCCTCTTCAGTTATTTCTCTCAGGGAGTATATTGCATATTAGAATATGATTTAATTTAAATATTTCAGGCTACCTACAGTTTCATTGTTCCTTAGGGGTAACTGATTTCACATCTTTTGATGCTCATTTTGCTTCAGAGATGGTGTCTTTGCATTATTCATGTTTGTCTGCATCTATCTACCCTATGAGAATTTCAATAGCTTTGTGTGCGCGTGAGTGTGTGTGTGTGTGTGTGTGTGTATTTGAATACTTTTCTCTGTTCAACTCTAGAGAAACAAAATGAATGAAACTATTTCTATTTACAGTGACTACCAACTAAATTTGTGAAATAGGAACCCAAGTTGAATTTTAAGTGTGTTCTTGGTAATATCAAGAATGTTCACTGATACCATGTTACCTACAGAGAAGTTGTACAGTAATGTTTGGAAAGAGAAAATGACACTTCAAATAAGACATCATGGCTGAACTACAAAAAAAATTAGAGAGCAGTTATAACAAATAGAGGAAGTTTAGCAGAGGCTATATATAGAAAGGGTTTCAGAAAGATTCCCAATAAATAAATAAAAATAAAGGTGCCTGGGTGGCTCACTGGGTTAAGCCTCTGCCTTTGGCTCGGGTTATGGTCTCAGGATCCTGGGATCAAGCCCTGCATCTGGCTCTCTGTTCAGCGGGGAGTCTGCTTCCCCCACCCTTTGCTTGCCTCTCTCCTTCTACTTGTGATCTCTCTCTCTCTCTCCTCTCTCTGTTAAATAAATAAATAAAATCTTTTAAAAAATAAATAAATACAAATAAAAGTTTAAATTACAGTCTGTTCCAAAACAAGTGACTTGATTAATCAAAGCATGCATTTCAAAATATTTTTATAATTTCTCTTATAATTAATTGATTTATTTATTTGCTTTTGAAAGTATATATGAGGAAATGACCTTACGGTTATTGATGACTTTTATTGAACATTTATTATATAACTTAATAAATACCATGAACGATTACATTATTTAAGTACACAATATTTTATGAGTTGTGTTTTTTCTTTTTTCTAGATAATACCTATGCAAAAGGGATGTTTAAAATTCAAAGTAAAACAGCTAATATTTTATATAATCAAGCCCTGACAATCTGAATTCAGAGCTTATAAGGTTAAGGATTTACTACAAAATATTGTACTATGTAAGAATTTTGGAATAATAAGAGCCATTTAGTATATAATTCTATCACCTTCAATACAGTAAAAAAATATTCCATGTTTCAAGATGAATATGATATATATACATACATAATATATACACACAAGCACAAGTAGTTTCTAGTAAACATTCATTTTAAATAATAAGAACATACTTCTGAAAAAGTATTAAGACCAAGAAAAATTTTAATAAATATTGTATGAACTATGACAGAATACTAAATGTATATTCAATATATTTAAACTTAAAATCATGTATTCACGTGCAAATAGACATTTGGATAAATAAATTTTAAAAAACTAAGTATAACAATTGTTAACAGTGTTTATCCTGGGATGTGAGATAATATTTTTTTCATTATATATTTTTGTGTTTTCCAATTTTTTTAACATTTACATTTTTATATTTTTACATTTTTAAAATCCTGTTTACAAATAAATATAAAGCAACGGGTAATGTCAACTTCTATTTAATGAATGATACTTTGTGCCAGTAAGTAATGTTTTACTAAGCATTTACACAAGCTCACTGAATCTTCAAAATTTAATTTGGTTTTATCAAACTGTATCTTCTCTCCCAGAGAGGTAAGGCTGAGGAAATAGAAACATACAGGGGGGGTGCAGAGGCAAGAATCTTAAATAAAGGCAATACTGTAACAATGGGAATCAGATAAAAAAATAATATCATAAAATAAATCCAATATCTATGTAATACATATCAATTATATTGTGATGTCATCAATATGTGAAAACAGTCTAATACTTTATTTAAAATAATGCTCCTAATCAGTTTTAGCTTCTTCTGATAACCATAATTTAAAAAAATATATATGTTTCTCAGAGAGTGTCTCTGATTACAAATTTGCACTAATTTACTGTCCAAAGATTAGGTTTCTGCATTCCCTTATTTTAGCACTTTCCATTTTCCTAGACAACCAGGTGTAAGTTTTTTCTTCATCATTTGTAACTTCTCTTCTTCTCCACCTCCTCTTCTTAAACCTCTTTTCTGTTTTTGATTTTGTGTATTTGAGTTGGGTTAGAGTTGAGAGGAATACATTTCCATTCTAGATACAGTCTGACAAAATTGTAAAATTCATGACTTAGAGAAAATTAGACTACAGCACTGTAGGTGAGGTCATATAAATATTTCATTGGTGTGTGAAAGTTATGATATTAAATCCTATATATGTTTATTGGGTTGACCATCATGTCATTTTATTTCCCCGTAAGTTGTTGAGCAAAAACTGTCTCATGGACCTAAGCTCATATTTCCTAACTCCAGCCACTCTTAATTGCTTTTGCCTTTCAGTTTATTAAGTATACATCAACTACTGAATGCTGGCATCATGAATATACCACCATTTCAAACTCTTGATAGGGCAGAGCTAACTTTATCACTTACTATGGTGAAGGGGAACTCACTCTCCATGCTAATACATGTGATCTCAAAGAAAGTGAAAATTTATTGTACTTTTCATAGACATCTTATAATTTTGTGACTAATCTAAGGGGTTTCTTTCTTTTTTTCTTTTTTTAGAGTGGGGGAGGATCAAAGGGAGAGAGAGAGAGAATCTTAAGCAGGCTCCATGCCCACTACAGAGCCTGACAGAGGGCTCCATCTCACCACCCTGAGATCATGATCTGAGCCAAAATCAAGAGTCTGACACTTAACCAACTGAGCCACCCAGAAATTTCTTTACAGTGCTGTAGTGAGGAAGTATAACTGCTTAACATTTTTAAAGGATTACTTTCCAAGGATGCATTGATCTTGCAATAATACACTAATGATTATTTGTATACGTGTGTGTGCCTATATACATGTAAATACATCACATATACGTATTTATTCTAAAAGAGTAGGAAACATGAAGATATACGCTTACAGTTAAATGCTGCCTGGATAATATACATTCTAAACACAAAATGCCATGTCCCTCTCTGTTCTGTTATTTTGCTTTTTCTTAACACTTTTCCTTTGCCACTACTGTGATAGAGTATGCTCATACTCAGAACTAGGGCTTTTCACGTTTTGCTGTTCAGAGGCTATTTAATTTTAATTGCTCCCCAAGCATAGGCCAATTCATGATGGCAAGAGCAGAGCAAGAATCCTTCACAGATCCTTTGAAGTCTGAAGAGCTGCTATTCACATTGCCTCAGGCTTTCATTCCCACATTTGTGTGAAAATGTAAGCAGTTGAACACCTCTGTCATACATGCCCAATGTTACTATAATTGAGAATACCTTGTGCAGATTTAAGATTTTTTAAACTATCTATATAAAGTTTAAAATAAGGATAGTAAACAGATGTTGTTTTCCTCCATGCATTTAAAATGGCATTAAAAATACAGGTTATAAAAAAATATATATCAGTACTTAAAATATTAAACTAAACACAATACACACTTTGAATATTTTATGTGTGTGTGTGAGAGTTGGGGGTGGGTTTAAAAAATTGTAAATCATCTCCCACATTGGAGAATAAAATCTTCAACTGTACCTTGTAACTTTGCACATTTGATATATGCAAAAGTACACTGAATAGCACTGATCTTTTGTAAAATGAATAATAATCTCTTAAAGCATTCAATTTCATGGTTTTGTCTACAAAAAAAAAAAAGATAATGAATATGTTTGCTCGGGTGTTTAAATGCAAAACAATGGGTATACCACCTTCACCCTGTATTTGTGGAAGATAGAAGCTAAAAATAGGTAAATCACACCTAAGGCATATTATAAGTGGAATTAACAATAATAATGGTTATTATTATTTTCAAAATCCATTTTAAAATAATTCAACAGAGGAAATTTGGATCAGGAATCACATGAAAGGGAAATCATTTGAGAGATGTCCTTCTTGATTGTTCCAAATAAGTGATCGATTTCAGATATGTAAGGAATATTTGAAATTTGAAAACAAATTCAATATAGAATGACAAGAAACTTACTAGAGTCATTAGAGACTTTTCTCCCCACTGAGACCAAATTTTAAATTATTTCTTTGCACTTCCAACTAAAGATGCATTGGGAAGAATAAATAATTAGCATGTATATAAATTAGTGAAGCTAGGCTTACTGACTCTGAAATTAGTTGTTCATTATACTCAGAAACTTACAGACTCAGAAGCTCTTGTTTGAACCTTTTGTTACCACCTTTCGAGATCTTGGGATATTCTCATTTGGCAGGAGAGAATTAGTTGTTTCAGTTAGCCTTGTCCCTGAGTAAGACTTTCTAAGGTTATAGTTAAAAGCCTTTGATTTAGAGGTAACTAGGACATGGTTTTCTCTTTCAGATTGTATTTCGATTGGATATTCCATTAAGTTGGTGCTTTTAATGTAAAGGAATCAACAGAGCAGCCACTTACACAATGCACCCTTGTCATGTTTTGAATTTTCCTTGCTGTCTCTCATCTCTGCTCCTTTTGACATCACGGACAGTAATCATCTTGATTCAGTTCTTCCAAGCATGCTGCTTTTAGGCAAAGATGATATAATAAATAGAAATCTTTCTCTCCAAACCCACAATTGCAATGTTCCCCTGCTTTGATTTTAGAAGACATTTTTTGTGTTTGTTTTTATATATTTTCTTATAAATAAATGCAGCATACCTAGAAACAAAACAATAGTTTATATCATTACACATGGCTATTTTCTGAAAATATAGGAAGTATTTCTTCTCTCCACAATTTGCTCTTTCCAGTCCTATTTATTTATTTATTTATTTATTTATTTATTTTTGCTCTTTTCTGTTGATGGTCTTTTCATTCAGGTCTTTCATGATCCATCTCTTATGCCATCAAATTGTCTTGCCACACCTACCTCATTACTCATTCTTTACCTTTGATTAAGCCTCTTAAAAGTAGTAATGTATTCAACACAGATATGGAAGAAAAAATAGAATTACTATGTAATATATAAGAAAAAAAGACCCATTAAAAAGAACAAGAAAGTTCCTCTGCAGACAAAATTGGGAAAGCCTATGTTTTTTGGCTTTCCTTCCGAGAAGTGGACAGACAGGCTTGTAAGGAAATGTAAAAGACTGTATATCCAAACAAAACTCTGATGTGATAGATCTTTATATTGTGAAATACTGAATTTGGCTGAGATGCAAAACACTGTGCTTCCTCCTTCCAACCCAAACAATCTTCTCTCTTTGACCACGTATGAGAAGAAAGTTGTATCCCATGACTACATCATTACAAGGGAATGTATATACATTATATAAATATATTATAAATACATAAATATATAATATGAATATTATACATATATATACGTATATACGTATATATATATATACATACGTATATATACGTTATGTATATATATATATAAAACTAAAACAAAAGCAAATGATGTTGAACAGAGAATTGAAAGAAAATAGAAGCACCAAGTCATAGGCAGAGGTAACTGTGAAGAGGAATATGATGTAACACCCAAATCAAGAAGCTGCAAGTTATGGAGATAGAATAACGTCCCTGCTGTGGAACAGTGTTCAAATCAATTTCATTGAGATTTTATTTAGCAGCTAACATCTGGGTTAAAAATTTTGTCCAACCTAACAGCAGATATTAATATATATTTACATATTTCATATATGATATAAATGCAACCTATGCACTTCAGAAGAGTGGCATTGTATATAATTAAGTTGAAATTTTAATGAAGTAGGGAAAGGATGAGGGTTTTAATACACGGATTAAAGATAATTGGCTAATTTGGGGGGAAAACAGATTAATTACTAATATATATCTAGTATAAGAATAACTTTCAGATTTAAAATAAAAATACATAAAAGGAGAAAATGGAAGAATATATTTCTATAATCTTAGGATGATAGAAATCATTTGTGTTAGTGCAGTACAATGAAACTCTCTACAGTTACGGAAAGGTACTATGTGACTATCCTTTGGGAAATCTCTCACCCTCACACCAGATCTCCGGTCTCCATCCATCTACATATATATCCTCTGCTTTCAGCCCTATTTCTACAGATCTGTGCCCTGTTCCTGTCAATGGCATCTGCTTTGCTCTGGATCCCATCTATTTTTGCCTTCTCCACATATGCCCTTTGATTATTCTCTTTCATGCATCTTTGATTTCTTCTCCTCCATGCCATAATTTCCATCAGTATATAAATATGTACTATTATCTCCAATTAAGATAAAAATATCTTCTGGCCTCACTCTCCCCTTAGCTATATCCCCATTTTTATTTTTTTTTTCCATTCCCTTTCCCAGCTAAAATTATTTGAGTAGTTGTTCGTATTCAGCATCATCTGTTCTCACCCACACCATTGCAATTGTTTCCAGTGGTATGGACTGAATTTTCTCCTGTTCTCTCCTACCCTCACCCTGTCCCAGTCATATGTTCAAGCTCTAACCCTCAACGTGATGATATTTAGACATAGGACTTTTGGAGATAATTTGGTTTAGATGAGGTCATGAGGGTGGAGCCCTCATGAAGGGATTAGCACCTTATAAGAAGAGAGCAATCAGCTTGCATACTACTCTCCCAGCCCTGGGGGACACAGCCAGGAGTGCACCATCTGCAAGCCAGACAGAGACCTCTCCCAGAAGCTGACCATGCTGGCTCCTTGACCTTGGGCTTCCTAGTCCCAAAAACTATAAGAAACAAATTTCTGGGTACGCCGTCCAGTCTATGGTATTTTGCTACCACAGTTCAAAATTAACTGGCTTCCTTTCTGAGTTTTGATTCCCTACAACCTTTTCTTTGTTTAGCAACCAGGGTGATAATTTAAATGCCCACATATTTGCTCTCTATAAAAACCTTCCAACGTCCAACGGCTTTCCTACTCTTAGAATAAAATCCCAACTCTTTTTTCTGGTCTCATTCATATTAGCCTGATCTCATGTTATATTATTCTCCTACTCTTCTACTATGTTCCAGCCATGCTGGCCTTCTTATCGTACCCTTAACATGAATACTATCTCATATATTAGGGACTCCAGATAGAAAATATGCTTCCTTCATGCTTTAATTCATTGATTCCTTCTTCCTCATCTTAGAATCCCACCAATTTAAATTAGTTGCTGCTATCTCGCTCTAAATTGCAACACTTTTATTAACGTTTTGACATGATATGTATTCTTATTTGTGACATGATATATATTTCTTATTCTTCTATGAATATTATATTCTTATATATACATGATATATATTTCTTATTCTTTTTTTTAATATTTCTTATTCTTATACATTGCTCTTCAGTCCCTAAAGTACTATAAACTCCATCCTATTTTATTCAACAATCTTTTCCAATGCTTTTTATAATAAGAAACAAAAATTCACTAAAACAAATTTTGTGTAGAAACTAAGTATAATGTTAATATGCACTGTTGCAGCCATATCTGATAATATTTATTTTTTAGCCTGAAAAATTGGTGTTACCTAATAAGATTTAGAAAGAAAACACCCAGGAACTACTAATTCTATTTTTTTCTGTCTACTCATTTAAATCTAGCCCTCAGTTATAGCCTCATAATGAATATATTATTAGTAATATTTTTATTTTATTTTATTTTATTTTAGTATTTATGCATTTATTGTGAGGCCTACCCTGCTTTTATTTCAGAGAGCTTCTTAATGCCCCACAGAAGTTTGAGCTTCAAGATAGATGAGTGTGGTTTGGCCCCACGACCTTCATGTCCTCTAGCGTAGTTGTGTCCCAGGAGAAAGTCAGGAGGACTGAAGGCACCAGTTCACACTCATTAACGGCAAGGTCCTCATCCTGCGACAATTTCTGCCCTCCTGAAGCTAGCAGCTGGAAAGGCATCCAGTCATTCTGCAGGGCTCAAGGAGGAATCTGTACAGTACTGACTCCACCTGCTCCCAGGCACAGGAGGCCCCCTAGAGGAGGCAGCCTTCAATGAAGCTGATACACAGCAGCTTGTAGGTGCATTTTCACATCTCTTTTCATCTTCCTTCTCCCTCCTGGTTTTGGGCAGCAGCACCCTATAGCTCCACTACCTCAGAGCTGAACCTCTGCTCCTGCTAGATCAAGTCTGTTGTGAGGTGGAAGGAATCCCCAGGGCAGAAGGAACTGGGAGGTCTGGAGCCAAGGGCTGAACATCCAGGACTGTTTGGTTGCCTCTGGCTCCCCTCCAGCCCCTGCTCCCTGTCCCTCTCCAGGTTCTGGCGCTGGGCCAGGGTGACTTGCTTCAGACAGTAGAACTCTGAGGTGCCCTATTAATTGGGAAGTACTGCCTTTTGGAAACCAATGGCCTCAAAAAACTCATGGGTCTCTTCCAGGCAGTTAACATACTCCTGGGACACCTTGCTCTGTAGTTTGGTCTTTAAGTACCTCTCCTCCTTGAGATGAAGATAGACATTGTCCAGGTACTTAGCAATAATGCCCACACCCAGCTTCACCCTGTCCCATGTTCACCCTGTTAAATGTGTAGACCGTCATGTTGGAGGCAGCCATTGGGTTGGTGGAAAAGTGTGAAAGAATGACCTCTTTGCCCTGGGTACCCTGCTGGTCCTTCCTCGGGTTTGCCTCTATGAGTGAGCAGGTGAAGTCGACTCCAGGTACCACCAGATGGGTAGAAACTTACTTTTTGGACTCAGACACCAGGGACTTCTGGACTGTCACTGATAGATGCTTTGGCTTTCAGTTCCATCCCCATTGGGTCCTGAATGGAGTCCTGCCATGTGTGGGACCTCAACTCTGGTCTGCTTCTGCTAAGGTTGGCCAGGACAATTTTCATCTGAGCCTTATTGATAGGTCCCTGCTATCTGAGCCTTATTGATAGATCCCTGACAGATGACCAAATGAGAAATGTATACTAATAATAAATTCACTGTAGCATCTGTAACTGTGAAAACCTGAAAACTAAAAATTCAGCAAAAATAGAATGATTAACCATAGACTACCTGTGTCTTATTGCATAAAATGTCAAACATATAATACCGCTGATCATGAGACATACCATTATTTATACCACACCAATGGGAAAAGAAGACTGAGGGAATTACAATTATATAACAGTATTTATTATAGGCCATATGTAAACATGATAAAACTACATCATAGAAACAAATATAATTTACCAGGCAATGGTGGTTTAAAATAATGAAATGTTTCATCATATATACAATAATCCTTTTTTTTTTTTTTTACTTTTATTCTTTCTTTTTTTTTTTTTTTTTTTGTTAGAGAGAGAGAGAGTGAGAGAGCGAGAGTGCAGGAGCAGGGGATGGGGCAGAGGCAGAGGGAGAAGCAGGCTCCCCACAGAGCAGGGATCCTGTTGGTGGGCTTGAGCCCAGGACCTTGGGATCATGACCTGAGGCAAAGGCACACACTTAACCAACTGAGCCACCTAGGCATCCCTATATTGCAAAAGTTCTAAAATAGTTGAGAGTGTGTGTTTGCGTATATCTGTATACACATACAGATGGTGTATGTGGTTTGCTGGTAAAAGTTTGAGAACTGGCTTTTCCCCTACAGTGAATCTCCCCCAAGCCCATATTTATAGTATTTACCAATTTCATAGGGTAAATATTCCCACTATGGCTCATATGAAGCCACTCACATGATGAGACCTAATGTGGATTTGGGAAAAATTGCTTTTGTAAGCCAGTATGAGCCAGCTCCACATACAATATACCTATAGATAGGGTGTGTGGCCTTTCATTCTAATTTTCTATGCATCTATGTATTTGTCTATCTTTCTACATGCATTAGTGTGCATATTTATAAATGTAAGTGTGTCTATATACACATGTGTATATTTTTAAAAAGGATTATGTAGTTATGGCAGCTGGTATACATTTGGAATTGTTTTCTTCAAATATCTCTGTTTAATAAAAACAACGCACTAGCCAATGTCTCCTTTTCATCCATGAAATATATTGACCAGAGTGCCCAAGGCAGACTGAAAATTAGCGATTAGTAGGTTACTCTCAATCATGGTCATGAACTTCTCCCACCAAAAGAATTGTGTGCTTAACAATGTTCTGTTGTATTGTTCCCAGGTCTATTTAGTCTGGTGGCACATTTTCTAACAAATGCTTCATTTATTTAATAATCACAAACACCTATAAAATGTAAATAAAAAAGAAAGAGCATTGTTATTTCTGTGAAAACAAATTAAGTCATTTCATATAACTTAATAATGTCAAATTTAAAAAAATCACTGATGTCATTTGGAGAAGAGGACAAGAAAATTATAAAATATTGGGCAATGTATATTTTAAACATCTAGGAACATTCTGTATTCAAATTATTTTTAAGTGTTATTAAGTACATCCTTTAAATAAAAATTTGAAGTCAAAGAAAGTATGCTTTATGTAAGAAAGTAATAATGTTAAGAACATAGTAATAATCTGGAAAAAAATACCCTGGTTGTATGCGATGGCTGTATACATGTCAACTTTTCCCGGCTGAATTCGGTTTCCCAGAATTCCCCTTCCCGTATGTTTTTGGTTAGGTAGGCCAAAAGAAAGATTTTTGAGCTAGGTTTAGAGGGTTGTCAGAAAGCAGCAGCCATCTTGCTTTTTTATGCTGCAAAGGTCAGGTCAGAGTTACCAGGCACTTTTGTAGCTGACTCACACTGTCAGTCATTTGATGACTTACCTTGTGGGCATGGAGTTCAGCCTGTGACTGACTGTTCGACCTTCTCCAATCCTTCACACTGATTCCTGGGTCAAGTGTGTGTTTAGCTCTGAGAAGGATCTGTTAGCTTCTCTTGTAGAACATCCACATCAAGTTAGCAAGAATTGACACGGGGTGCAGTCCTTACGTGGGTTCCTACATTTGCTTATGGGGTTCCAGTAGTTCTTGTTCTCCCCACTTCACATTCATCTTCGCTTTCCAATGGCCTGTCCTGCAGAAAACAAGCCCTGGCATTAGACATGAAGGGTGACACATACACTGTTTCAAAATTTAACGTGTAGTTTAATAATGCTGTGAGTTCAACTCAATTCATTTGCCTGTGATTCTTACTACAGCTATTATTTTTTCTATTTAACTAAAAGCCACTGGTAATTATGGTGCCAGATAACAGCACTATATATACTCTATATACTCAATAATGGTCAGGACAAATTGAGAAAAATCACCATTACAAAGGTGAAGAGTATACGAGGGAAAACTTTTTGTAATATCAATTTGGCAGCCTACATTTTATCTTCAAAGGAAAAAAAAAATCATACCCTATAATCTAACAAACACATTTCTACCATTTAGCCTAAAAATAGTATTGCACCTAAAGATGTGTAAATTAGGATGTTTACATTACTTTCAAATTAAAATAATAGAAACATCCATATTTCTGATAATAAAATAGAATTGTTAGGTAAATTAGGGTAAAGCTATTGATGAAAAACTTATAAATTATTAAAAGAAGTATTTCAGCTACAGAAAAATAGCAGTGTAGGAAAGTATCAATAATATAATTTAAGATTTAAATATCACTGTCATAATTGATCATTTAAAGTGGGATATGAAATCAAATATGCAATAATAATTTATGTATGTATATTTGTGCATTTCTGGCTTTAAGGTTGTGAGTAAATGAAAGGCTAAATGAAAATATTTCATAATGTCAAGAGAATTAATTTCTGAATGCAGAAATAAATGATATTGTTGCATTTAAATTCTTCATTTTCCAAATTCTCTGTCTCTTTTGCTTTCATAATGATAAAACATATTTATATTTCAAAAAGTATATATTATTAGGATTAGAAAGATACAACATAGAGAAACTATTTTATCTTTTTATAATAAATATTATCTGACATAAATTATTTTTTATTATTTCTCTTGTGCTCAGATTATATTGTGAAATGTGGATATTTTAGCATCTAAGCAGCCTCATTAATCTGTTAATACTTATAACTATTGTTCTAAATATTGCTGCTTCTCTGTATAGTTACAGAGCAGATAAAATATTTCAGAACTGTAATCTACATATTTTCTAAACTCAGGGATTAGTCATCATCTATAGTACTTGGTTGCATCTTTATAATCTATAATCATGCTTGCCATACCCATAAAATTTATGCCTCATATTATACTGTATCATTGAAGTGTACTTCCTTTTTTCTATATCATGCACTATATAATGGCTAGACCATGCACCTCAAACTCTGGCACTCAAACTTCAGAATTACAGTCTCCAATCATATTATTTCTTTTTCTTACACTCCAAATCCAAATAGATAAGGTATCAGAACCCATCATTTCCTTCAAATCTGCTGAGCCCTTGAGGTTTTATGCATTTTCTTATTTGGAATAGGTCCCATAATTCATCACTCCAATATTTGGCAATATCCAGAATTATCTTGTTCCTATTCTTCTTCAGTCAAGTAATGCATCATTTTCTCTAAAGCTACATGTAAGCTGTTTGTCCTAAAAGTTTCCATTCTATCCGTCATGTAGTATAAATATATTAACCCTAATTTATGTTTCACCTTTGGCACTTTGTGACTGTTTTTTGTATATTCTCTGGCTTGGTCATTCCCAGATTCCCTCCAGATTGCTTTTATTTGAACTCAAATTTGTTATTTTATTTTATTTATTTTTTTTTTTTGGCGACTCTGGTGGGACACGAACCTCAAATTTGTTATTTTAAACAGAAGTCCTCATATCTTATTTTCTCAAGAAAATAGAAATTATCAACAAAGTATTTTCTTGAACTCTATCCCCAAATTAATAATTGCATCTTCTTTATCTCAGGAAAAAAATACCACTTCTTGTAACCAAGATTAATCCAAACATCCATACTGTTGTTTTTCCTACACATTCTCATCTATACAAATATGCTGTTTAATGTCCATCTCTCTCTCTACCAGTAACTTATCTATTATGCCAAAATTTAACCACTTAAAACAATACACATTATTATTTATTATTATTTCAGTTTTTGCGACTCAGAAATCCAGTGTGACTTGTCTAGGTGCCTGTTGCTCAGATTCTCACAAAAGGTTACAGTACAACTTGAAGAAGGCCCTGGTTGTGTCAGGCCAGACTGAGGGAGGTTGAGCTTCCTAGATCCTTTGCCTTCTGAGCACTTACTCTGACTTACTCTGAGCACCTTTCTGACTATAGATGTTTGGGGGGGCCTAAACAACTCTTTTTCACTTCAATTCAGTAATGTTCCTGCATATATAAGTGTTAAAAGGACTTTGTGGATCTTTCATACATCTTTTTGGGGTTCTTTCCATTAGAGAAAAGACACACCAACAAATCTCTTAGATACAAGTCCATCTCTACCTTTGGCTCCTGTTGAGAAGGCTGAGGGTAACGCCTTACACTTCATAGAGACTCTGTTGTTTGATTGAGAGGGCCTGGGTAACACACTCTTAGTCTTTTTAAAGGGCCCTTTATGTGACTGAACAGAACTCTGAGGCACGCTTTTGATCTTTCTGAGGTCTTAATAAAAGATTTCAGTCACACCTTCAGCTTCAGCTTCATACCGTATTTTCCTGGTAGTACCCTGGATTTAATCTTTGCTGAAGCCTTTTCTTAATTTTAGCACTTGTATTTTTTTTTCCCCAGAACCATCAATCCTGGCATCTTTATTGAGTTCTGTTTTCAAATTATTTCTTTCCTCTCAAACTTTACTTTAAATAGCAAAATTAAACTAGCCAGCACCTTCAACACTGCTTTGAAATCTATGAAGGTTGATCGTGTAGACAACTAGTCATATGTTCAGCTTTTTGCATAACTGCAGAAGACAATGTTTATCAAATTTCTCCTACTATGTAAAAATGATTGCCTGTCCTCCAGCTTTCAATAGTAGTTTCCTCACCCATCCACAGGCTCCTCAAAGTCCTATATTCTAGGAAGTGTGTTCATTGGACTATTATGCCTTTATGATCACTCTCCTTAATACCACTATCTGGTTCCAATGACTCTTCCGCCTAAACGTGAGGGAAACATCCCAATTCTAGGTATCAAAATCTGTACTATCTGTATCTATTATAACTATTATCCTTTAATAATTATTGCTGGGAGCGCCTGGGTGGCTCAGTTGGTTAAGCAACTGCCTTTGGCACAGGTCATGATCCTGGTGTCCTGGAATCAAGCCCTGCATTGGGCTCCCTACTCAGCAAGGAGCCTGCTTCTCCTTCTCCCTCTCCCTGCTGCTCCCTTGCTTGTGCTCTTTCTTTCTCTCTCTATTTCCCTGTCAAATAAATAAATAAAATCTTTAAAAAATAATTTCTATTGCTGCAAAAAATTACCCCCAATCCTACTGGCTTAAAAGGAAAAAAAAAAGATCACTAGTTACCTGATAGTTTCTATTGGTCAGGAATTTGGGTGCAGCCTGAATATTTCTATCTCTGGTCTCTCAAGAGTCTGCAGTTAAGCTATTGGTTAGGGCTGCAGGCATCTCGAGGATTCTCTGTGCTACATTCTGCTTCCAAGCTCACTCATTTGACTAGCAATTTACAAAATGGCAGATGGGTTGCCTAAAATGGAAACTAGAGCCTTTTTGTAATATAATCTCATAAACAGACATCTCATGACTTCAGCCAAATTTTATTCATTAAAAGTGATTCTTTTGGGGTGCCTGGGTGACTCAGTGGGTTAAGCCGCTGCCTTTGGCTCAGGTCATGATCCCAGGTTCTGGGTTCGAGCCCCACATCGGGCTTTCTGCTCAGCAGGGAGCCTGCTTCCTCCTCTCTCTCTGCCTGCCTCTCTGCCTACTTGTGATTTCTCTCTGTCAAATAAATAAATAAAATCTTTAAAAAAAAAATTAAAAAAAAAGTGATTCTTTTGTTTTTCCATTTTTTAAATATTTATTTATTTGACATAGAGATAGAGAGCACAAGTAGGCAGAGCGACAGGCAGAAGGAGAGGAAGAAGTAGGGTCTCCACTGAGCAGGGTATCTGATGTTGGGCTCAATCCCAGGAGCCTGGTATCATGACCCTAGCTGAAGGTAGCCACTTAATTGATGGAGCCACCTATTCTTCCCTAAAAGTCATTCAATAAAGCCAGCTCACACTCAACAGGAGCATTATACCAGCGTAGAAATCCTGGGGGGCCATTTTATACCTAACTACCATCTTATCTCTCTTTTAAGACACAAAGAAATTTCTTTATTCTCTTCCCCACCTGCAGATCACTCAACCTGTTGTGATGTGTTCTCTGACTTTACTATTTTACTCAACTACATTGTAGACGAATAACTCTCTGATTGTCATATCCAGGAGGTCTTTATTAGATTCTCTTTAAGTGAAAATATGATTCGTACTAAGATTCTCTTTCCTTCCCCTTGAAATGAATTATATGATGTTATTATAATCTCAATTTCCTTTTAGAGACTTTCTTCTTAACTTCTTACATTGTCTCTTCATCTAATTTTCTTTGAATGTTAAAAAGTACCCAATCTATTGTAATACTATTAAGTCTATTAAAGTACAGATCTATTTCCTTTTTCTAAATATTTTCTTCAGAAAATTTTAGTTCTTTCCATGACTATCTCTCCTGATGTTCCTCAAATTTATATTCCCTTTCTATGCTCTCTATTGATATTTACATTTATATCTCTGATTTCAGCCCCTACCTTGGGCTCCATCTCATGACTCTGGGATCATGACCTGACCCAAAATCAAGAGTCAGATGCTTAAATGACTGAGCCACCTTGGTGGCCCCAAATGTAACATGTTCTAAAGCATATATGTAAGTTTGGACTACCTAAGTAGTGTGTGAAATATGAATTTTGATGCAACAAGTCTTTAGGGAGTTTGAAACTCCCAGGTTATGCCAAGGCTATTGGTCCTTAGAACTCTTTCTGAGAAATAAGTTTCTAAATTACACTTACTTCTTATCCTCAATAAGAATTTTCCTTTTGGAAGTATTTGATCATTTAGTAAAAGCATATATATATATATATATATATATATATATATATATATAATATCTGGTGATTACACCAGAATTTTGGTTTGTTGTTTTGTTTTGTTTTGTTTTTTAATGTATTTCTTGAGAAAGAGAGTGAGTGAGAGAGAAAGAAAGAGAAAGAAACCACAAGCCTGGGGAGAGGCAGGGGGAGAGGGAAAAGTAGTCTCCCCACTGAGCAGGGAACCTGATGCAGGTTCATTCCCAGGACCCTGGGATCATGACCTGAGCAGAAGGCAGATGCTTAATTGACTGAGCTACCAAGTGCCCCAGGTTTAGTTTCTTTTTTGTTTATTTTGTTTATTTATTTATTTACTCTAATGTCTTCTCTAACTTATCATAGAACTATGTACATCTAATTTCTATAAATTAATTGAATCTGGTCTCTGATCTCCATTCATAACTATTAGTTCTATAGTGCCTACACTAAAACTTAATCTGGCTTTTTACAAAAAACTCCTAATCAATCTATCTGTTTTCCTCAAACATATCCTCCATCTTGCTACAAGAATAATATAAGCTTATTATGTGAATATCTTAGCCTTCAAGATGAATTTTAAAGTCAAGTTTTGAATAAAACACATTTCATGATCTATACTTTGCCTACCTCCCCTGTTACTCTTTCCAGAAGTTTATTTGCCATCATCAGTCTTAATTTTCAGAATTTTTCTACCCAATGGTACACTTACCCGAGGTAAATCCCCTAAGAAATGATTATCAATTCCACAAGGTCAAGATCTCTGACAATTTTGGTTCTTTAATCACATTTTCACTTTTCTCCTGCATGCATAATAAATATACTTTCAATAAATACCTGAGTAATCAAACATTAGGATAGATGCTTTATTTTTACTATTTAAAATAAAATAGTAAATCTTAAGTTTCTATTAATTATTGATGATACCTATCTATACATTTTTTTTTCCTAATGCTTTTGCTTTGATTGTATCAAAGTGTCTTTATTTTTTTCTTTACTTTAGGGATATATTAGGTTATGGTGTATAATTGTTTGGCCACCTGCTGCAACAGTGTCTCACATTATAAAGATATTTGGTCATTAGTCCATACAGTTATTTCACGCATGAGAATTATCATTTTTAATTTGGCAGCAGTGAACTAACACCCCAGCATGTGTTCAAAACTACCACCTCCAAAGAGCAATAAAGAGAGTTGACTAAGTTGATTAAGACAATAAAACTATCAGAACTGCTTCAGGGCTAACAAAAATGCTTACATCAACTCATACTGCTTATAATTGCTAGTATTTTTTTTTCTATTTTTCTTAATGACAATAATACAAGCTACTAATTCAGGTTGTAAATTAAAATGTACATAAAATGATAATGTAGTTAATAAATTTAAGAAATCACCCATTGAAACTTTAATTATCAAGATATTTCAATGTAAAGTGCACCATGATAAGATGCTAAGCTAAATATATTTAAGTAACAGGCATTCAGTCTTCATATTCAGAATACCACTACTATTAGGAGTGAAAATGTAAATGAACTGAAAATGTAATTGGTGAAAAAAAAATACAGAAGTTATGAAAGTACATTTTGCTTGTTTGCTTCAAAAACTGTTATCTGAAACTATAATTTCTTTTGATGACATTTCAGAGTAGAGTAAGGAGAAAATATGTTAGTTGTTTAGTGAATAGAGGTTATATAAATAGTTAAACTACTATTACTAAACTATATATAGTTAGACTCAATTCAAGGAGGAAACCTGGAATTTTTCATTAAAATTGTGTTTTAATAGCTAATGAATTCTCCTTTTTGATTTATTTTTTTAATTTTTTATTTCTTTTCAGCGTAACAGTATTCATTGTTTTTGCACCGCACCCAGTGCTCCATGCATCCGTCCCCTCTCATATTAATACCCACCACCTGGTTCCCCCAACCTCCCACTCCCAGCCCCTTCAAAACCCTCAGATTGTTTTTCAGAGTCCATAGTCTCTCATGGTGCTTTCCTTTTCTCCAACTCCAGCAATACTAAATCTTCTTTCACCTCCTCAAATATACTAAATTCTTCTGTCCTAGCTTATCTGACATTTCTCTGCTGTAGATGCCTACCGTCATGTGACTTCTTGTGTGTTACCTCATGACTCTGATCATAGTGTAATGATTTGTCCACTTTCCTCTTTATTTTTTTTAACTTTGAATTTAGAAATAAAATTTGTTACAAAATTCTAAGAAACAGATACTTTGGAAGACAGTTTGGTGATTTCTTATGAAATTAAGCTTATTCCTGTCATGCTATCCAACAATCACACCTTGGTATTTATTCAAAAGAATTTGTGTGTCCTTTTGCACAGCAAAGGAAACAGTTAACAAAACCAAAAGACAACTGACAGAATGGGAGAAGATATTTGCAAATGACATATCAGATAAAGGGCTAGTATCCAAAATCTATAAAGAACTTAGCAAACTCAACACCCAAAGAACAAAGAATCCAATCAAGAAATGGGCAGAAGACATGAACAGACATTTCTACAAAGAAGACATCCAGATGGCCAACAGACACATGAAAAAGTGCTCCATATCACTCGGCATCAGGGAAATACAAATCAAAACCACAATGAGATATCACCTCACACCAGTCAGAATGGCTAAAATTAACAAGTCAGGAAATGACAGATGCTGGCGAGGATGCGGAGAAAGGAGAACCCTCCTACACTGTTGGTGGGAATGCAAGCTGGTGCAACCACTCTGGAAAACAGCATGGAGGTTCCTCAAAATGTTGAAAATAGAACTACCCTATGACCCAGCAATTGCACTACTGGGTATTTACCCTAATGATACAAACGTAGTGATCCGAAGGAGCACATGCACCCGAATGTTTATAGCAGCAATGTCTACAATAGCCAAACTATGGAAAGAACCTAGATGTCCATCAACAGATGAATGGATAAAGAAGATGTGGTATATATACACAATGGAATACTATGCAGCCATCAAAAGAAATGAAATCTTGCCATTTGCGACGATGTGGATGGAACTAGAGGGTATCATGCTTAGCGAAATAAGTCAATCGGAGAAAGACAACTATCATATGATCTCCCTGATATAAGGGAGAGGAGATGCAACATGGGGGGTTAAGGGGGTAGGAGAAGAGTAAATGAAACAATATGGGATTGGGAGGGAGACAAACCATAAGTGACCCTTAATCTCACAAAACAAACTGGGGGTTGATGGGGGGAGGGGGGTTGGGGGGTGGGGTTATGGACACTGGGGAGGGTATGTGCTATGGTGAGTGCTGTGAAGTGTGTAAACCTGGCAATTCACAGACCTGTACCCCTGGGGATAAAAATATATTATATGTTTATAAAAAATAAAAATTAAAAAAAAAAGAATTTGTGTGAACCAGATTAATGTTGTCTTGGACAAATCTGCCGTGAGGACCTATCTGTGAACAGAAACCTTCTTGAGCACAGCTCCCACACACATTCCATCCTTTTGTTTAACCACAGTCTTATGCACACCCTAGAGTCATAACATCCTTGACCTGCCCTGGGAATACTGGGAATATGACTATGACACTCCCTTTTTTTTTCTTATTTTATTTATTTATTTATTTTTAAATTTCTTTTCAGTGTAACAGTATTCATTGTTTTTGCACCACACCCAGTGCTCCATGCAATCCGTGCCCTCTCCAATATCCACCACCTGGTTCCCCCAACCTCCCACCCCAGCCCCTTCAGACCCCTCAGATTGTTTTTCAGAGTCCACAGTCTCTCATGGTTCACATCCCCTTCCAATTTCCCTCAACTCCCTTCTCCTCTCCATCTCCCCTTGTCCTCTATGCTATTTGTTATGCTCCACAAATAAGTGAAACCATATGATAATTGACTCTCTCTGCTTGACTTACTTCACTCAGCATAATCTCTTCCAGTCCCATCCATTTTGCTACAAAAGTTGGGTATTCATCCTTTCTGATGGAGGCATAATACTCCATAGTGTATATGGACCACATCTTCCTTATCCATTCGTCCGTTGAAGGGCATCTTGGTTCTTTCACAGTTTGGTGACCGTGACCATTGCTGCTATAAACATTGGGGTAGAGATGGCCCTTCTTTTCACTACATCTGTATCTTTGGGGTAAATACCCAGTAGTGCAATTGCAGGGTTATAGGGGAGCTCTATTTTTAATTCCTTGAGGAATCTCCACACTGTTTTCCAAAGTGGCTGCACCAATTTGCATTCCCACCAACAGTGTAAAAGGATTCCACTTTATCCACCTCCTCTCTTCTTGATTTATTTTATACACACACACACACACACATACACACACACACACATATACTTATATATGTATGTATGTATGTAAAGAATGTTAATACAGTACATACAAAATTTAGAAGTTTAATAAGTAACTGACTATACAATTTGGATGAAATATTTTGCTCCATGTACAAGCTTAACATATTAGGAATTCATTAATTTTTGGGGGGGGAATCCTTCTTAATAAACTGAAATAAATATATAATCAATATAACAGCAACAATACTGAAATTAAAAGAACCTACCAGGATTCATTTTATGGGAGTTTTCAGTCAAAACACAAAGCACAATAATTTTATTGAATAGAAATGTGACACATTTTGCAAAAGAACTAATATGAGGTTATGAGGATAATTTGTTTTGCTTTATTTGGTCTTCATTCTGAAGCATAGGTCTCAAGACTGACTGAATTAGGATCATCTGGAGGTTTTGTCTCCCTCCTTTTTAGTTTTACCGAGGTATAATTGAAAAGTAGGAATTGTATACAATTTAGGTATACAATCTGATGTTTTAATATATGTATATATTGTGAAACGATCACAACAGTGAAGCTATTTAACATAATCATTGTGTCACATATTCTTTTTTTTTTCCTTGTGGTAAGCACACTTGAGATCTAACCTCTTAACAAATTTCAGATGTACAGTACCGTATTGTTACTATAGTCACTATGCTGCACATTGGATCCCCAGGACTTACCCATCTTGCATAACTGAAACTTTCCATCCTTTGACCTAGTCTATTCAGACAAATAAAATTGGAATCTGAGGGTGAAATCCAGACATCAGTTTTTTGGGGGAACTTACCAGATGATTCTAATGACCAGCAAGCTCTCAGGAAATTTTCTGTATAGGCTCTTCACCTTTTAAATATCTTATTGTCCATATGTTAACAAACCATATATAAACTTAAAATAATGTGAAATCAATTATCTAAATATGGCCTTTTATATTTTCTTTGTTCAAAATTTCTTTTGATGTTTATTTTAAAAATGAATGACAAATCATATACATTTCATTGTTCAGCTCTAATATTTATAATTTATACATTTTGCTGTTTGTAACAATGGAACAAACACTCCAATATGACTATATAGATTATATGACCAATCACAGATAAAATCAGATATTCTTTTATATTAAAAATTTTCACATGTTCCTTAAATTGTGAGAAGATTTTGAAGTATCTGAGGCTCTGGCTAATATACTTGTCAACTCATAGAAATTTCTGCTTAACAGGGGGGAAAGCTGCTTCTGTGCACACAGGTGAATTTAAGTGAAATTTTATTTTCTTTTATTTATTTGAAGTGTTACTTTCTCCTGAGTTACTGGGAGTGAATCCAGCTGGGTCTGGGTGAATTCAAAAGCCACATTCAGCAGAGGCCACAGTTTCTGCTGGAATTACAACAAAAAAGATAAAATAGAGCAATGTTAAAACTTTCACTTTTGAGAACAGGGATGTTGTAAAATATTTCTGCTTTGTGCTTTTCACCATGGTTTGGAAGTAGGTGCACAATGTTTGGCATATTCCTGGTGCTGATTCTTCGTGTTTATAATTAGGCATAATGCAAAATTTAATAAGTTGAAGATTGCTTTAAATAGAAATTGATATATTTTGAGTTTCTTAAACACAAATAATAGAGTTAGTCCATATTTGCCTAGACATTTTCCATAATTGGGACAAAAGAGTATTTTTTTAAGTTACTAATTAGAAAGAGAAGCAAACACAGCTGAAGTATAAAACATATGACTTTAAAAGAGAATAAAAAGATGAATTAATAAATCCAAAGATATATGGTGAATGCCATTTTGTAATAATTTCTGGTCATTAGGATAAATAAAAAGTAGTCTTTATCCTGAGACTTTTTATATTTTAGTTGTCTCAGAAAGATAAATAAATATGCTGAGCAAATATATAGCATAATGTTAACTGATGCTAAGGAACTAGAATGTTTATTGATCTTTGGAATACATTTCTTTTATGGCTAAAATATATATGTGGCCATGATTGGGTTTCAGTAAGTTTCTGTATAGATATTTGCAATTATTTCTCTAGCTAAGGACTGGCAAAAAGGCAGAGAATAGGACAGCCATGCTAAGAACATTGTTTCCAGTTGTAGTAATTGATATCTATATGTTTTTTTCAGCACTGACCTTTGTTATGGAGTAGATGTAGGTAGATTACAAAAATAAGTGCAGGAACCATAGGGAAATCTTAGAAACTGGGTAAAATGCTTTGTACCATTAATCGTCCATTTTGTGGTAGAAATTTAAATTTTACTCAGTAAAATGTCTCACATTTCATTTATAATCTGTAAAATTTGGGCAGATGTTTTTAGTGTTATAACTTATCAGCCTTATATTGTTATCCTACCCCTATCACCTGGACAAAGACAAAAACAAAAACGAGCATACTATTATCATATTTTTCAGTGAATAAAACCAAACGTGTTAATCTGGCTCTGTAATTCTTAGTCTTTTCCAACAAGTTAATATGATTCATGTAACTATCGTAATGAAGCTCTAACCTCAATGCTTTTCACCTTATGATTAATGCCCATTTAGTTGAAGATGGAATGTATAGCTTTCCTTTAAGGCCACAAAGCCTTGATCTTTGAGTGGGTATTTAGGTTGCAAAAATACAGGCCGGGGGTTCTTCCTAAGTTTGGCTTATGTACAAGTGACTGAAGAAATCCAGTTTTATTCAGCTACTGGAATCTGAAACGCCTTCCAGATGGATGAATCTGGAGAGCAGAGCATCTATTTCCCTAAAACCTTATTTATTTATTTTCACCTTTTATGGTGGAGTCTTTTATTTTTTTTTTAATTTTTATTTTTTAAATTACTATAACAATTCAATCTCTCAAATACAAAAGTACTTTTTCTGGTTATGAATTCATTGCTAAAAACCTTCCAGACTAACAGTGGGAGAAAAATAATTAAGCTGGAAAATTGCACACATGGAAGATATCAAATATTAAAAATTTGTGGTCTAGATTGTCTCATCCCATATATTTTTTTAAGATTTTATTTATTTATTTGACTGACAGTGATCACAAGTAGGCAGAGAGTCATGCAGAGAGAGAGAGGAGGAAGCAGGCTCCCTGCTGCACATAGAGCCTGATGTAGGGCTCGATCCTGGAACCCTGGAATCATGACCTGAGCCGAAGGCAGAGGCTTTAACCCACTGAGCCACCCAAGTGCTCCTCTCATCATGTATTTGAACAGCTATTTAACATTTAAAAATTTCTGGCTGCAAAAATGTTGACATAAATGTCCCCAGTTTATATAAATATCAGCCTTCTAGTTTTCCAAAGGTTTATTTTATTGATCTTGCCTCTATTCTTGAGATTGTACTATGGAAACTTAAGAACTCTCCCATCATCATTTGAAGCCTCTGTACATATTGTCAAGCTTTGTTAAGTTATAATCTCAACCAAGCTTAAGGCTACATTAAGAATCACAAAATGATGTTTGTTTGTATTTTTATTTTTTAAAATATTTTATTTATTTATTTGAGAGAGAGACAGTGAGAGAGAGCATGAGCGAGGAGAAAGTCAGAGGGAGAAGCAGACTCCCCGTGGAGTTTGGCAGCCCTATGCGGGACTCGATTCAGGACTCCAGGATCATGACCTGAGTTGAAGGCAGTCGTTTAACCAACTGAGCCACCCAGGCGCCCTGATGTTTGTTTTTAAAGAGGATAAATTGTTTATAACATTTTCAAGACTGACTTAAAAGTTTTTATCAAATTATTAGAGTTTACATTTTCTAAAAAAAGGGGTTTACATTTTCTAATTAACTTAGGAACAAAAATAGGATTTTAAAAAATTAGAAGTGCATTCATTCATCCAATAAATATTTATTGAGAAACTGTTATATACTAGGTACTTTTCTAAGTGCTAAAGATAAACAGCCTTAGTATTACAGGTATTTTAAACACATAATTAGTTTAGAGGAATATTTGATCAAAAATAATCCATGGAACAGTTATCTTGGATCTCCTTGTGGGATAATTTAAAATCAATGATTCCTGGGTCTCATCTGAGATAAAATGAATCATATTTTTTACCCATGGTTCCTAAGAATATGCATTTTAGTAAGTCTCCAGGTGCTTCGTGGCATAAAGACATCTTTTTGCTTTGGATCTAAGTTTATGTGGTTTTGAAATGTAGGATCATATTAGCATAGGGCAAGATTCTATATTAAAATTAATGTGGGGGGCACCTGGGTGGCTCAGTGGGTTAAAGCCTCTGCCTTCGGCTCAGGTCATGGTCCCAGTGTCCTGGGATTGAGCCCCACATCGGGCTCTGTGCTCTGCAGGGAGCCTGCTTCCCCCTCTCTCTCTATCTGTCTGCCTCTCTGCCTACTTGTGATCTCTGTCTGTCAAATAAAATAATAAAAATCTTAAAAAAAAAATTAATGTGGGCTCTGGGCCAATCAATACAAGAAACAGAATGAATAACCAGCTCCTTGCTGTGTTTAAAGTTTTTTGTTGTTGTTGATTTTTTTGTTTTTTTAAATATTTCTGTCTCAGTCTCCACAAACAAAATGCCAGCTCTAGCATTTGATCATATTTTCTTCCTTGTGTACTATTTCTTGTAAAAGGGGTTTCACTCAGGTTTCTTCTGCAATTATTAATGGCTATGAAGGCTACAGATGAATTACTTTGCTGCTAATAACCAGGCCTAGATTGATCAATTATAGTTCATTACAAAACCTTATAGTCAAGTGGAGTAATAGTTACATATTTCATCAGATTTTGTTTTCATAACTCTTAACAATTAAAAAATCTCATCAATCAACACCTACTAAATATTTCAATGAAATTGATATTAATCCATATAAGATACTCTTTTATTGTCCCAGAGGAAGCTGAAAGTTTTATGAGTTCTAATGTTTCTCAGTGAGATAAAATGACATTTTAAAGGAATAGGATGCAAGTGTTTCTAATAAAACATCATCGCCATATAGTTAGGAAAAGTTAACAATGTGCCCAGTGAGTATGCATCAATTAACATTTTCTAAGCAATTGACCAGCTTAAAGGGAACCATTTCATTTTTAATTAAAATTGTGGCTCATAAGAAAAGTATAGCCAGGGAGTAAGGCATGTACATATGAGTGTGTGTGTGTGTGTGTGTATGTGTGTGTGTGTGTGATATGCTTCTTGAACGCTGAAAACAATTTAACAAATGGAACATATTTTACTTGATCTTAAGAACCAAGGAGAAAAAAAAAAAGGAACCAAGAGAAGATATTAGAAGTGTGACATTTGAGGCATATTTCTTTGCATGAAGGAAGTTCAAGATAAAGATGGAAATCCACACATTTATTTCTGTTGGAAATTAAATGTATTTTAAACCTGTTGGGTAATTTAATTACAGTTATTCAAAGGTGATTTATTAGAGACTTCATTCATACAGCATGAAAGGCAAGACGAGGGAATCAACTCATAAGGGCCTTCTAAGTACCATTTAGAGAGCTCAGGATGCCCCTAATAATCAATCACCCATGCCTTCAGAGACCTCATGGTCACATAAATGTGGACCCTTGGATTGTAACTGCTGAGTGAAACACTAACACAAAAATAGCCTTTGTTTTGTTCTATATTATAACTCATTAACTGCCCACATCCGTGGCTGACTTGGTGAATAGCTCATTGTTTATTTCAAATTCTTCTTTAATTATGCTCCTCTTATTATTTCATCTCTAAGCCTCTGCATACATCCAGACCCTTCAATGTGTAATTAATTGGTTAAACTGTTAAAACACAGTTCTTTCCTAAAGACTCATCCTTTGCATCGCTTAATTCAGTCCAAAAAAGAAATTGACAAAACTTCTTTTTTCACCTAGAGAAAGGTTCAAGAAAATAAAGAATAGGGTTGTAAAGAAAATTGTATTAGGAGGAATTTGAATATTCATTGGCTTTTATACTTGGCTTAATAGTGTGTATAATTTTTGTTTTTATACTTAAAAATTTCCATGCTTCTAATTTTTTAGAGTATTGTGCTTTAAGTTATGTAGAAGTGCTCATTCCCCAAGGTAATGAAGTGAATACAAAGAATAGCATAAACTTTTTCTGACAATTCTGCAAAGAAAAGAGTTTTATGAGCCTGGCATACAAATAATCATAGTAATAATTACAATGGTAGTAAGAGTATCTTACTCTTATGTAGCTCTTAGCATGGCTTAAAGAGTGATTTGCATGTTTTAGATATAAACTTATTTTAAAAAACAAATCTCCTAGAAGGGTACTATTATTATCTCCATTTTACAGAAGAGAAAAGTAAGGCACAGAGGGGTGAAATTTCCTATACAGGGTCACACATCTAGTAATTGGTAAAGCTAGAATTAAAATACAAGCAGTCTGGCTCCTAGGATTTAAAATGTTGAATCAATCACAATTTGTCAGGAAAAAAAATACCTAGGGGAAAAAAATAAATAAATAAAATGAAACAAAATAAAATAATTTGGATCTTACTAAATGTCAAAGACTTTGAATTCCTTTTGAATTATAAACAAAAATCACATAGTGATCTATCATTAGAAATTATTTTATGATCTGTCAGCTGTTAAGTTGATTAGGTTCTCCTTTAATTCTGGCAAAAACAAAGAATCACAAACCTCTAAATTACTAAATCATTTGCTACCGAGTCATTAATCTCAATCACTTCATGAGACCAATACCAACATTTAGAACCCTCCGTTGGTTTGGTACCACAGGTCATTTTTTGCTTAAAAACTATGGATTATGAATGGGGCAATTGGGGAAGAGGAAATGGGAAAAGCTGCAGTCACTGTTGTGTGTGTACTTGGGCAGATCAAATTTAAGAAAGAATACTTGGGGAAGTCAAAATCTGGAAATTTATTCTGTTAAAGCTATTTCAGTGGCTATGTTTACACTTTGGAAAGTCTTAAACCCTGGTAGGTGGGGGTAAATACAAACAGTTCAATATGAAACTTGTTTAATAGAAGTTTTATTTTTAAATATGCATAAGAGAAATCTGTAATCCTGGTAACCAGAAGAGATCCAAGTGTAAATTAATTTTTGGTGTAATTTTTTCCACTGTGTGTCATCTATGTGTATCCTTGGTTTATAGCACATATTATGTGGTAATATAAACATTCTACACTAATTTTTTCTCTTCTTGCTAACCAGATCAAAGTCATCATTGCACTTAAATTTTCTCAGGTGTTTATGTTCACAAGATCACCTACTCACATATTTAATTAATTAATTAATATATCTTTTAAAGATGTGTGTGAGAGAGAGAGAAAGCATGCGAGTGGGGTTAGAGGCAGAGACAGGATCATTTAGCAGATGCCACTCTCCGAGGGGAACCTGACTTGGGGCTCCATCCCAGGACTCTGAGACAGTTACCTGATCTGAAACCAACAGTTGGATGCTTAACCAACTGAACCACCCAGGCGCCCCACCTCCTCCCATTTTAAAGTTTCTCTACCAAATTGAATATACACTATAAGGATGTGCTTACTCTTACACTGGCTTAGAGCTAGGCAGCCTTTGTTTTTACTGTCTTTACCACCTGCTAGCTGTGAGATCCTGTCACTTCTCTGGGCTAGGTTTACTCACTAGAGTAATGGAATAAAGAAAAGTATATTCATTTTAGAGTTGATGTGAAGAAAACACCGATTATCATGTAAAACAATTAGAATAGTGTCAGGCATATAGTACCTACTTAGTAAAGAGTTAAGAATTATTACTATCATTTTACTATAAGTTATATAATTTATATACATTAACCATGTGTTATATTCATCATATGCAATGAATTTCCTTCAACTTAAATATTCTAAAAAACTGAAAAAGAAAATTCTATTATGAAGACCATTTTTTGAGTACACATTAACTTCTACCCACCAGGTTGAATTTTACATGCACCATCGTATTCAACTTCTGAAAAATATTGTAAGGTGGGTGTTATAAAAATTTATTTTTACAAGTGAGACTTAGAAAAATCGAACCATTTGGCTACATTTATACCACTAAAACTGTGATTAAGATTCAGGTATTTCTGTCTACTTGTCCATCCACTGATACACAGATCCGCATGGAAGACTGATACTGTAAACAAAACCGAGAAAAAGCTGCCTGTCTGTGCTTAGACTCACCTAATGCATTTATATAGGATGAGAGACATGCTGCCCAGACTGCCTTCAGGACTGAAGGTCTCGTTTTTCCAGTGACTGTGAAATGTCACTACAGAGGGCTCACAGCTGAGTCCCCCTCCAGGGATTTCCCTCAGCAGAGAGGAGCTTTTCTAAAGGTTGAGAACTTCCCAGGGGGCAGCACTCATTGACTACTTGGTCAACACAGTGATGCAGGAGTCTGACTCCTCTTGTTCTACTTCAGGACATCTCAAAAAGGCCATCCCAGGCCTTTTTGAATTCTGATGTGATCTGTTGGAGCCTCTGATGGAACCATATTGCAGTTCAACTGCTTGTTCTGCCCAACTCTGCTTCCCTCCAATTTTACAATTATGATCCCTCCAGCTTTCCCCCATAAACCACCCTCATTCAAATCTTTGTCTCCAGATATGTTTTCCAAAGAGCCCAAGCTCTGAAACACTCCCTGCTATTTTTGGAATTATGAATTAAATCCCCACACAAAAGAAGACTACAGTGCATCTTGTAGAAATGTCCATCCAACTAATCTTTGTACTAGAATTAAAATCTGATTTATTTTGAAATTTTCTCTGAAAAACTTGCTTCAAAAAATATCAGTAATAACGTCATTACTTTTAAAGGTTTCTATTGCAACTATGTTTTAGTAATTTTAATTTCAGTAGTCATCCATCAATACATGACAGTTTAAAAAGGTTTTTTTTTTTTTTTTTCTATATAACAAGCTATGTTATACTTAGGCATAGATTTGGAAAAATGAAAACCACATAAGTATGTCTCATACTAATTTCTTTATCTCTGTGACAATTCTACACTTGTGAAAAAGGGACAGTTACAATATACTGTGTAAAAACAAATGTACTTAAGTATAACTCTGGTAAAGGAAGTGGCAGTTTCTATTGAAATTAAAAATACTATATAAAAATGAGAATTTCTCTAATATTTCAGAAAATAGGGTCTTCTCTTTGCATGATTTGAAATTCTGGAAATCATCTGGCCCCAACTCTGCATTTTATATATGAAAAAAATAAAGCCCAGTTCAAATAATACCTTTGTAAAAGAAAAATTATAAATTCCTGAAAAATCAAGTCTTTTATGAGTATGTTTGTCATCTCTGTAGGTACAAATTTAAGAATTCAAGCAATGGAAAAAAAAAAAAAACAGATCAAAACAAAAAGATACCACTATACACCTATATGGCCAAAATCCAGAACACTGACAATACTAAATGCAGGTGAAGATGTGAAACAACAGGAATTCATTCATTGCTGCTGGGGATAAATAGGTGCAGCACAATAGGTAGGTTTTTAGGGCATCAAAAATACTTAGTATAATACATAATGATGAATTGTGTCTTTATACATTTGCCCAGATTTATGGTATGTACAAGACCAAGAGTGAACCATAAAGTAGAATGTGGATTTGGGGTGATTATGATGTATTGATGTAGGCTCATCAATTGTAATAAATATACTATTCTGGTGGGAATGTATTAAGTAATGCAGGAGGCTATGCATGTGTGGGGAGGGGAAATTTACAGGAAATATTTAACCTTCCCTCTTAATTTTGCTGTGAACCTAACTCCTCTTTAAAAATCTTAAAAAAAAAAAAAAAAAGAAAAGAAAAGAAATCAGGTGTCCAAGACTTATAAGGAATCCCTACAAATCAATTAAAAAGTAAAATATTTGATCTCTCAACAATCGGGAAAAAAAAAAAAAACTTAAAACAATTAAGAGATACTATTAGGTAAGCCTATATTATATTTAAATTGAATGCAGTTGACTTTGAGAAGGAAACATTTAATTTTTGCTCCTATTATGTCTGGCATGGTTCTAGATGATTTATTCTCATTGCTTCTCTTCGTGAAGTCTTAGAGCAAACTAATGAATGAATTTTATTATCTTCATCATACAGATGAGCAATTTGAAAATCAGAACAATTATGAAACATGCCCCCTACCCCAGGAAAAAAAAAAAACAAAAACACAGGTAAAATTTTTGACCAGGATTCAAAAATTACACTCAAGTTTAACTTCTATCATTTTTCTGTTAGGACATATGTATGTGTGTGTGTTGGCTGAATGGAAAGTTACAGTTTGGTAAAGACAAAACCTTGAGCCCATATCTTGTTAATTTACAAGGATAGATAATATGCTCTAATCTAATCATTTTTATACCCTTATAACTACTAGCAACAGGAGCTTGTTAAAAATGTAATAACTGAACTTTGAAAGACGTCATATTTTTATATTTAAAATTTGTAATCTTTTTTTAAAGATTTTATTTATTTGACACACACAGAGAGATCACAGGTAGGCAGAGAGGCAGGCAGAGAGAGGGGGGAAGCAGGCTCCCTGCCAAGCAGAGAGCCTGATGTGGGGCTCAATCCCAGGACACTGAGATCATGACCTATGCTGAAGGCAGAGGCTTAACCCAGTGAGCCACCCAGGTGTCCCTAAAATCTGTAATATTTTTGAGAACACATTTGGAATTTTGGAAATATATACCTGGTTAATCAGGAGTCATTTTAACCTGCTAAAATGTTTGGCTTATAGAACACATACAGAGAAACTGGAATATAGCTCTACAAGCTCTACAAGCTAGTAGTTATGAAAATATATGACAACTCTATCATTGTCAATGTGAGATTGCTTTCAATATATTTTGACATGTTGCTATTTTTACCCCAAACAGTTATGAGTCAGAACAAATTAAGGATCTAGGGGCAGCCCTCATGCAAAATGAAAACACAGATTGTTCTTTCAATCAAGCCGCCATCTTGGCCTTGGGGGAAAAGTGCTGTAGAAAAAGCAGAGCAGTAGTAAGGAACACTCTTCTGTTTTATTCTGTTAGAAATCAAATCAGCAAAATGCCCAGAAAGCTTATAAGTAAACAGTCTTCATGCAAGAAGCCAATTTTGCACATTGAAAAAATAAATAAATTTCTGTGCTACATGTTCCAAAATGTGAAAGACAATTTTAAAGGAGAGAAAATATTAGCTATTCAAAGAAATACTGGCTAAATGGCAACTCTTTGGAGCAATACTTAGGTCAAAGGATATACTCAAGTGTCAGACACCAAAGATGTTTATACGGAATAATAATTATAACAACTATAAGAATTAACTCAACTTGGGGCGCCTGGGTGGCTCAGTGGGTTAAGCCGCTGCCTTCGGCTCAGGTAATGATCTCAGGGTCCTGGGATCGAGCCCCGCGTCGGGCTCTCTGCTCAGCAGGGAGCCTGCTTCCTCCTCTCTCTCTGCCTGCCTCTCTGCCTACTTGTGATTTCTCTCTGTCAGATAAATAAATAAAATCTTAAAAAAAAAAAAAGAATTAACTCAACTTACTGTCACATTCATGTTCAGTCAGAGAGCCTTCTCACTTATTTGTTTGCTTAATGCTTGCTGATGACAATAAGGCTTATTATGATAATAAATTGATTTAGTCAGGGTTCCTTACAGAACTAACTGTGAAACTTGGAGTGAGTAATTTGAAGAAACTTCAGTAAAGGGAATATTTTTTAATGTGGGCAGGATTTACGAAAACCAATAGGTGATAGTTTAGTACACTAGAACAGGAGAGATATTACCCAATCTAGGTGGGAAAAGAGGAAAAAAAAATAAAAAATAATTTTTGGAGAGGGACATGTGTAGTCACAGCAACCTACAAAGGATAGAAAGTTGAATATCTAGAAGTTACTTTGGGTAAAGAACCAAAATCATGTGAACCACAGGAGGAATGTCTATTGCTTTTTCCATGACATGATTGTCCTTGCAGGTATCAGTATTAATAATATTAGTAACACCAGTATTACTCCTGGGAAAACTTGGAGGCAATTCACAATGTATATTTGAGGCCATGTTGCAATGTTTCTTCTCAAAACAACCCAGCTTCTCCTAGGTCAAGGCACTCCAATTCTGTGAATTGTTTTATAGCTAGGAACTGAGTACGAGACTACAGTGAGTTAAGTTTCCACCGGTTGATGTTAATATATCTTTGCTGTTATATGTCAAGCAGCATATTAGTAGCTGATGGTCTGTTTTATTTCTAGCAGTACTATGATGAATTAGCCAACATCATATATACTTTTAGGCACAAACACTGACCATCATTTCGTGTTTATGACTTATTGTGATAGTTCCTTCCACCTCATTTCTGATGGTTAATAGATATCACCTGCTTTTATTGCTTTATTATCTCCTTACTCCTAGTGAGATCAGTTTTAATAAAGCACCCACAGTGATTCCTGACCCACAGAAGATAGCCGCCACTGAACATTTCAGCGATATTTATACCTCTCTCACCAAAGCATTTCTTAATATCTTTTGGGTAGTAGCCTTTGATTCCTTTCGTTATATGGAAAAGGAGTTCCTTAACAGATTGCATATAACATTTTCTTCTTCCATGCTTTGAATTCTTTTCTCAGAGCATGCCAGGAAGTTCTGGGATTTCCACCTCATTGACTCTAAGCCATTAAAGAATCTAGACTTCATTTAGTACATATGCCACACCAAAGCTGGTATATTAAATATTGAATTTTAGTTTTGTAAAACAATATCAGTAAATTCAACCCAGTACAGCATTATGTTTTATCCTTCTTGACTTAGTATCCTAGAATCCATTCTATGCACACTCCTCCAAGCCTAACTGATAGAAGTTGTTAAGCATTTAAAATGTGCTTGTCCGTGGCCTCCAAATACAAACCTTGCAATTCCAATTGCATGCTAGAGGTATCTGTATTCCCAGACAAGGAAGCTATAGTGCATCCCTCAAATATATGAGCAACCCAATCCCAGAATCCCATTGTGAAGGTTTATTTCCTGAGGTATTTCTAGGTACGGAGTGTAGAACCACTTAGCCTGGATAGTTCTAGATGAGTGCAATGAAGAAACTACAATGAAGTGTTGGTTAGAGTCTATGAAAGTTAAAAAAAAAAAAAATCAGTACCCTTGGACTAATTTGGTAGCTTTCAGATTGAAAAGATGAGTATCTTCAATCCCCAAAGTCCTTTGTATACCTACTACACCTCCCACTGAGAACAGAATATATTTTTTCTCCTCTTGATTTTGGACTGGCTTATAACTTGCTTTAACCAAGAGAATGTTGTCAAAGTGATGCTGTGTCATATTTACAGCTAGTTCTGAGGAGGTCTGGCAGGTTTACTTTTGCTCTTTTGGAGCACTAAGCCACCATGTAAGAAACCTGGCTACCCTCCTGGACAGAGAGACCCATTTAGGTCTTGGCCTTTCCTAACACCCTAACTAAAAATCCAGCTGAATTTGGCTGCACATGCTACTCCAACCAACACCACACGGAATTAACAAGATTTGTCCCCAAATCCCTGACATGGCTAAAGGATCATGACACAATAAATGGTTTTTGTTGTGTTAAGTTACAAAGTTTTAGGTTTGTTTGTTACACACAAATAAATAACTGCACAGCTGTCAAGAGTAGGGTACCATACAGCCCTCAGATCTGAAGGACATGCATTGTGTATGCCCTTCTCAGCTAAGCCCATATTTAGCTTCTCTTTGAACTCCCATTCAGAAGTAATCTACGAAGCTTCTAAACCTCTAAATCACTTTTTGTGACATTCCCTTTATCCTTTATATCCAATAGCTTACACTGTAACTCTTTTAATCAGTCTTCTCTCCCCAATTGTATTGTCAGTTTCTGGTGCAGGAGACTACTTTTTGAAATTGTACACACTGTGGAAAATGTCTCCCTGAAATATAGTAGGCATCAAGATAGAGAAGACCTTACACAGGGATGTTCATCAAAGAGTAGCCAAAATAAGTTAAACATGACTTTAAATTCTATTAATAGAGTAGTAATTAAACAAAGCACATTTATGCACTCAATGATTATTGATAAATAGAGGGTAACTACTATATTCATGAAAAACATGTGCTTTAATCTTTTTACTCTTTAATCATTGCAAGGTACTTTCCCAAAGAATAATATGCCTCATTTATGTATATCACTATCCTATTGGCCATCAATACCACACATCATATTTTGATAAAAATACAGTTATCTTAGTTGTTATTTTGATCCTTAATACAACAGCACCTTTAAAATGATGAATAAACGCCTAGTTTGGCAGAATGTGGTTAATAATTACTAAAATTTGTGTAGTACTTACAAGATACCAAGCACTTTTCTAAGAGTTTAACCACATTAACTCATTTCATCTTCATAGCAATTTTATGAGTAATATTATTATTATTTCCATTTTACCCTTAAGATCACTAAGGCACAGAGAGATTATAAATTTCTACATTTGTTAATTGGGGTGCCTGGGTGAAACATTTGGTTAAGTATTGGACTCTTGGTTTTAGCTCAGGTCATGATTTCAGTGTCCTGAGATCAAGTCCCCACCTCAGGCTCTGCACTCAGCAAGATGTTTAAAACTCTCTCTTCCTCTGCCCCTACCCCTATGTTTGCTTGTTCTCTTTCTCACACAAAATAAATAAACAAAATTTTTTTAAAAAATTCTACATATGTTAATTGTCTAGAGACCCAATAGGAGGAAACAACATATTAAATTTCCATAAGGTTCCAATGTCTATGTGGTCACACTTGGAAGTATGAGATATACATCTATTTTCTTTTATATGTTACCATTGAGTTACTACACAACAAACTGCCAAAGAAGTTCCGTAGTATTCTTCCCTTCCCTACTTTTTGGTTTCCTATATCATTTTTTTTCTATTCCACTTGGAGCATGCTTACTTACACAGTTTAGAAAGACATAGTTCAAGTCTCAAATTCTTCCTCAAACATGTTAGCAAACTTGCAGTTGAGCTACACAAACTTGTTTGTAACTCTGGCAAGAAGATTAAACAAGTTCAAACTTTTTTTTTTTTTTTTAAGATTTCATTTATTTGACAGAGATCACAAGTAGGCAGAGAGGCAGACAGAAAGAGAAGAAGGGAGGCAGGCTCCCTCTTGAGCAGAGAGCCCCATGCGGGGCTGGATCCCAGGATCCTGGTATCATGACATGAGCGGAAAGCAGAGGCTTTAACCCACTGAGCCACCCAGGCGTCCCGAGTACACACCTTTTTGATGTGATTTAGATAACAAATTGAACTCAAGATGACCATGATCAATACATACAATCTTCCAGTAGAGATTCAAACCAAGAAAATATATGTGTTTACCTGGGGAAGAAATAATGAAGAAAGGCAATGCTTCCATTTAAAAGTCTACTGACCATATTATACTTTCCCTTAGAGCCATTAAAAACAATATGTTGAGTTATTTAGTAACTAATTTTCCTGTGCAATGTCTAATTAAATAAAAATTCAATGCAAAATATCATAGTAGTATAAAAAATTAAATGTCCTATTTACCTTTTTAAAATTAATTGAGTCATATAACAACTGGTCTTAGCTTTCTAATGTGAATATGTTCATGAAATCCTGGGAGAGGTATAGTTTTATATGATCTTTAAGTGCTGGTCAGTATCATTTGTTAGTTTCCAGCAAAGATAGGAAGACTATATTCTAATTCCAGCACATTAAAATGTTCATGTTCCATAGAAGACAAACTTGTGTGCATTAATAGTTTATAAAAATGTTTTTTGTGGGAGAGGAGAGAAAAGCCTTTACTGTTTTATGTTTCTATACTGTTTGAACTTTTATTATGAACCTGTATTACTTAAATTTTGAAAGACTAGTTTGATTTTTATTGAAAAGAGTAAGGATTAAATTGCCATATCTTAATACTGTTGTTTCTTGGGGGAAGGTAACTTTTTTTTTTATTGAAGTATCATTGACATACAATATTATATTAGTTTCAGGGGTACTACATAGTGATTCAACAATTATATACATTAGGTAATAACCACTCAGTAGTTAGCACAGTCCTTCCGAATACATGGAGAAGATAAGTCTAATTATGGTAGGCTGAAATGATTTCCATTTGGAGACAAGATTATCAATGAATAGCAACAAAAACTTCTCATCCTTGAAAAATATAAAGGACTTTTGATTATCATGTCCAAAATTGTTACATATACATATAGAAATAATTTTTGTGAGCTCTTGAGTGGTTTGTGTTCTCAAATCTCTGTAACACTCACAGTGTGAATTCAACCTGTGAATAGTTCCTATACATCTAATTCAAATGCAGAATTTCAAGCCAGTTTTGTCCCTAAGTATATAGGCAGTCTGATCCAGCACCACATAGTTGCTTTTCAAATTGTACTTCCATCTGGCCTTCTAATCCCTTTATGACTAAAGATGACTTTATTCATGATATCAATAAATTGTATACAGATACTCATTAAAGGGAATCCTACCAATGACTAGGTGACCTGTTGGAAAAATATACTACTTATATAACAACAAAAAAATATTATAAACCCCTACATTAGTTTCTATCTATGGATTTTACATTTTACTCAAATGAACATATAAAGCCATTCTCTATACTCAAAAATAAAACTTTATCCAGAATAGAGTTAAGCAATGGGGTTAGGCAATAAAATGCATGGCCAAGAAACTGATTAAGACTTAAGTAAACCTAACATATAATAAAGAAAAGAAAGATTTGACATAGATTTGTTTGGTAAGTGAAAATATTGTAGCAAGGAAGCAAGGTGGATAGTGTATAAATCATGAATATCCTCCTTATTGGTTCTGTGCTCCTGTGCTAGTCAATTACATTTTTTTGAAAATTTGGTTTCTTTATTTCTAAAATGTGGAAAATAAGGTTTACAAAAGTATTGTATAGTTACAGAAATAATATCCATCTTTAACCAGATCTACATTAAAGCTTATATAAAATTGGCATGCAAATAAATGATTGTTAATGTTATTAATATCTTAAATGTTAATATAATTGTATAATAAATATGTTTTATCATAAATTAATGAATGTCAATAATACTAATACTAATAACACCTGGCTCTCCATTTCATCTCACTTCAGCAACATATAATTAAGGAAACTTCCTATTTATTTCCTTTATAAATACTTATTAAATATCTACAGTGTGATAGGCACCATTTTAATTATTGAGCTAGACAATAGAAATGGCCTTTAATATTATGGAGATTTCATTCTAGTGAAGGGAATCAGAAATAACCAGTAATAAAAGAAATAAGTTAAAAGTAAACAGATAAGGAAATATTAGAAAGCAGTAAGAGTTGCTGAGCGGCTACTTGAGTGGTTAGAAAAGCTTTTCATTCTGTTAATATTTATAAAAAATTTATTGAAAATTTGACTTATATTTATTATCTGCCATCAAAGAGAAGAGGCATAGTGGCTAGGAATTTCAGGTCCACAATTGACTTCCCACAGTTGTTACATTCTTTTCCACAGAGTCTCATATTTGAATAAGTTGTTCAAAATGTTTAAACCTTTATATTCTCATCATTAAAATTAATAATAATAATATGTATATTGTAGTCTTTTTGATGATCATATGAAATAATCTGCAAAACCTAATACCAGCATTCATCATATACCAACAGTATTATTTATTTATTTATTTTAAATATTTTATTTATTTATTTATTTGAGAGACTCAGGAATAGAGGGAACAAGGTTGGGGGAGTGAGAGAGGGAGAAGCAGGCTTCCTGCTGAGCAGGGAGCCTAATGTGGGTCTCCATCTGAGGCACCTAGGATCATGACCTGAGCTGAAGGCAGACGCTTAATGACTGAGCCATTCAGACGCCCCTCAATGCTTTTATTTTGACTAGTATGGTATAAGAAAGTGAGAAAAAAAAAGAGGCCACATATTATGTGTTCTGAAGAAACAGTTTTCTTCTACCTTGAGTAAATGATAGAACCAAAATCCAGATGGAAGCCTATTGAGTATTTTCTTGAATCAAATGAGTTATCCAGAGAGTGGAGGTATAGTGTGTCCATCTTATAAGAGGAAAAAAAAAAATTCTATGAACTCTTTTTTTCATCATAAATCTTATTTGGAGTTAATTAAAATAACCTACATCAAGTAAATCCATCATTCTATCTCTAGAACAAATCCACCAGTAATGGAAACATTTCTACTCCATTAAATGTGTGCTTATTTATAGCTTTAAATTTTGAAACCAATTTTCCATCTAGACAAGGACACTTTGATGTACTTATTTAGTCAGTCTTAAAGGTTAGATAATGCCCTCATACTCTTCTGATTTTGATATCCTAGTACCTCAATTTCTATATGTCTGTCTTATAGCACAATTTCAAAGTATTGGGTTTTTATTGCATAACTGATCTTTGTTGCATTAATAACTTATCTGAGAGTCTGAGTGTCCTATGAATAAAGCCCTGCTGTGAAAGTTGAATACTAATAATAGTTCTTCCAGAAATTGGTTATTCTCTGTCTTCTTGCATGAAATTCATCTTATACTTGGCTTAGGCCCTTTGGCTAATTATGTACTCATTTTTATGTGGTGAATGCCTACCATGTTCTGACTATAGTGGCATGTTTCTCCTATCTAAACTGACATTCCGGGCGCCTGGGTGGCTCAGTGGGTTAAGCCGCTGCCTTCGGCTCAGGTCATGATCTCAGGGTCCTGGGATCAAGTCCCACATCGGGCTCTCTGCTCGGCAAGAAGCCTGCTTCCCTCTCTCTCTCTGCCTGCCTCTCCGTCTACTTGTGATCTCTCTCTGTCAAATAAATAAAATCTTTAAAAAAAAAATAAATAAACTGACATTCCATTTTCAACCTGCTCTGAGGCTTAAACCTATTTCTCATATTAGAACAAGTTTCCCAGGGCTTGTTTCTTAGGGAACTCAATAATCCTTTTGAGTTGGGGGAAATCCTTGCAAACCACCCACAATCAAGTCTTATGATTATAAAACATATTATTTGATTTATACCTTAATAATCATCTTTGGACTCTCATTTTCATATGAAGGGAATATTTAAATCTATATTTCACATTCTCTAAGTGCTGTTCTGGTTCTTTTTAATTTCAGCGACCGTGTTGATAGGGCTCAGAGGAAAACAAAATGGATTTATCCATCACTGAACACAATTAATTGTATATTGGCCTCTTTAGGAATGGAGTTAGATAAAATGACTTAATCAAAATTTTTCAGGGGAAAATTATAAATAATTAACCACTCTGACTATGACTCCGATAAAAGAAAGTGAAATTCAGCACATCCAAGCAAATGACAATCAGATAAGGAAGTTACTTATAAGGAATATTCCATTATTTTAACTGATTCTGCCCCATATAGCAATAACTACTGGTTGAGGTTACTATTTTTCAATATAGATCTATGCAGAATAAGACTGAAAGTCAAGTCTAGGTGCACAAATACCCTAAATATATTGCAAGTTCCTCTAGTATGTATTACATATATTAATATCTTTACTTTTCATATTTGCCTATTTCAGAAAACTCAAAAATGAATGTGAAACCTTGCATTACAATCAAATCACTAAAATTGAAGCAGTTTTAGAATCTAAACTCACTGCAGAATATATGTTGGACAAAGCCATGGAGTATCATTGGTGCAAGGAATTGTCAAGTATGGCTAATTTTTGGATACATTTGCCTCCACCTAAGATTCAGAGACACATATTTGGGAAGAGGCATATTTATTGTTGCTACCCAGGAATAATATAATTTCCTGTCTGATAAAGCATTTACTTCAAATACTAAGTCTGCTCATTTCATGTATATTTAAAACATTGATGAATGTCTTATACAGTGGAACACCCAACCAAAACAAATAAACATACTGTATTATTTGTTAGGGGTGTGGTAACAAAATACAATAGGCTTTGTGGCTTAAACTACACACATTTGTTTTTTCACAGTTCTGAAAGGTGACATTTCAAGATATCAGAAGGTTTGGTTTCCTCTGAGTTCTCTTTGCCTCGCCAATGGCTTCCTTCTTTCTGCCTCTTCATAGGTGCATCCCTGTGTCTATTCTTATAAGGACATCAGTTATATGGGATTAGGGTCTTACCCTAAAGACCTCATTTAATTTCACTACAGCTTTAAAAACCATCTTGGGGTTTGGACTTCAACATATTAATTTTAGGGGGACACAACTCAGCCCATAACAAAACAAAACAAGACTAAAGAAAACATGTTTGTTCCTCAAATGAATCCCTAAAATTATTATGCTGTTTCTTTAATCTTATTTAGAAAACTATGCTTCCCAGAACTGTTTGCATCTAGGTTACCAGATATTAGATACTTGCTACCAATTAGATGTTGTCATGTGAAATCTTGAAGGTTGAATGTCCTGATGGCCCTCTTCTTGCAGGCCTTGGTTATTCTCTTCTTGTAAGAAAGTTCATATATACAGTGGGTCTTCTTGGGGTGTTTATTCTTTTAATATTTACTCAATATATCCTAGGTGTTAAGAGCCTAAACATTCATACTCCAATCTTCTGACACTTGTAGTAACAATGACTTCTTCTTTCTAATCTAACTCTAGAATTAGCTTCAAATGGAAGAGCACTCATAATATACTAATTTGATAACGTTCTCAAAATAATTCTAAGATATCAATCTAGAACTTGTTATTTGGCCCATTCTATTATCTCAGATAAATTCCTGTATTAAAATTCTTGTTTAAGGTACTGAGGGTGCCTTTATTTCCTACACTGAGTTCTCACTGATACAGACATAAAACTCTTCCTCTCACAATCTCCTTCTACAACTCTATTCTGTACTCTTCATCTAGAACATTCCTCTTTGCATATATATATATATATATATATATATATATATATGCCTATTTTTATTCCTTCATCAATATTTAGATCAGAAATTATTCCCCATATATAATTTTAATATCCCAACTGCAAGATCATAGTTATAACATTTTTTGCTGGGATAATTGCCTCATCCAGTACTTTAAAAATTTAAAAACTTGGAACCAAATGGACACTGTTGGAATGGGATTCACCTGGCCTCCATCAACTGAAGAGTCAACCTCTTATAAGATCCCAAATTATTGTGGGATAAAACCTCTCCTTTGTAAGAATCTGAAACAATAATTTAAAGAATTTCTTTCACAATGTGTTGACAACTCAAATAGAAAATATAGAATGGGGTCAGAGAGAAAAGAAGAGAGAGAGCAAGTGTTGTGCTCTGAAGCTTCATCTACTTTTTGGGAAAGAGGGAGGAATGTGCTACAGCCTGAGCTCAAACCTATTGAAAGAGGTTTCACAAAGAGTGCTTAGAACATTTTAAAGATTTCTCTTTAGATGAGAGACACAGAGAACTGGGATCTTAACTGCATCTGTATAAAGTGGATTGTGGATAAAATACAGAGAGTATGAATTGATGCCTAAGTGCATTGGTAACTGTAAAGAGAGAGTGGTGGGTGTTGGGAGCAGAGCATTATGTCAGAGTTTGAGTAAACCAAACATGCTTGGGTGTTCCCATTGGGCCAAATTCAGGCTTCTGCCTTGCAAAAACACAGTGTATGTAGTCATCTTTGGATCTGAAAGCACAAAAAATCATGAACAAAAAATGCCAGAGTTGAACCACTAGCTGCCCAGGCCTAAAGAATTTATGAACCATCAGTTGGAATAGAGTTCCTTCTTCTCTCCAAGTCAAGACAACTGTAGTAGAAAGAAGTCAGGCAGAATCAAGGGAAGGCAAGCTTGTAGAATCTTCTTGAGAAGAAAGGGTAATATTTAAGCAATGGTTAGACTCCAACACAGCAAAGAAAAAAGATGATTTGTAAAATTCCTATTTAAGAAAGAACAGTCCTGGGGCTCAGTCCATTAAGCAACTACCTTCGGCTCAGGTCATGATGTCAGTGTTCTGGCATTGAGCTCCCCATCAGGCTCTCTGCTCAGCGAGGAGTCTGCTTCTCCCTCTCCCTCTGTCCCTCCTCCCTGCTTGTGCTCTCTCTCTCTCTCTTTTTCTTAAATCAATAAATAATATCTTAAAAACAGAAACTGAAAGAAAGAAAGAAAGAAAGAAAGAAAGAAAGAAAGAAAGAAAGAAAGAAAGAAAGAAAGAAAGAAAGCACAGTCCTGCCACCATTCTTCTCTGCTCAAATCAGCAGTAGGTGTGTGGAACTTGGAGTTTTGTTTATGACTTGGAACTAGATATCCTATTTTCTGAATCAATATTGCTGCACTTCACTTCTAGAAGTATCTTTAGGACAGTATATTTCTTAAGAGCAAACAGTATAGCCTTGGGTCTAGCAAAAGTTGTCATACATGAACAAGGGAAGCTAATTCCCTGAATAATATATAAGAAAAGGAGAGTAGACAAAAGTATTCTGGTATTTTTATTACTTTATGAATCATATATACAGACATATTAAATAGGATATAAAAGACAAAACAACCATAACATAGATAATTCATTTCCTTCCAGCTATTACTCTATTTTTCTACTTCATGTTTGCAGCCAAATTTGTTTCAGCAGTGATTTGCTTCTATTTTTCTAATACCCTACTTAACTCTTCAATGTATACTATTTCTCCCTCACCCACAAACCCTACTTAGTTCTAAAATTACAAAAGACTCAATATTCCCAAATATGAGAGATACACTTGCCATTCTTTCATTCTTGACAAATTTTCTTAGTTCTCTTCATGTCAAAGACCATTCTTTGATCATCTTTACTATTCAAATTTAAACATTGTCATTTCTATAAAGAAACTTCTGGGACTCTCTACTTATGTTTTTTGTTTGTTTGTTTGTTTTCACTCTTTCTATTAGAATGTGTCTGCCTATTGATTTATGTACTATATTTTTTAAGATTTTTATTTATTTGACAGAGAGAGATCTAAAGTAGGCAGAGAAGCAGGCAGAGAGAGAAGGAGAAGCAAGCTCTCCGTTGAGCAGAGAGCCTGATGTGGGGCTCGATCCCAGGACTCTGGGATCATGACCTGAGCTGAAGGCAGAGGCTTAACCCACTGAGCCACCCAGGTGCCCCTGTACTATTTTTTTATGGATAAATCTCATCCTCTGGATTCCAATACTCTCAATCTATCTCTACAAGAGTTCTATCTCAGAGGTGTCTCAAATGTAATATATCCTTATCAAACTTCTTGATATGAATTACTGAAATTTATTTGTCTACTTTATTCATTCCATTAAATCACATCATTACTAAGACAACCCTCTATATCTACATAAATTTACTTCTGTCTCTAAAAATAAAATTCTGTCCTGATGAGGATGCAGGGTTATTCACAACAGCCAAAAAACAGACAAACCCAAACGTCCATCAAATGATGACTGGATGGGGAGCCTGGGTGGCTCAGTGGGTTAAAGCCTCTGCCTTCGGCTCAGGTCATGATCTCAGGGTTCTGGGATCGAGCCCCGCATCGGGCTCTCTGCTCGGCAGGGAGCCTGCTTCCTCCTCTCTCTCTGCCTGCCTCTCTGCTTACTTGTAATCTCTCTCTCTGTCAAATAAATAAATAAAATCTTTTAAAAAAAAGATGACTGGATTACACAATGCAGAATAGCCATACAATCCAATATTATTCAGCAATAAAAAGGAATGAAGTACATAATGTACACTACAACATAGGAACCTTGCTAAACATTATGTTAAGTAAAATCAACCTGTCATAGAAGACCATATATTGTATGACTGCATTTAATTGTAGTCCAATGATAGGAAATATCCAAGATAGGAGAATTTAGAGACAAAGAACAGCTTAGTAGACTCCTGGTTGTTTAGGACTCTGAGGAGTGTTTGGGAGAAGAGTGGTCACTAGTAGATACTGGGTTTGTTTTGTTTTTGTTTTTGTTTTTTTGAGGGGAGGGCAGGGGGTAAGGGACATTTTAAAATCATTTTGATAGTTTCACAACTCATGAAGAAACTAAAAACTATCAAATTTTGCTCTTTAAATAAGCAGATTTTGTTTTTTGTAAATTGTATCACAATTAACCTGTTTTTAAAAATAAATATAAAAAAATTAATTGCTTACAAATACAGATACTTCAGGATCTATCCCTGCTACTTTTCTTATCTCTTGTTAACTACCCACCACTCATTTTCTCTAGCCACATTGTTTTCTGTTCATTTCTGAAGATCTATGAACATTTGTGTGTTTTTTCTGCTGTCTTAATACCACTACACAGTCTATGTTCTCTGTTCTAAAATATCTTGACTCATTAGATCACTGTTTCTTTGGCATTGTTCAAATCCCAGCATGAATTTATCAACTCAGACAGGTTTACTCTCCCCATGGCATCATAATCAGTTCATTCTGACCTTAGCTATCACAATATTGTCTTCATTATACTTCAGAGGACTGTCTGATTTTTTAATCTGTTTATTGTCAGTTTCTTTCCACTAGAATTGTGGGCTTTAGGAACACGATGACCATGTGATCTTCATTCACCTCTGTAGCCAGTGCCTACTATTATATTTGACATGAAATAGGCTCAATTATTAATTGTTAAATAAATAAGGAGAAAACATTTGCTGCATTCCCTGTGCCTACATGGCAACTAAAATCTAATAGTGAAAAAAAATGCTAGGCTAAATGTCAGAATGAATAATAATTCTGCTGTCAGCAGTGACTGGATAAATAACTTTGAAAGAGGTTTTTGAAGTCCCACACCCTCATTTTTCTCCACTCCAAAATCATGACCCTGATACCTGGCCCACCTACAATATAAGTTGGACAATAATTTCCAACAAGATAAAAAAAAAGTCAGGCCTTTATAAATCATAAAATGATGCTCAAATAAGAATGATATTACAACAATAGACTGAGACACTACAAAGCAATTTAAAAAATTCTTCCCTTGCTATCAATGGATTTCTTTCCTTTTCTTAGTCACAGATAACAACCTGGATCTTTTCTGTATTACTCTACTTCAAAAGTAAGGTTAGCATTTGCTGTGCCATTGATTTTCTTTTAAGAATACTATTAACTTTCCAATAGATTATTATCTCTCTCCACCTACCTATTCACCATCAGAACTGAGCTAGGTCTTTCGGAAAATTCATGAGTATAGAACAATTTGACTTTAACAATTGTTTTGACCATTCAGTTTTCTTTCACAATTTTTATAAAGACTTCTGTTTTTCCTTAAACCTATAGTTTAAAATGTCTTGAATGGCAATGACAATGATATACCTTTTCTTACTATTTATAGTTTTACAAAGGGTGGTTTACAGAACACTTTGAAATATGATATATAATTGTAACAATAACTTTTATTCTCCCTTTACGAATGATAATATTGATAATCAAGAACTTTAGCATTTTGCTTGAGTTGACAAAGAAGGTAGAGTGCATAGGATTTAAACTGAAAATTTATTATTATAAACTCATAAACTCTTACTAAAGAATTAAAGCAGACCCCAGTTTTCCTGTTTTCATCACTTTGCCTCCTGTCCTTTGTTTGTATTCTCTTGTCTCTCTTCTCTGTCCCCACACTTTTCCCTTCTTATCCCACACCCCTGAAACTTAACTGGCATGAGACAGTTTACAAACTACTCAAAAATCTTACAAAGATAGTTCTCGAAATAACTACCCTGACAGCTGCCAAAATAAGATTGTACCAAAGATTCTGAACCAGAGACAGGAAAAACAAATAATCTCCCAACTGTACCAACCACAGCTTTTGTAGCAGTTTACAAAAAAAAAAGAAAATAACGAGCTGAGAAAGACCCTAAGTCACCAGTCTTCCCTTCCCTATAAGATACCCCATAAAACAGCATAAAACTGCCTATAAAGCTCCAATCTTTCTTAGTTCCTTGAGTTTCCTGGCTTAAGGTGTTCTCTGATGTGCATTAGCTGATTAAAGCCCTCAACCTCTATTTGACAAAAATTTTAAAAGATTGTATTTATTTATTTTGAGGAGGGGGAAGAATAGGGGATAGAGAGAATCTCAAGCAGACTGCGTGCTGAGAGCAAAGCATGAAAGAAGGTTTGATCTCACAATCCTGAGATCATGGCCTGAGCCGAAATTAAGAGTCAGTCACTTAACTGACGGAGCCACTCAGTGCCCCTTTATTTGACTAAATTTTGCATTTTTTTCCTAACCTTGACACTGTTTAGGAGCAGAAAAAAAATAATTTTTAATTTATTTTTTTACAGATCAGTCACATTTCTTCAGACCTAATCAAAATCTCTTGTTCATAGTAAGCTGTCAATATGATCAGAAAGATTCATAATCATTTCGTAGTTCAGTGAAACCAAGTCATAATTATATATATTGTGCATTTCCCAGACATCATTAGAAACCAGATAAAATGAGTTATTGTTTTACATGCTAAAGATATTACCCATATTTCTGTAGTGAATATATATTAGTCTATTTTTAGCATCTTATAGTCTTGTGTGACATTCTTTCACTATGACCTCTCTCCTAATTCAAGAATATAAAACCTTGACCTGAATTCACACATGAAATCAATTAATGTTTTAAGAGTATCCCTGAACACTTCTGAGGTGAGATATGGATTAAAATCTCAACTTCCTCATGAAAGTGTTGTTATGCTTAGATTACATAACTTATGTAAGAATCCCCAATTATCATATAGGTCACAAAGAATGTGGTTTGTAATCATGTTTTAATAGCTCCATAAAGTAGGGTTGGGAACTTGAGGTCAATACATTATGAAAAGATGATATGCAAAGAGAAAAAAAAGGACCTAAAACAAGTGAATATTCATGATTTTAACTAATCCTAGATTTATGCGCTTAAGTTTAAGAATATTAGATAAGACTGAAAGTCAACCTTGCAAGTGTTTTAGTATCTTTGATTTATGAACTAGCACAAAATACAGTAATGAAGAAATATACTTGCTTCAATAGTGTCAGTAATAATATGGAAGCGTTTTTATAATTTATTATAAATATTCCTAAATAAAATAGAAAAACTTCATATTAGATGTTTTAACCAAAACATTGATAAGAATTGATTCCCCCAAAGAGATCTGATTTCAGGTTGTTAGATTAGAAACTTAGAATATTTTAATAAATTTTTTTGTAGTTTCACATTTTTTTGTTAAAATTCCAGTTAGTTAATATATAGTATAATATTAGTTTCAGGAGTAGAATTTAGTGATTCATTACTTACATATGACACCCAGTGCTCATCACAAGTCCCCTCCTTAATACCCATCACCCATTTAACTCATCATCCTATCTGCCTCCCCTCTGACAAACCTCAGTTTGTTCTCCATAGTTAAGAGTCTGTTTTATGGTTTACCTCTCTCTCTGTTTCCCCACTCTGCCTGTATTCATCTGCTTCATTTCTTAAAATTCCACATATGAGTGAAATAATATATTTATCTCTATCTTATTTAGCTTAGCATAATACACTCCACTACATCCACACCATTGCAAATTTCAAGATTTCATTCTTTTTTATGGCTGAATGATATTCCATTATATATATAACATTTGAGTAAATACCTAGTAGTGCAATTACTGGATCATAGGGTAATTCTATTTCTAACTTTTTGAGGAAACTCCATACTGTTTTTAGGAATGGCTGTACCAGTTTGCATTCCTACCAAAAGTGTAATAGGGTTCTCCTTTCTCTGCATCCTCACTAACACTTATTTCCTACCATTCTGACAGGTGTGAGGTGGTATCTCATTATAGTTTTGATTGTATTTCCCTGATGATCTTTTCATGTGTCTGTTAGACATCTGTATGTCATCTTACTAGACATGTCTCTGAAGGCAAGGGAAACAGAAGCAAAGATGAACTATTAGTACTTAATCAAAATAAAAACCTTCTGCACAGTGAAGGAAACAATCACCAAAACTAAAAGACAACCTAAGGAATGGAAGAAGATACTTGCAAGTGACATATCTTATAAAGGGTTAGTATCCAAAATCTATAAAGCACTTATCAAACTAGGGGCACCTGGGTGGCTAAATCACTTAAGCATCTGACTTCAGCTCAGATTATAATCTCAGGGTCCTGGGATTGAGCACCCTGAGTCCTACTCCCTGCTTAGCATGAAGTATGCTTCCCCTCTCCTTCTACAACTCTCCCAGCTTGTGCTCTCTCTCTCTTTCTCTTTCTCCATCAAATAAATAAATATAATCTTATTTTTAAAGAACTAACCAAACTCAAACTCAAAACAAATAATCAAGTTAATAAACGGGTAAAACATTTTAAGAATTATGATAGAGCAAACTATCTCATATCCATAGTCAAATTTTCCAATAAAGTTGAATTTAAGCAGTTTGCTTTTGTATTGTGAATATACAAACAAAAAAAAATGATATTTGAATGGAAAAATATATTTTCAATATAAAATGTTCCTTAAAGCAAAACTTTACAAACAAGTTACAAAGGTTTATAAATCTTTTTTTGACTTTGTAAACAATTTTTATTTCATTTTATTTTGTTATGTTCTATTAGCCAGCATTAGTACATCAGTAATATTTGATGTAGTGTTCAGTGATTCATTAGTCATGTATAACACCCGGTGCTCATCACATCATGTGCCCTCCTTAATACCCATCACCTGGTTTCCCTATCCCCTCCCTTCTGTAACCCTCAGTTTGTTTCCCAGAGTCCAGAACCTCTCATGGTTTGTCTTCTTCTCTTAATTCTTCCCATTCAGTTTTCCCTTTGGTCCTCTGTGCTATTCCTTATATTCTACATATGAGTGAAACCATATGTTAATTGTCTTTCTCTGCCTGACTTATTTCACCTAGCACAATCCCCTCCAGTTCCATCCATGTCGATGAGAAAGGTAGGTATTTGTCCTTTCTGATGGCTAATATCCCATTGTATATATGCACCACATCTTCTTTATCTATTAATCTGTTGAAGGGCATCTTGGCTTCTTCCACAGGTTGGCGATTGTGGACATTGCTGCTATGAACATTGGGGTGCATGTGCCCCTTATAAGTTTTATAAAGCTTATTAAACTTATTAAACACAACACATATGCAAATTTACAAGTTTCTACATATTTAGGGAACTCAAGTAAATGACAAAACTTTAACAGACAGAGATCACAAGTAGGCATAGAGAGAGAGTGGAAGAAGCAGGCTTCCCGCTGAGCAGAGAGCCTGATGTGGGGCTCGATCCCAGGACCCTGAGATCATGACCTGAGCTGAAGGCAGAGGATTTAACCACTGAGCCACCCAGGCGCCCCTAAATGACAAAAATTTAAACACACAACTCATATTCATAACAATTGATAAAGTAAGCATTATTTGAAACATACTAGTGGTCCACTTAAAACAAACATCAGTATTAAAAATTGTGATTTCTATGTGATGGAACAAAGTTATGTATTATACTGCATCTGGTAGCTATGTCAGACTAAACAAAGACTATAACCAAGAATCATAAATATTGTATACATAACCCGAAGCACATTTTTTTAGTTAGAATTAATAACACCTCTTTTCAATTTATATAAACTAACTAAATTATCTAAACACATAGAGCTAGTAAGTATCAAAGTGAGGCTTCCAGAACTGGTCTATAACTACAGGGTCTGAGTGCTGGTGAGAGGAAATATTTCGGTTTCCGTTTGAAAGAAGGAAGAAGTACTATATAAATATTTATACATATATATATATATATATATATATATATATATATATATATATATAAAACTTAGTTTCATTTGATTTAATGATTTGGTGTATAATTTTGTCTTTGTCAACTTGGGCTGCCATAACAAAATATTATACTGGGTGACTTAAACAAGATAAATTTATTTCTCACAGTTCTGGAGGTGGGAAAATCCAGTGTTAAGGCGCCAGCTAATTTGGTTTCTGGTGAAAGTTCTCTCCTTGGCTCGCAGACAGCTGCTTTCTTGCTGTGTGTTCACATGGCCTTTCCTCAGTGCATATTTACATGTAGAAAAAGAGATCTCTCTCCTTCTCTTCTTAGAAGGCCACGGATCCTATTAGATTAGAACCCCATCCTGTGACATTATTTAACCTTAATTACCTCCTAAAAGCATTATCTCCAAATTCTGTGACATTGAGGGTTAAAGGTTCAACATAGAAGTTTTAGGGAGGACATCAGTGTGCCTGTAGTAAAGCACATATAGTAGTCTTTACCTGCCACTTGCCTTATTTGTGGTTTAACTTTCCAAAGTTTCAGCTACCCATAGTCAGCTGTGGTCTAGAAGCAGAGGATTCTCCTTCTGACTTAGCATCAAAAGGTCAGTAGAAGCCTAACACTGTCACAAGGCCTCTTTCACTTCGCTTCTCATGTAGACATTTTATCATCTCATACCATCACAAGAAAAAAATGGGTAAGTATAGGACAATATGATTTTTTGAGAGAGAGACCACATTCACATAACTTTAAGTATATTATAATTACTCTATTTTGTTATTGTTCTTAATGTCTTCCTGTGCCTAATTTATAAATTAAAATTTGTCCTAGACCTGTACATATAAGAAAAAACAGTATATATAAGGTTTGGTACTATCTGTGATTTCAGGCATCTGCTGAGGATCTTGGAAAATACAGCCTGCAGACAAGAGGTGGGGCTACTCTACTGCCTTTTGGTACCACCATATAATCTCTAAAAGGGTTCTGTAGGGGAGCCAGAGGAATTCTTGCAAAACACATGTATTATCTCAAATTAATAATTTTAGAAGATCTTATATTCTTCCTACCAGAAAATCAAACAAGACAAAGTTTGTTATTTTTAGATAAAATTGACCTTTCAGTACGAAATGAATTGGCACTCAGTGGTCTCTTATGTAAAGCGCAGCTAATAAGAGGGAAAATGAAGTGATTAAAGAACACTTCAGAATTAGGACTTGGACCATAATTGTCCACAAGTCAAGACCAAAACTATGAATAATGAATATCATGTAAGAGAGGTTAGAGATAATGCTGGAGGAAAGTGTTGTCTAACTTAATTAACAATACCAAGATAAAGAGTTTTCAATGAGAGATTTTAATTTCATATTGGTGTGTGTGCGTCTGTATGTATAATATATGTTATCCTAATTTATTAAATAATAGTTTTCTTGACCAGCATATAAATTTGGCATTGTTTATTGAACCATGATTCTTGCAAGTTAGAAATTGCTCTTGATTCAAGATAATATATCCACTGAAATTTGACCACTGATTAAGAGTACTATTGGAATTTCAGCTCTCTTGTCATTTTTAATTAAACTATTGAGACTTTACACTTTAATTTACAATGTGCATGGAATTTCTGTCCCACATATTCTCATACCACTCTTAGTTTTCCTAAGTGAATAAAATTATGATCAGTTCATTGATTTTTAAAATGTTTTGTAAACTAGAAATTCTAATTAAAAACCGAATGTACCATGAGCCTTAAAAGCTGATTTCATCCCAATTTTCTGTGCATATAAGACCCACAATAGAAATAATTTCTGAGTAGCTATATCTGAAAGTGTATTGCTGCTCCTTCCTGTAGAAGGTGGACTTCTCCATTTTGAGATATTCTCATCTAAAGTCCATTAGGCTTACTCACCCAGTTTAAGACTGAATTTTCAGTTTCATAATTTATGGCCAAAAAAACTTACACAGGAAACGTGTGTCTATGATTTAGTTTATGGAACTTCAATCCCATTTGGGACATTGGCATTTAAAAAATTAAACTACTCAGCAAAAAACTAGAACTGAGGAAATAGAGAATCACCTTTCTAAAATAGTTTCAACCGACTTTAATTGGAATGTTCAGAATAGGTATTTATCTAATGACAATTCAACCTGAAACAGAAATGTTTATACATTAATAGATCATCATCATTATCTTGCATTTTCAAAAGCACTCAGGTCATCTCTACCAAATCAAATAGAAGAGTATATATAATTAAGGCAAGTCTGCTTAATGAAAATAAATGGAAAACAAATATTTTTAAGCCAATTAACTGAACATAACAGAAATGTGGTTGATGATGTCTTACACTCCTTTATTTTATAAAAATAAACATAGCTTAGTGCTCATAGTATGAGTATAAAAATGATGCATTTTTAGAAGCATTTATCTTCACATTTAAACATTTATTAACAACTGCTCCTTACTAAAAAGTAGCCATAGGCAAAGTTTAAATTGTGAAATTCACCCACATTAGAATTTTTGTGGCCCATGGACAAAGATGAAAACATACACTTCTTCCAGTTTCTTAACTGGAAAGTTCTGAGTGGCATTAATTTATGGTTTTGGAAGCTAATCACCTCTGGCCTGGAACTAGAAGTGGAAAATATTAGCTGTAACATAAATTTTAAGGAAAAAAAAATCAAGCAATTTAAAATAATACTGAGCTAAATTTTTCCTCTGAAGAACTCCCACACTGTGTTTTATAACCGATTTGTTGCAAAGATTCACTCAAAAATTAGTTTTAGGCACTGACTTTGTAAGTTCAGAAATACAAAAAATAATACCCAACTTTTGGCAATAACTAGATTGTTATATTTAGTAATAATTTATGATTTTTAAGGTAATCAGTGGGGAGCTAGTAAGTAAAATACAGTAGCTTGTCTATTGTTACATAGTATAAAAATATTATTATGTGTAGTATTACTCCAAAGGGGTATTTTCTGGGAAAGCTATATTCATTAAACATCTTACAAAATTCAAGAAAATGCTATCAAACCCAATATTCAGATACACAAGAATAACTACCAAGAAAGACCAAGAATATTTTCCTAATTATTTTATTCCCTCACTTTTGCTTTATGCTTAAGTTTCTATCACCTGTGCTCTGAGTTATCTGGAGTTTAGATAAAGTTCTGTTAACCACAGGAAAACAATCAAGTAAAAGCACTCAGCCCCTATACTTAATATCATTCGTTTAGGTAGTATAATTTTATGTTGTAATTGAGTATAATGGGTATTAGGTAAATTGGATTTTTTAAAATAGGGGAAATCTAGCATGCACACAGAAATTATAAATATGTAAATTAACAAAGTCTGAGTTTAACAGTGCCTGCACCCCAAAACAATGTCAAATCATTTTATCAAGTTTTGATTTTTTTAATATTACATCTTAGTAAGACTATTTATTTTTATTTTTTTTTTTATTTTTTCAGCATAACAGTATTCATTATTTTTGCACCACACCCAGTGCTCCATGCAATCCGTGCCCTCTACAATACCCACCACCTGGTGCCCCCAACCTCCCACCCCACACCCCTTCAAAATTCTCAGATCGTTTTTCAGAGTCCATAGTCTCTCATGGTTCACCTCCCCTTCCAATTGCCCTCAACTCCCTTCTCCTCTCCATCTCCCCTTGTCCTCCATGCTATTTGTTATGCTCCACAAATAAGTGAAACCATATGATAATTGACTCTCTCTGCTTGACTTATTTCACTCAGCATAATCTCTTCCAGTCCCGTCCATGTTGCTACAAAACTTGGGTATTCATCCTTTCTTTTTTCTTTTTTTTCTTTTTTTACAGCTTTATAAACATATATTTTTATCCCCAGGGGTACAGGTCTGCGAATCGCCAGGTTTACACACTTCACAGCACTCACCATAGCACATACCCTCCCCAATATCCATAACCCCACTCCCCTCTCCCAACCCCCTCCCCCCATCAACCCTCAGTTTGTTTTGTGAGATTAAGAGTCACTTATGGTTTGTCTCCCTCCCAATCCCATCTTGTTTCATTTACTCTTCTCCTACCCCCTCAACCCCCCATGTTGCATCTCCTCTCCCTCATATCAGGGAGATCATATGATAGTTGTCTTTCTCCGATTGACTTATTTCGCTAAGCATGATACACTCTAGTTCCATCCACGTCGTCGCAAATGGCAAGATTTCATTTCTTTTGATGGCTGCATAGTATTCCATTGTGTATATATACCACATCTTCTTTATCCATTCGTCTGTAGATGGACATCTAGGTTCTTTCCATAGTTTGGCTATTGTAGACATTGCTGCTATAAACATTCGGGTGCACGTGCCCCTTCGGATCACTACGTTTGTATCTTTAGGGTAAATACCCAGCAGTGCAATTGCAGGGTCATAGGGTAGTTCTATTTTCAACATTTTGAGGAACCTCCATGCTGTTTTCCAGAGTGGTTGCACCAGCTTGCATTCCCACCAACAGTGTAGGAGGGTTCCCCTTTCTCTGCATCCTCGCCAGCATCTGTCATTTCCTGACTTGTTCATTTTAGCCATTCTGACTGGTGTGAGGTGATATCTCATGGTGGTTTTGATTTGTATTTCCCTGATGCCGAGTGATGTGGAGCACTTTTTCATGTGTCTGTTGGCCATCTGGATGTCTTCTTTGCAGAAATGTCTGTTCATGTCCTCTGCCCATTTCTTGATTGGATTATTTGTTCTTTGGGTGTTGAGTTTGCTAAGTTCTTTATAGATTTTGGACACTAGCCCTTTATCTGATATGTCATTTGCAAATATCTTCTCCCATTCTGTCAGTTGTCTTTTGGTTTTGTTCACTGTTTCCTTTGCTGTGCAAAAGCTTTTGATCTTGATAAAATCCCAAAAGTTCATTTTTGCCCTTGCTTCCCTTGCCTTTGGTGATGTTCCTAGGAAGATGTTGCTGCGGCTGAGGTCGAAGAGGTTGCTGCCTGTGTTCTCCTCAAGGATTTTGATGGATTCCTTTCTCACATTGAGATCCTTCATCCATTTTGAGTCTATTTTCGTGTGTGGTGTAAGGAAATGATCCAATTTCATTTTTCTGCATGTGGCTGTCCAATTTTCCCAACAGCATTTGTTGGAGAGACTGTCTTTTTTCCATTGGACATTCTTTCCTGCTTTGTCGAAGATGAGTTGACCATAGAGTTGAGGGTCTATTTCTGGGCTCTCTATTCTGTTCCATTGACCTATGTGTCTGTTTTTGTGCCAGTACCATGCTGTCTTGATGATGACAGCTTTGTAATACAGCTTGAAGCCCGGAATTGTGATGCCACCAACTTTGGCTTTCTTTTTCAATATTCCTTTGGCTATTCGAGGTCTTTTCTGGTTCCATATAAATTTTAGGATGATTTGTTCCATTTCTTTGAAAAAAATGGATGGTACTTTGATAGGAATTGCATTAAATGTGTAGATTGCTTTAGGTAGCATAGACATTTTCACAATATTTATTCTTCCAATCCAGGAGCATGGAACATTTTTCCATTTCTTTGTGTCTTCCTCAATTTCTTTCATGAGTACTCTATAGTTTTCTGAGTACAGATTCTTAGTCTCTTTGGTTAGGTTTATTCCTAGGTATCTTATAGTTTTGGGTGCAATTGTAAATGGGATGGACTCCTTAATTTCTCTTTCTTCTGTCTTGTTGTTGGTGTAGAGAAATGCAACTGATTTCTGTGCATTGATTTTATATCCTGACACTTTACTGAATTCCTGTACAAGTTCTAGCAGTTTTGGAGTGGAGTCTTTTGGGTTTTCCACATATAGTATCATATCATCTGCAAAGAGTGATAGTTTGACTTCTTCTTTGCCGATTTGGATGCCTTTAATTTCCTTTTGTTGTCTGATTGCTGAGGCTAGGACTTCTAGTACTATGTTGAATAGCAGTGGTGATAACGGACATCCCTGCCGTGTTCCTGACCTTAGCGGAAAGGCTTTCAGTTTTTCTCCATTGAGAATGATATTTGCGGTGGGTTTTTCATAGATGGCTTTGATAATATTGAGGTATGTGCCCTCTATCTCTACACTTTGTAGAGTTTTGATCAGGAAGGGATGCTGTACTTTGTCAAATGCTTTTTCAGCATCTATGGAGAGTATCATATGGTTCTTGTTCTTTCTTTTATTAATGTGTTGTATCACATTGATTGATTTGCGGATGTTGAACCAACCTTGCAGCCCTGGAATAAATCCCACTTGGTCGTGGTGAATAATCCTTTTAATGTACTGTTGAATCCTATTGGCTAGTATTTTGGCGAGAATTTTTGCATCTGTGTTCATCAAGGATATTGGTCTGTAGTTCACTTTTTTGAGGGGATCCTTGTCTGGTTTTGGGATCAAGGTGATGCTGGCCTCATAGAATGAGTTTGGAAGTTTTCCTTCTATTTGTATTTTTTGGAACAGTTTCAGGAGAATAGGAGTTAGTTCTTCTTTAAATGTTTGGTAGAATTCCCCCGGGAAGCCGTCTGGCCCTGGGCTTTTGTTTGTTTGGAGATTTTTGATGACTGTTTCAATCTTCTTACTGGTTATGGGTCTGTTCAGGCTTTCCATTTCTTCCTGGTTCAGTTGTGGTAGTTTCTATGTCTCTAGGAATGCATCCATTTCTTCCAGATTGTCAAATTTGTTGGTGTAGAGTTGCTCATAGTATGTTCTTATAATTGTCTGTATTTCTTTGGTGTTCGTTGTGATCTCTCCTCTTTCATTCATGATTTTATTTATTTGGGTCCTTTCTCTTTTCTTTTTGATAAGTCTGACCAGGGGTTTATCAATCTTATTAATTCTTTCAATGAACCAGCTCCTAGTTTCGTTGATTTGTTCTATTGTTTTTTTGGTTTCTATTTCATTGATTTCTGCTCTAATCTTTATGATTTCTCTTCTCCTGCTGGGTTTAGGGTTTCTTTCTTGTTCTTTCTCCAGCTCCTTTAGGTGTAGGGTTAGGTTGTGTACCTGAGACCTTTCTTGTTTCTTGAGAAAGGCTTGTACCGCTATATATTTTCCTCTCAGGACTGCCTTTGTTGTGTCCCACAGATTATGAACTGTTGTGTTTTCATTATCCTTTGTTTCCATGAATTTTTTCAATTCTTCTTTAATTTCCTGGTTGACCCATTCATTCTTTAGAAGGATGCTGTTTAGTCTCCATGTATTTGGGTTCTTTCCAAATTTCCTCTTGTTATTGAGTTCTAGCTTTAGAGCATTGTGGTCTGAAAATATGCAGGGAATGATCCCAATCTTTTGATACCGGTTGAGACCTGATTTAGGACCAAGAATGTGATCTATTCTGGAGAATGTTCCATGTGCACTAGAGAAGAATGTGTATTCTGTTGCTTTGGGATGAAATGTTCTGAATATATCTGTGATGTCCATCTGGTCCAGTGTGTCATTTAAGGCCTTTATTTCCTTGTTGATCTTTTGCTTGGATGATCTGTCCATTTCAGTGAGGGGAGTGTTAAAGTCCCCTACTATTATTGTATTCTTGTCGATGTGTTTCTTTGATTTTGTTATTAATTGGTTTATATAGTTGGCTGCTCCCACGTTAGGGGCATAGATATTTAAAATTGTTAGATCTTCTTGTTTGACAGTTCCTTTGAGTATGATATAGTGTCCTTCCTCATCTTTTATTATAGTCTTTGGCTTAAAATCTAATTGATCTGATATAAGGATTGCCACTCCTGCTTTCTTCTGATGTCCATTAGCATGGTAAATTCTTTTCCACCCCCTCACTTTAAACCTGGAGGTGTCTTCGGGTTTAAAATGAGTTTCTTGTAGGCAACATATAGATGGGTTTGTTTTTTTTTTATCCATTCTGATACCCTGTGTCTTTTGATTTGGGCATTTAGCCCATTAACATTCAGGGTAAGTACTGCGAGATATGAATTTAGTGCCATTGTATTGCCTGTAAGGTGACTGTTATTGTATATTGTCTCTGTTTCTTTCTGATCTACTACTTTCAGGGTCTCTCTTTGCTTAGAGGACCCCTTTCAATATTTCCTGTAGAGCTGGTTTGGTATTTGCAAATTCTTTCAGTTTTTGTTTGTCCTGGAAGCTTTTAATCTCTCCTTCTATTTTCAATGATAGCCTAGCTGGATATAGTGTTCTTGGCTGCATGTTTTTCTCATTTAGTACTCTGAATATATCATGCCAGCTCTTTCTGGCCTGCCAGGTCTCTGTGGATAAGTCTGCTGCCAATCTCATATTTTTACCATTGTACGTTACAGACTTCTTTTCCCGGGCTGCTTTCAGGATCTTTTCTTTGTCACTAAGACTTGTCAATTTTACTATTAGGTGACGGGGTGTGGACCTATTCTTATTGATTTTGAGGGGGGTTCTCTGAATCTCTTGAATTTTGATGCTTGTTCCCTTTGCCATATTGGGGAAATTCTCTCCAATAATTCTCTCCAATATACCTTCTGCTCCCCTCTCTGTTTCCTCTTCTTCTGGAATCCCAATTATTCTAATGTTGTTTCATCTTATGGTGTCACTTATCTCTCGAATTCTCCCCTCGTGGTCCAGTAGCTGTTTGTCCCTCTTTTGCTCAGCTTCTTTATTCTCTGTCATTTGGTCTTCTATATCGCTAATTCTTTCTTCTGCCTCATTTATCCTAGCAGTGAGAGCCTCCATTTTTGATTGCACCTCATTAATAGCTTTTTTGATTTCAACTTGGTTAGATTTTAGTTCTTTTATTTCTCCAGAAAGGGCTTTTATATCTCCCGAGAGGGTTGCTTTAATATCTTCCATGCCTTTTTCATGCCCGGCTAGAACCTTGAGAATCGTCATTCTGAACTCTATATCTGACATATTACCAATGTCTGTATTGATTAGGTCCCTAGCCTTTGGTATTGCCTCTTCTTCTTTTTTTTGTTGTGAATTTTTCCGCCTTGTCATTTTGTCCAGATAAGAGTTTATGAAGGAGCAAGTAAAATACTAAAAGGGTGGCAACAACCCCAGGAAAATATGCTTTAGCCAAAGCAGAAGAGATCCCAAATCGTGAGGGGGGAGAAAGGGGATAAAAAGGGGTTCAAAAAGAAAAGGAAAAAAAAAAGAAACTATTTTAAAAAAGAAAGCTGATAAAGAAAAAATATAAAAAGAGGAAAATATATATATATATATATATTAGATAAACTATTTTAAAAACGTTAAAAAAGAAAACGGTAAAAGTTAAAAAAATTTAGCAGAAGAAGAGAAAAAGAAAAAAAATTTGAAAAAGAAAAAAAAATTAAATTAACTGCAAGGCTAAAAAATCATGGGGAGAAAGCCATGAGTTCCGTGTTTTGCTTTCTTCTCCTCCTGAATTCCGCCGCTCTCCTTGGTATTGAAACTGCATTCGTCGGTAGGTGAACTTGGTCCTGGCTGGTTTTCCCGTTGATCTTCTTGGGGAGGGGCCTGTTGTAGTGATTCTCAAGCGTCTTTGCCCCAGGCGGAGTAGCACCGCCCTTACCCGGGGCCGGGCTGAGTAATCCGCTCGGGTTTGCTTTCGGGGCTTTTGTTCCCTGAGCGCTTTCCGTAGAGTTCCGGAGGACAGGAGTGAAGATGGCGGCCTCCAGGTCTCCAGCCCGGAGGAGCCGAGAGCCCGGGGCCCCACTCCTCAGTGCGCCCTCAGAGAACAGCGCCCAATGACTCCCATCACCCTGGCCTCCGGCCGCACTCTGAGCTGACCGAGCCTGCGACTGGTTCAAGGCAACCCTGAACTGAGAGTCACTCCTCGGCTCTGTCTCTGTAGCCGGCTTCCCCGCTCCAATACCGGTAAGCTCTGCGACACTCAGATACCCCCGATCCTTCTGTGACCCTGCGGGACCTGAGGCCACGCTGACCCCGCCTGGGCTTCACCCCAGTTAAGCCTCTGGAGCAATGTCCCTCAGCGGAACAGAGTTTTAAAAGTCCTGATTTTGTGTTCCGTTGCTCTGCCGCTCGCCGGGAGCCGGCCCCTCCCCCCGCGGTCTATCTTCCCGTCGCTTTGGATTCACTTCTCCGCCAGTCCTACCTTGCAGAAAGTGGTTGATTTTCTCTTTCTAGAATTGCTGTTCTTCTTCTCTTCAATCTCCCATTGGATTTGTAGGTGTTTGCAATCTTTAGACAAGCTATTTAGCTGATCTCCCGCTACCCAAAGTAGTCTCAGCCTGCTACTTCTCCGCCATCTTGACTCCAGTAAGACTATTTTTTAATGATAGGGTTAGAAATTTAGAATGGTAGGATTTCCATATTATTGGGCAAATAAACTAAATGATTACAAATATCTAGCTAACTAGAATTCATTCCTTACTATAGCTCTTTTGTGTATGGAACAGTATCTTTTGCTTTGTTAATTTAAATATTTCACTACATGGTAACTTATAGACTCAGAAAATTATTGATTATTTAGTTTTTTTAAACATATATAGAGGGGTAGATAATTGGAATTATTAATGATACAGAAAACAGTAATTAGACTCTACTAAGTTTGAAGATATGAAGGTGGAAGTCAGAAATTTGTCTAAACTTTGTCTCATCAGCAGTTGAAATCCTCTATTTCCTGTGCAAATATGTACACATCAGTTAACTTTGTACTTTAGCCTTAAGTTTGTAATAAATATCTCAATGTATTAAAATTCAATATGTATATATACCATGTAAGGAAAACTGTTACATTATAAATTGTACTGGAAATATAATTATTGGGAAATACTTTAAACAAACTAGAAACAACAACCAAGGTAAAACAAATATTTTAATTATAAAAATAAAAATAAAGAAACTATTACCACTATCATAAAAAATATATTTTCTATAACTTTTCACTGGTAACTCAACACAGGACACTTTGTATACATACAGACAGGTAGTATATAGCAGTCTAGAAACTCCAGATTTCCATTCAAAGTAATCTGAAATGCTATTCTGTAGTAAGATGTAATAATAATAGATTTGACAAAATTTTTCTCAGTCTGTTTCAACAGATGTTGTAAAAGAGCCATTTTTAGTTTTATAGCTGCCAAAATCTGTGGAGGGAAAAACGGTTCAAATAATTTTATGATCATGGCCTAAGAAAAAGGAAAATATATATATAACAGAGACAGTATTGATTTGGCACGAAGTTACTCTCAAATATTCATTGAACTTGACAAAATTTGCCAGTGTTGGAGTTAATACAAAGCAATAGATATTCTGAACATAGCAGTTCCATCTGGCTGGAAATTATACTTTTGTTGAGCATCTATGTGTTTATTTTATTACACCCCAAAGCAAACTATGTGATATTATCTTGGAAACTCCACTTTCATGTATTTTTAAATGTTTTGAAAAACTTCTAGCTCTATCTCCTTGAAACAGAGAACCTTTCTAAGAATATTGTTAAAAACTTTTATATATCAAACAATAACTTTCAAGAAAGAGTCTCATATGGTACTGTGATACTTAAAATAAAACAAAACAAAAAAGAAAAGGAAAATTTTAGAAGACAAAGTCAATGTTGGAAAATGCTTGTGTATAACAAACAACATTGTTCTAAAAGTCAAGTCACTCAGTCTGTGCTAATAAGAGAAACCCTTCTGATGAACAATTTAATTGGGTTTAACAAGGCTGTTTATAGCTAATCCTAAATGCAGTAATAGGCAGTTTCCTATACTCAATGTTAGGCCTATACTCAATGTTAGGCCTATACTCAATGTTAGTTTTGGTCCCTTTAGATCTTGCTTGTAATTACAATTTGGTCTTTAATTATAATGCTTCTCATTTTCAATTTATGATTAAGACCAATAGTATGCCCTGGAGATGGTAAGTGCTGATGTGGACAGGAATAAAACGGACATCAATTCCTTTAGCCTCTTGACCCAGATGGCCAAGATGGAATCGTTTTGTTGTGTTTGTTGTTTTGTTTTTTAAACAACTTGTTCCAGAATAAAAATAAAGAATATATTAGTCAAGGAAACTAGTATATATCTTTCCAAATACAGGCCAGGGCACATTTTATAACTTTTTAAATATATTTTTTGTGAGGTTAGCTGTGAAAAAGGCCATAGTCCTGGGCCTACAAGGTAATTTAATTCCAACTCTATAAAGTACCAGCTTCAGGACTGTAAAAAAGTTTCTGAAACTATACATGTTTAAGGCACTGCACATTGAGGAATGATAGAACACCAAGTATAAGAGTTGTTTGGTTGATTGTCTCAACATAGGCAAATAATTTTGAATACTACCTGACATTATAAGCCTTCAAGTTTACGTAAGATATTGCTCTTGTTATTGATTTAAATACTTTCAGTGATAATGACAAGATCTTGCCAATTCCAAATTGGAGAGGTTTTCAGTTGACTTTAACACTTAATTCCAAATAAGTAGAGTGCAAAATTACACCACCCGTTACTTTAAGAAAACTGAGATGTTTATGAAGAATATAAAATCAACTTTATAATGTTTAACTATTGTTATTCATGTAACAGATATCATGTTCACTCAAATAACCACTTGAAATTCATGGTATGCTGTATAAACTGCCTTCACACCCTAAACTAGAAACATCTTTCCGAACCCTTCTTCAAAGAAACATCAGTTAATTGTGACAAAAGAGAAATGGAAAAATCCCAACAAAAGTATTACAATGTAATGAGACTGTAAGAGTAGCACATATGCTTGAATCTTTAGTGATATTAATAATGAAATAGGTTTAGGAGATTAACAGGACAGTATAAAGCAGTCAGGATAAAACTAGAATCCAGTGAGCAGATGATGTTATTTTAATGTCAATCAGGGCAAACAGAAATAGCCAGGACATGACACAGGGACATTTATTGAGTCATCTTTTTTATTGTGTGGTCATAAAGATTAAATGTTGGGCTTTAGTTACTCCATATAACAGACTCATGTCAGCCCATATGATGTCCTAAATCATGTCCCTCATGGAATTCACAACATTCCTCTGGTCCACTTTAAGTGTTTGGAACAATTTGATGTATAGGTTATAGATCCTTCTAAGCCTTGATTAAAATATCTAGTCATTCTGTCTTTCCTGATGTCCTAATGTCCATCTAGAAACAATCTTTTCCTTATCTAAATTCTTGTAACATTAATATCCATGAAAATCTCTATGCCTTTTATTATCATCCTCTAGAGAATGATGTATCAGTGTTGGTAACCATAAAGACACTAGTCCCCGTAACATTTAAGAGGAATGAGGCATGATGAACTAAGTTAACTCACTGGCATGTCATCCCACCCAATCACTGTTGAGCCTTAACTTTCTCTCAGAAAAACCTCAAAGTATCTTGAATCCCTCGGTCCTGAGTCATTATAGTACCAAAAAAGCACGACTAATTATAGAAAACAGGTGGTCCTCTTTTCTTTTTATCACATTTCTTTTTGTTTTTTGTTTGTTTATTTGTTTGCTTGTTTCTTTTTTTTAATCACTTCATTTCATTTTATTTCTTTTTAGTGTTCCAAAATTCATTGTTTATGCACCACACCCAGTGCTCCATGCAATATGTGCCCTCCATAATACCCACCACCAGGCTCACACAATCCCAACCTCCATCCCCTCCAAATCCCTCAATTTGTTTCTCAGAGTCCACAGTCTCTCATGGTTTGTCTCCCCCTCTGATTTCCCTCAAGTCACTTCTCCTCTTCATCTCCAAATGTCTTCCGTGTTATTCCTTATGCTCCACAAGTAAGTGAAATCATATGATAATTGGCTCTTTCTGCTTGACTTATTTCACTCAGCATAATCTCTTCCAGTCCCGCCCATGTTGATACAAAATTTGGGTATTCATCCTTTCTGATGGAGGCATTGTATATATGGACCATATCTTCTTTATCCATTCATTCATTGAAGGACATCTTGGCTCTTTCCACGGTTTGGTGACTGTGGCCATTGCTGCTATGAACATTTTTTTTTTAAAGATTTTATTTTTATTTTTTTGACAGAGAGAGACCACAAGTATAGAGAGAGGCAGGCAGAGAGAGAGAGGGAAGCAGACTCCCTGCTGAGCAGAGAGCCCGATGCGGGACTCGATCCCAGGACCCTGAGATCATGACATGAGCCGAAGGCAGTGGCTTAACCCACTGAGCCACCCAGGCGCCCTGCTATGAACATTTTGATCACATTTTTTAACATTACAGAAAGCACAGTCATAATAAGTCATATATTTCCCTAGTGTATTACAAAATGTAAAAATTTTTGCTTCAGTATTTACTGGTAGTCACTCTACCCTCATGGCCTCAGAAACCACAATAATTGCTAATGTATATTAAAAACTTGCTATTGTGTCATGTGCCAAACACAGTTCTATGTTCTTTTCATGGATTATCTGGTCACTTCAAATTTACACCCTTGAGGTTAGAACCTCTATTTTCACTTCCTGCCTCCTTTTAGAGATGGAGAAGCTGAGACTCAGAAGGGTGAAGCAGCTTACCACAGGTCATACCCTTCCAAGGCAGGAGTGACAGAATTTGAACCCAGGTGGTATGACTCCTGAGCCTGCAGTCTTTTCTATCGGAAGGAAGGAAGAAAGGAAGGATGGAAGGAAGAAAGGAAGGAAAGGAGGGACTAATTTGGAGCAGACTGAGCATCAGCCTCTATCCTCAAGTTCTTTTCTCCCTCTGCTAACTAAGCTTATGTTACTAGGTCTCTTTATGGTCAGTTTTTATTCCATTGGATATCATCCAAAGTACTCAGAAATTGCAAACAGATATATCGTTAACAATAGTCCATTTTTCATCCACACTTCCAAAAATTTATGGCTTATACGAGTCTAAATTAAAGGCTGGCAAAAAGTTTATATGAATGACAAAATCAGAAATATTTTAGTATTTCAGTCCATACAGTCTTTGTGGAAATTACTCAGCTCTATAGTTGTGTACAGATAATATGTAAAAGCAGGGTTTGGCCTAGCATGAGGATGAGTGAAGTGTGAGGTACTTGTGACAGAATTTAAGGAGACACTCATTTTCAAGGTTATTTGAATACAAGACCCTGCAAGTGAGTACCTATTTAAATTTTGTGCCTTGAGGGCCTTACTTGCCTCATTGTAATCCCTTTCCTGAGTACAGGAATGGGTGTAATTGTATTTCAATAGAACTAGTCACAGAAAAGAAGTACCCAAGATTAGAGGCTTCTTTCTATCTTGGAGAATATTGGAGAAGGAGGGGGAGACAATATAGTATTTGGGCTTCAGGAAAAAAAAAATAATAGAAGAGGAGAGAATGTGGATTTCTAAAAAGGAGTGGATTAGGGGAAATTGTGGCAACAGTTTTGGATAAAATAACCAGCACAGAGATAGAAATTATAATCAAGACTCCAGGCAGACAGAGTTGAGTTGCTTTTCACAATATATATATATATATATATATGTATTTTTTTGCATACTTAAACTGGGCATTCATACCTAAACCTACATTTGGTCTACCCCAAGACTGACACATTGCCACATATTTGTAATATTTAGGAGAAGTCTTACAAAGAATTTGTGAACTAGTTTCTCTCATGCAATGAGAATACAAGATGAATAAAATATATTGAGGCATTTTTGACAGCTAAAAGATGATCACATGTCATTGCTGTTGTCCATCATTAGTAGCTATAGGAGACGATGTTATACAAAGGCCGTGAAGGTAGAAAATAGTTTCTCAGTTGTCAACACGTAAGGGAAGACAAAATAAGATGAAAGAAATGGTAGATAATGTAAAGCATTGAACATTAATTATATGTACTAGTTGTATGTTATCACTTATGTGGAAACCTCTCAAAAATTTCCAGAACTAATAGAGGGATGGATCATCAGAAGACTTATTTCCTGGGGCACCTGCATAGCTCAGTGGGTTAAACCTCTGCCTTAGGCTCAGGTCATGATCTTAGGGTCCTGGGATCGAGCCCCATGTTGGGTTCTCTGCTGGCAGGGAGCCTGCTTCCCCATCTCTTTCTGCCTGCCTCTCTGCCTACTTGTGATTTCTCTCTCTCTGTCAAATAAATAAATAAAATCTTTAAAAAATATATTATTTTTTTCCTATCAGCATCCAAGATCAAGAACCAGGAACTGCAGATTTCATATGATGATCAGAAATATTCATGTAAAACCATTTTTGTACGTATATGGTAAGTGTCAAGTATTTTTAAACTATATGAAATAAAAGAAAAAAAAACTCTTCTGAAACCTCATATAGTACAATGTAAAAAATGACAAATTGAAAATATTAAATTTTATTTTCAATACATTTCACTTACCCTTCATTCTCCATCCCAAAGTGGCATCAGTGCATACTTAAAAGACTGATGCATTATTTTAGTCATTTGGCTATTAAGGACATGAGGGAAATACTCAAAACTATGAATTCTATGAAATATTTTGGAGTCTTACACACTGAGTTCTGAATTACCTACAATAGCTCAAGATGAACATTACAACTGGGTAAAACTTTCCAAAAATAGGGATCCTCAGTAAATCTTTATAGTTTGAATAGGTAGAAAAATTAAATCTCATTTGCTGTAATTAACAAATAAGTTGTTAAAGTTGTGCCATTGGGAACTACTTTATATTCTAAACAGTACAGCAAATTCTGAGGGAAAATAATCAGAAGAAAATGTCCATAATGTAACCGGCATGTACCTTATTATACTAATCAGCTCTAATAAGGAAACATAATTCTTTTCTTCAGTACATCTGCTCAATAATTTTCATCCTCATGCTAAAATTGGATATTGGAATCACTAAATTCTAGATTCTAGAGAGTAAAACAGAGTTTGCCAGTGTAGTTAAAAAATAGTTTAATATATTTGAAATTAAATATATAAGGCATGAAAATAGTCTTATGCATTGTGTGTGTTTTAATTCTCCATTGAAAAAAAAAAAACATGAGTTAGAATCTAGATTACCTTGAGGTCTCTCATCTAAAACTTTAATTAGAACTTTTTTTTTCCTTTTTAAGACATTTATTTATTTATTTATTTATGAGAAAGTGGTAGCAGGTGTAGGGACAGTGAAGGAGGGTTAGTGGGATTGAGGGGTGGTAAGAACAGAGCAGAGGGAAAGGGCAAGCCGACTCCCTGCTGAGTGGGGAGCCTGATGGGGGCTCAATCTTGAAACCCTAAGATTCTGACCTGAGCTGAAATCAAGAGTCAGATGCTCAACTGACTGAGCCACCCAGGATCCTCTGACCTAGAAGGTAACTCTAAGTGAATCATGTAAGCAATGTGACTAATGTCCATTAGCTGAGCCCTAATGATAACATGCTGAATTTGCAGAATACCTCTCATTACATCATGTCAGGAATAAGAAAACGAGTGATCAGAAAGTCATCTCATAAAAAGAAAAATGCAGAGGTAAGATGGACTTTGATGTCTCCTAGAAATGTGTTTTTATTTTCTTTCTCCTTTAGAGTTGACTTTTTCACCCTCGGAAAGCACATCCCTTCTTTTTCAAATTACATTTTGCATTGTCTGCCATTTCAGCAGTTGATTAAGTTTCATGTCACTCCTTGGCTGGCAGAGATAGGGTCAAAAACTGGTTCATCACATGCCCAGCACACGCTGTGCTTTCTTCCTTTTTTATTTACAATGGTTTGTATATTGTGAGGAAACTCAGGTGACCCTACGAAGAATAAGATGACCATTTCTCTTATTAAACTAAAGAGAAAGTCTTGGTTGCATAGCTAAGGGATTTTGGAAAGTATATTACAAATTTGTATTCTTGTTCTTTCTAATAA